>NC_029780.3:94677560-94746238 GCF_000817695.3 Arachis duranensis
ACTTATGCATAAATATATAGTAACTAATTTTAGTGTATAAATATTATTTTTTATTCAAATTATATTTTGGATCCTAAATTTGATATTAGTATGTTTTTTTGTGATTTTTCATATGGGTTTTGATTGAAAAGTTATACGCTGTTTTTCTTTTACGTAAAGTTATTTGCTAATTTTTTTTACCATTCAAACGATATAGGGCTGTTAAATGTATTAGTCTGGTCCACTTAAATTCGATTCTTCGTTTAATTTGTGGATTAATTTATTTTATTTATAAGTTATAATTTTTAGTCTAAATTGTTTATAATTAGTTCTAGGAGTGATAAACAAGACGAAATTCGTTATACTGACTTGCGTAACTCATAAAAAAAAGCGAATCAGACTAAAAATTTGAGATTATTATAATAAAAAGTTTGTTTAGCTCGCATCGCCTAACCTATGAGTTTTGGCGAGACAGGACGAGTTTACATGCCAAACTCGTCATTTTATAATTTTTGCTTCAAAAAATTTGGTTAATAATTATGTTTATTACATATTTAGAATTATAAAGACTTTAGTGTTTATGAATTTAGAAATTATAATTTTTTTTATCTTTAGAAATTATAAGTTTGTTAAAATGTTTGTGAAATTATATATTTTTAATATTTAATGATTTTAAAAAAATAAAACAAGAATTAACATGCTTATCCCACCAATCCACCATTAGATAGGGCGTGATAGAAATTTGGGACCACCTCACTAGCCAAAATAGGATAAACTAGCCCCTTTGCCATCCTTAGTTAGTTAGATAAGTTAAATGGACCGGTCTATTTATTCTTTTATTTTAGGGTAAAGTACTAAATTGGTCCCCTAGGTTTGGGCGTAATTCTGTTTTGTTCCTTAAGGTTTAAAGTGTTCTATTTGAATCAAAAACGTTTTCATTTAGTATCAATTTAGTCCCACAGTGAGGTCAAAATTAAATAATTAACAAAATGTCCTACATAACAACAGTACAAGAACAAAATCGATAATCTGGAGAACAAGTACAAGCTCTAGAGGCATAAAATCAACCATTGATACATCAATACATTTATTTATTATTTTTTTATAATATAAATAAAATATTTTCTATAAAACTAAAAGAAAATGATAAATAAATGTATTGATGCATCAATGTATTGATGAGTTAGAATTTTGGATTAGATCGGACGAAATATTGGCTAAAAATATTACTTTTAAAAAAATATGAAAAAAATAAACAATCTGCGTATTTAATTTGCAAACTGTTCCGTTTAATTCATTATTTTTTTCAAGTTAGTTGAGTTCAGTCTGTTTAACTCAAAATTTAACAAGTTTAATTTTAAAAACAAAATTTATCTATTTAAACAAATAAATGAATTGATACAATAAATTTAGCTAATTTTAACGACTTTAATTTTGTGCTGCATAACATCCGTTGACTCATTTCTTCTCCAGATATAATTCTTGTACTTTCTTTTTTGTACATTAATAAACCATTTATATATCCAAACATAATTTTTAGTTTACTGTATTTACTTTTTTAATGTATCAAAAAGATTTAAAGTGACAATTAATAGGAACTCAAAATATAATAGTATCGGAATTTAGAAGTTAATAATATAAATTTGCAATTAAGTAATATCAATTTATCCCGGTAATAATATAAAAACGAATTCAGGATCAAAACGACAAAAGTCACATGAATAGTGGGTTTGTGGATATGGGATATTGACTTCACCTTATGTATATATAGTATATATGGTCATTGGTCAACAATGGTTGGCCTGATTCCTTTTTCCGACATTATTGTTATAAAATAACTAAATAGATAAATAAAGAAGAGATAACAAATATAAAATAAAGAAATATAAAGAAAGAGAAAGAAGTATTGCAATATAAAGAGAAAGAAAATTATTTATTGTTTTTGTGTGTCTCATCATCAGAGACTTAACCTCCTATTTATACATGTACAAGAGTCCTCTTTTTCATCTTTCATTAAATGTAATTACCTTGGTAATATGCTACTTCACTATAGAAAAGTTAAGCCATCCAAGTCATACGTGGTCAATGGTCATCCATATCCTTATCACAACACTCCCCTTTGGATGACCATTCAGGATTATTCCTCATTAAAACCTTACTAATGAAAAACTCAATGGGAAAAAACCTTAGTGAAGGAAAAAGAGTACAATATCCTTTAGTAACGAGGACTGCCTCATTAAAAATCTTGTCAAGAAAAACCCAATGGAAAAAAACATGACCAAGGGAAAAAGAGTACAGTCTCCCCCTCTTGCCGACATCATTTAATGTCTCGAAATCGGCGCATCCCAATCTCATGTACCAATCTTTCAAAGGAAGATTTTAGGAGTGACTTTGTGAATAAATCTGCCAAATTGTCACTTGAGCGGATCTGTTGGATATCAATTGTCCCTTGATTTTGAAGATCATGAGTGAAGAAGAATTTGGGAGAAATATGCTTTGTTCTATCGCCTTTGATGTATCCACCTTTAAGTTGAGCAATGTATGCTGTATTATCTTCAAACAGGACAGTTGGAGCTATCTTATGTTCAATCAATCCACATGATGACAGAATATATTGAATCAGGCTCCTCAGCCAAAAATACTCGCGACTAGCTTCATCAATTGCTAGTATTTCAGCATGATTAGAGGAGGTTGCTGCTATTGTCTGTTTCGTGGACCTCCATGATATAGCTGTACCACCATATGTAAATAAGTATCCTGTTTGAGATCTCCCTTTATGTGGATCAGACAAGTATCCGGCATCTGCATAACCAACTAGTTGTGACTTAAATTCATAGGGATAAAATAATCCCATATCAACCGTTCCATGAAGATATCGAAAGATCTGTTTGATTCCACTCCAATGTCTTCTGGTTAGAGAGGAACTATATCTTGCTAGTAAATTCACCGCGAATGATATGTCAGGTCGCGTATTATTGGCAAGATACATTAGTGCTCCAATGGCACTAAGATATGGTACTTCAGGACCAAGGATATCTTCATTCTCTTCTTTAGGACGGAATTGATCCTTTTCCATATCCAAAGAACTTACGATCATTGGGTACTCAAAGGATGTGACTTATCCATATAAAATCTTTTCAAGATCTTCTCTGTGTAAGTCGCTTGATGAATAAAGATCCCATTTTTTGTATGCTCGATCTGCAGACCGAGACAAAATTTAGTCCTTCCAAGATCTTTCATCTCAAAGTCTTCTTTTAGAGTTTTTTATAATTGTTGGAATCTCTTCAGGAGTCCCAATGATATTTAAATCATCAACATACACAGCAATTATAATGAATCCAGATGCGATTTTCTTTATGAAAACACATGGACAGATATCATCATTCTTGAATCCGTTTTTGGCCAGATACTCAGTAAGACGATTATACCACATTCGTCCAGATTGCTTTAGACCATATAAAGCACTTTGCAATTTAACTGAGTATAACCCTTGCGAATATTCACTGGATGGTTTAGATATCTTTAGTCCTTCAGGGACTTTCATATAGATATCCCGATCTAATGAACTGTACAAATAGGCTATTACCACATCCATTAAATGCATATGCAGTTTATGATATGCAGATAAATTGACCAAATAACGCAATGTTATTGCATCCACTACAGAAGAATACGTTTCTTCATAATCTATACCTGGCCTTTGTGAAAAACCTTGTGCCACAAGTCGGGCTTTGTAGCGCACAACTTCATTTTTCTCATTTTGTTTTCTCACAAATACCCATCGGTATCCAACATGTTTTACATCTTCAGGTGTACGGACTACAGGTCCAAAGACTTCACGTTTTACAAGTGAGTCTAACTCAGCCTTCATGTCTTCTTTCCATTTTGGCCAATCATTCCTTTGTCGACATTCTTCGACTGATCTTGGCTCAAGATCCTTACTTTCATACATGATATTCAATGCCACATTATATGCAAATATTTCATTGACAATTGTCTTATTTCGGTCCCATTTCTCTCCTGTAAAGATATAATTTATCGAGATCTCATCATTTTCACAATTTTCAGGTACCTGAACGTCTTCTGGCGTTAAAACTATATCATAATTTTCGACAACTGCAGATGTCTCTACTATGTCTTTTTCAACAGGAATATTATTTACCTCTTTTCTCTTTTGAAGATTTTTATCTTTAGAACCGACAGGCCTGCCACGCTTCTGGCGTGTATTTGCTTCAGTGGCTATTTGTCCTACTGGGACATCAATTCGAATTGGGGCATTTTCCGCCCTGCCACGCTTCTGGCGTGAAGTTGCTTCAGTGGCTACTTGTCCTACTGGGACATCAATTCGAATTGGGGCATTTTTCGCTGGTATATAAGATTTTGTTATCCTTTTTGTATCAGAAAATGCATCATGCAATTCATTTGCTATTCTTTGCAAATGTATAATCTTTTGAACTTCAAGTTCACATTGTCCTGATCGAGGATCTAAATGCATCAACGATGATGCATTCCAATTAAGTTCCTTTTTAGGAAACTTGTTCTCTCCCCCTAATGTTGGAAATTTTAATTCATCAAAATGACAATCCGCAAACCGGGCTTTAAATACATATCCCATTTGTATCTCAAGATACCTTACTATAGAGGGAGAATCATATCCAACATATATCCCCAATTTTCTTTGGGGTCCCATTTTGGTGCGATTAGGTGGTGCAATGGGAACATATATCGCACACCCAAATATTCTTAAATGGGAAACATTTGGCTGCTGGCCAAAAGTTAATTGCATAGGAGAGAACTTATGATAACTCGTTGGCCTCAAACGAATAAGTGCTACGGCATGTAAAATAGCATGCCCCCAAACCGAAGTTGGGAGATTTGTTCTCATAAGTAAGGGTCTAGCAATCAATTGGAGGTGCTTAATAAGTGATTCTGCTAACCCATTTTGTGTGTGAACATAAGCTACTGGATGTTCAACACTTATTCCATTAGCCATACAATAAGCATCAAAAGCTTGGGAAGTAAATTCACCAGCATTATCAAGATGAATTGTTTTGATTGGATTTTCTGGAAATTGTACTTTTAACCGAATGATTTGAGCCAATAATCTCGCAAACGCCAAGTTGCGAGAAGATAATAAGCACACATGTGACCATCTCAAAGATGCGTCTATCAAGACCATAAAATATCTAAAAGATCCACATGGTGGATGAATAGGTTCACATATATCACCTTGAGTCCTTTCTAGAAATTCAGGGGACTTAAATCCAATCTTTACTGGTGATGGCCTTAAAATTAACTTCCCTTGAGAACATGCAGCACAACAAAATTCACTAGTTTTAAGAATTTTCTGGTTCTTTAGTGAATGTTCATGGGAGTTTTCAATAATTTTTCGCATCATGGTTGTTCCCGGATGACCCAATCGGTCATGCCAAATTATAAATTCATTTGGGCTAGTAAACTTCTGGTTTACAATGGCATGTGATTCAATTGCACTAATCTTGGTATAATACAACCCAGATGAAAGTGAGGGTAACTTTTCTAATATAACCTTTTTATTTAAATCATGAGTTGTGATACATAAATACTCATGATTTTCCTCATTCATCATAGTCTTAATATGATATCCATTTCGACGAATATCTTTAAAGCTCAACAAGTTTCTTCGAGACTTGGTAGATAATAGTGCATTATTTATTATAAATTTTGTTCCTCCAGGAAACAAAATTATAGCTCTTCCGGAGCCTTCTATCATATTGCCTGAGCCAATAATAGTATTAACATATTCTACTTTTGGCACAAGATGGGTAAAATATATATCACTTTTAAGAATAGTGTGCGAACTTACACTATCTGCAAGGCAAATATCTTCAGAATATGTCCTTGCCATTTTTCTTCAAAAAAACAAATGATAATAATAATAAAATGAGTAGAAGTACATGCACAGTAAAATTATTCACATGAATACTTAAGAAACACATACATATATCAAACTATTCCATCGTTGATCAAGTAGCTAAAATTTCCTTTAGAATCCTTAAAGAAATTAGATACATCATAATAAGATAAGTGGTGGAATTTTCATCATTTGAAACAAAATTTGTTTCCTTTCTTTTGTCATCCCTTTTCAAGGATGCTTGATAAAGATCAACTAGGTGCCTTGGGGTACGACAGGTACGTGACCAATGGCACTTTCCACCACAACGGAAGTATTTATCCTCAATTGATTTACTTTGCCCATTGTTTCTTTCTTTATCCCACTTCTGGTGAGATCCTCTCTTGTGAACATAATTCATTTTCCTTCCATAATTTTTCTTGTTATTAAAATCTTGCCATTTACCTCTTCTAGGGTTATAATTTGCCGCATTTGCTTCAGGAAATGGGGCAGCGCCAATTGGGCGCGCTTTATGATTTCTTAAGAGTCACTCATTGTTGCGTTCAACAACAAGAAAGCAAGAAATTAACTCAGAATATTTTTAAATTCCGTTTCTCGATACTGCTGCTGCAGGAGCACATTCGAGACATGGAAGGTCGAGAAAATTTTCTCTAACATATCGGGCTTGAGGAAGTATCACCGTCTTTCGATGATTGTACCTTTCTTCAAGGTCTTTCCACAGATCTGCAAGATCTTTTAATGTGTGATATTCATTTTTCAATCATACTTCAAGATGACGACGAAGGAAAATCATAGCTTTGGCTTTATCCTTCTGGGATTATTTTCAGCCTTAATGGTATCTCCAAGATCCATTGAATCAAGATGGATTTTAACATCTAGTATCCATGATAAATAATTATTTTCAGATATATTAAGAACATTGAATTCAAGATGAAAGAGTTTCAACATAATAAAAATTTGTTACCTGGAGTCTTCCTAAAATTTCGTTAGAGTTTCGTGCTGATAACATGTTATAAAATAACTAAATAGATAAATAAAGAAGATGTAACAAATATAAAATAAAGAAATATAAAGAAAGAGAAAGAAGTATTGCAACATAAAGAAAGAGAGAATTGTTTATTGCTTTTGTGTGTCTCATCAACGGAGGCTTAACCTCCTATTTATACATGTACAAGAGTCCTCTTTTTCATCTTTCATTAAATGTAATTACCTTGGTAATATAGCACTTCACAATAGAAAAGTTAAGTCATCCAAATCATACGTGGTCAATGGTCATCCATATCCTTATCACAACAATTATTTAATAGAATGTCAAACAATTGTTTGCCTCAATTTTTTAATGATTATTAATAATCCGTATTGAATTGGCATGCGATGACAGTGGCAGGGGAAACTAAAGGGTAATGAAGGCTGATAACATTGTAATTATAAAAATATTATTTGGATATTAAAATTAATTATTATGTATTTATATTTAAAAAAATAATATTCATCATTTAGTGGGAAGAGAGAAAAGAGAGAAGTAAGCCTCACAAATCGTGATCCAAACAAAATCTATTGAACTTATCCACATCAAGTCAAGTAATGAGTTTGTTTAGTGATGATAAAAGACATTGGATCCATCGTATCAAAGCAAATTTTAGAATGTTAGATTTTATGGTATTTATATAGTTTTTTAGAGTGTTTGAGAATGTTTTAAATAATTTTTGCACGTTTTAGAATGTTGTAAAAGGTTTTGAAAGACCTTAAAAAATTCTAAAAAACTCTAAAAGGTCTTAAAGTATTTTAGAAGAGTCTGAATATCTATAAAAGTATTAATAGTAATATAAAATAATCTAAAAATATTTAGAAAAATGTTGTAAAATAGATATTTGTAGTGAATATTCTAAATGATCAATCTTAGATAGTTGATTAGATTTAATTCTAACCATCTATCGACACTACAACAAATTGAATAAATAGCTACACTTATTTTACGACATTTGAAATAAGTGTCTCTATTTAGTAATACTGTGACACTTTTGTATCAAAATTTTCACGGTCACTAGTGAGTCTATATCTCTGACACTTTTTCATTTACTTCCTATTTCTTTCACCCTATTCACGCTCCTTTGATATGAGAAGAGGACATGAGAAAGTATTACCACACCGTAGCCTTCATCACCACACTGCAGTTCGCGTTCGCCGTTCGCCGTCGCCGTTCACCGTTCACCGGCCCCTCGTCGTCCTTCTCTTCCCCTCTTTTACGAGTATGAACCCTAATCTATTCTGTTCAAAAAAAAGGAGCAGCACCCTATCCACCAAGCTATTTCTTCAAACTTCTCTTCTAGAGATGGTCGAGCAGCTTCATCTCCTTCCCTTTATCCTCCAATTCAAAATTTCTAAACCTTTTCCTAACTCTATTCATACAAATTATTCAAATTTTGTTAGCATAGACACCACCACAAGCAAAGAAGAGTGAGTGTTCTTCCCTTGCTCGTGTTTGAATTGGCCGAATGGCCTTAAGGATGTGACCAAAATTCTGGTTTGTTGTAATTGTTAGGATTCAAATTCAGGAGAGAAGTAGGAGCAAAATTCTGTGTTTTTGATCAATAATAAAAGGTAAGGGATTAGGATAGCTAGATATTCATGATTGTAACTGTGTTTGAAAGTGATGATTGCTATTTGATTATGTGAATGGATGATGATGAGTGTGATTGTTTCTTTGAATTCTCTTATATCATTTTAATTTTACTTGCACTCAACATGTTCAATGAAATGCTTCAACCAGATTTCTTTGAATGCCTTATTTGTTGTATCTTCTCTTGATTCCTTTGATGTTTTTGTGCCTTGATGCCATAATGAAATGGTTAATTTTCTTCTTGAATTATGTAGGTGATGGTGATAGGTGAAGCTGGAAATGAGAGAGCTGAGTCTGCAGTTGAAGGGTTTATAAGCACAGTTGGTAGGTTGCAAGCTGAACAACATAAACATGTACTTTATTGATGTCTTGATGGTTCTATATTTTATTATAGGTTTATGCACATGTTGTTTTGTATCCTTGTTCTGCATCACAGATAAGGTTCCATGCAGGTTGATAAAGTTGATAAGGGAACCTTATCCTTATTTGCAGGTTGATAGAGTTGAAGAGAGAGCAAGAAAGTTAGAAGAGAAGGTGCGATTCATGATGATGAATAGTTCAGACTTGGAGCCACTAAACTTGCTTGAACTCATTGACGATCTCCACCGGTTGGGCCTCTCTTACAAGTTCCAAAACCACATCAACTCTGCTCTTTCCCACATTCATTCTTCACAATATATGCACCGACTACAAAGACACACCGAATAGCGGCGGTTCTTTTAGGGATTTGCAGCGGTTTTTAACCGCCGCGAAACAAAATTCCAGCGGTTCCACAAGCGTTGCCTATTAGGGGTGGAGATTTGATTTTGTGGTGATTTTGGAAAACCGCAGCTAATCAGATAATTGATTTTGTGGTGGTTGCAAAATCGCCGTTATTCTGTCAGCGGATTTGAAAAAAAATTGCGACAGTTTAAAATCGCCACAAATCTATGTAGGATTTTTTGAGACAGTTTTGAATCGTCTCAATTTTATACATGGGCTTATAAAAAAACTGAATAACGGAAGGAATTAATTATGTACTCTATTTGCATTTGTAACAGCATATTGGTCCACTTATAAGTGAATCTATATACACTCTATTTGCATTTGTAAACAAAAAACAAGAATGCAGTGCATTTATGTGTAGTACGCAAGAGTTACATGAATTCACATGAGAGAGAGAGAGAGAGAGAGAGAGGACGGGAAATCTAAGGGGTTTGTAAATCGATATCCAGCAACTTCTGGTTGGAGTAAATCAGCTTCATCAACCTAGCGCTGGCGCAGCCTCAAGCAGTTAGTGTCCAAAGCACTTATCAATCTTCTCTATTTGAAAACAGCTTCTTGAGCAGCCTTCAGAGCTTCCTTCTTCAACTCAGCCTCTTCATGATCTTCCTCCTATTCACGCCTCAAAGCTTCAGCGGCTTCTTTCTCCTTTTGTCTCTGTACTTCTGTCTGCAAGGAGTGAAATTTTAAAATTAGTAATTACACCACATTCGAGTCAAATTTACAACTTAGATTTACATTTGCGAGACCATATGCACATTCAATTCAAAGAGCATGTAGATTATCTGATCTACATGCAAACACCACCCCTTTCCAACCATAACCAAAATACTAGTGTGATATCTATTAAACAAATCTCAATTCTTCTCAATTGAATCTCAAAAACTAATGATTCAAAATGCCACCTAGATTAATTAATTACAAATACATGTAAAAAAAAGTGCAATACCATTTCAACAACCCAGTTGATACAGGAAAATATAAAACAGCAGGTATGTGCACAATAAGCAAGCCAAGAAAAGCTTCTACCAAATATCAACTACCATCATGTATGAAACTTGTTTTCAGTTTTCAAGAATAAAGATGGAGCCTAAGAGGTAGCCATTTGGTAACTATCATATTATTCTAAACTTCACCATAATCACATATGAAGATTGCTTCTTGAAATATAGCATAATTCAGAGTTCAATAACCAGCATAATAGCATCAACAAAATTTGGCAAGGAATTAGAAAAAATACCATCTCCTTGCCTATTCACTTCTAAAATAGCAACATGTCTCTAGCAAGTTTTCGGGTGCGTATACCAGCAGTCCGTATCCATTTAATTGATCTACTCACTTTCAGTCTAACCTGAAAATGAGAGAATAAAAACCAAATATCATGAACTAACAAGAGGATGCGCAGAAACCAAACTGCCGACACAAGATATAGAACATATATGTACAAAGCATTCAATTCCCAAGTGCTGCTACTAGACACTTATGCAGTAATATATAAGAGGTATAGCCTTCCATCAGAACCTACAACAATCATCTACAAAGACATTGGTTAATACTTTTATTGCTTGGCATAGTATATCTTAAAGTTGTTAACAAAAACAAAGTCTACAGAAGTCCACATCACAATAGCCAATTCCAAAGTTCAAAAAAAATAAACATGACAATATTAAGTTATGCAATTAGACTAGTCTTCAAGCCTAAAACAAAAATCTTCCAAGTGAAATAAGTTACTGTAAAATGCCTAAATTACTAATACTTGATAATTTTATTAAATTCTGAAACAATATATATATTCAATTTTCAGTGACGAGTATAATAAATAGTGTTGGATGATTCTTAGGTGCATGTATTGTATTTGAAGAAAGTCAACATATATTGGCTCTTAGCTGCATGCAAAAAATAGTGTTAATTCATATGTGAAGTGGTGAATAAGCTTGTACACACAACAATATAAACAATCATAGTTCTCAATCACTGATCAAATATTCTGTAGAATTTATTAATTCTCTATTGTCTTACCTTCTTATTAAGTTCTTCTTGATATCAAAGAGCTAAGGTCACGATTCCATTGCAGCTCTCGTTCCTTTCCGCAAGGAAAAAAGAAAAACAAAAAAGAAATAAGTAAGCCAAATATACTAAAATAGTATCTAATAATTTCAAAAACACCAAACTATATGATAATCAAAACTAAAATAGTATCTAATAAATTCAAAACAAAAATGCATTAATAGATAATTGAATTACCAAAAGTGCATTTAGATGCAAAATGGCGTCAATGATGCTGGATTGATAAGTGGCTATTAAAGATCAAAGCCTACATCGGAAATGAAGTTTTTTATATTCAAGTTCGCTTTAAATAGCATTGCTTTTTAAAAAATCATAAAAAGAGAAAAAGTATTCTAAAAAAGAAAAAACTTAAAAAGAATACTTAAAGATGATAAGAAAAATGAGATTCTTACACCAGCAACTTTTACAACTCCTTTATGTGAACAAATCTCTGCTGCACCAGCAAAATTGTCCTATAACTACTACTACACTTACACTTATGTTCCCTTCAATTGCAACAAAAATCACCTGTTAACAAATTCATTATTAATCAATAACTTGACTTGCTGAATAGAAAATTCAACAACTGCTAATTTAATCAAATATCTCTTTCTTGAAGCAGCATGGTTATTAAGCTCTTAGTTACTAAGCAAAATAAGTTAAAATCCGAAGCTCATAAAAATAAGCTAATTCCAAGATCTAAAAAGGTAGAACCGCCATATTTGAGGAATCATTGTCATAATCCTCATCCATATTTTGGTCCTTCCTTACAAATTAATAATTTATTCTTAAATCAACATCAATTATTGTATTTAGTGAGAAGAAAAACAAATAATCATTTCATCAAACACCTGGAGTGCTTGAGAATTTGAAACAATTCAATTAAGAGTGACTAAAACTCATTGAACGTTGTTATATCAAATAGCAAAGCTGTCACAATATGCGAATGAAAACCAAATAAATGAAGTGAAAAGGCAAGGAGAAAGAGAACCAGAAACTAAACATATTAAAAGAGCAACCATTAGAGAGCAACGAACCATCAACTCAACATAATTATGCAAAAACTACAATAGATTAATTAAAAGACAGCAGATACCTACCATCAGCTGAGTCGAAGATCTCTCATTAGTGGTATCCTCAAGATCATTACAAACAAGTCCACATGATCAACAGAAAATTTAAGGAAGGCCATCTTGAGTGCAATTTCAATTGCAATAGATCCATTGCTAGAAAAATATGCTCGAGAAGCCCAACCTGCCCAAATACTAAGTACGATATTACAAGCATAATAATTAGAAAGCTTATGTAGTGCTCACATCATTATTGTCAACCAAAACCATAACAATTCCTCTTCAAATATTTCATGTTTACTAGAATTCCAAAGTCATAAACAAATTGTCATATAATTGCCATATATAGATAGAGGTGAGCAGAAACAACGCTTTAATTTGAAACAATATTAATAACCACCAATAATATATAAACTTTCTTTTAAAGAGATGGGATTCAAGGCTTCTAGAGGCTTGAACTCATAAAAAAATAGCCTCTTATCATCTGAATACCCTGAGCCAAATCTAAATCAAAATAACCTGAAAGCACAATCTGAACCAAGAAGATATATAATGCATAATGTTGTTAATCCAGCAGTAAAAAAAACTTTTCCAAAAAAATTTTCTTTCCCTTTTGGGTCAGCATAATCCAAGCCTAAAAGATAGAAAAACATAAACAGGAGAAATTAAATTGAAGAGGCCATATCTATGATAAGCTAAGCAAATCCAATGGCATGAAATAAACTATAGAAAGTTTTAGAACTAATGAATCTTCAAACAACTTATGATTATGCAGTCATATATAAGCATTCATTCTATCCTAGATTAAGGTGTTGAAAAAGGCAAAGCCTTCGCTCCAATTTTCAAATTGATTGTAAAATTCAACTAGTAAATTGGATTTGGAGGACATAGGAGTGAACAAGTTCAAGCATTTCTAAAAATTCATTTAGAAAGCTTACCGAAATCACTGCTTCTTCTTCTTCCACAAGAGAAAAACATCAGTCTCCTCGTATGCATATTCAGGATGCAGGTGGTGACGAGGGACCTTCTCGATATCTAAACCTCATCGCACATCTCCCAGAACTTCTTGTGCGCCTCCGGAGACCTCACCTGCTACCCGAGCAACACGACACCATCTTCAGACACCAAAGCTTCCATGGAGAAATCAAGTGCTGCATCGACTCCTCGATGTAAATCATGTCCATCACCCAAACCACGTCAAACAACGGGTTAAGTGCCTGGATCTGATCCTTATTGTTCTATTACAACATGGAGTGCTTCAGATTCTTGCGTAGCACGAGCATGTTCACCTTCAGGTTGCGCTTTAGCGCCCGCATCATGGGGAGAGGAGCGGCTTCCGTAGCACGGGCTTGTTATACATGTAGAGTAGAGGGGAACGGTCACGGCGGTGAGAGGAGGTTGGGTCAGCAGAGAACAGGGGTTCGCCCCTTCGACTCTCCTTTTCACGGGTTCCCTGCTATATATTTTGGGTAATCTGAACTGATTTGGGGGAAATTGGATTAGGGTTAGTGGCGGGACTTCATGGAATCGACGCTAATCCAAGTTGATTATGTGTCACATTGAATAGATCAGATATCAATCGCAGCTATCTTAGCAAATTGTAGCAGATAAAGAAACCGCAAGCAATTTATCGCCGCTATCTTCCGTGTTTCCTGTAATGTTCACACACACAAAACTCTACATGCTACTACTCTCCTCTTCAGAATTCTTAGACAACATGCTTTTCACGTCTCTCAAGGTCTATAAAACTAAACACATCATGATCACAACTCTTTAGAAATAAGTAACCTCCATCATCCAAGGTTATTTAAGTAATTTCACTGATTTTGTGAGGTGCAAATGTATTTGAAAGTTTCACGGATGATGAGAAAAACTTTAAGCTTGAAATTGGCAATGATGTGCAAGGAATGTTAAGTTTGTACAAGGCATCACACCTTAGCTTTGAGGGAGAAAATTTATGTGAGAAGGCAAGGATATTTTCAGCAACATGCCAACAAATTTGAAGAACATAATATCAAAAGATGAGACAGAGAATAAAGTCAAAGAAAGCACTAGGAATGTGTTGGAGGGTCTTCCGTACCACCATAGTCCTTACAGAGTAGAGGCATGACGCTATATTGTCACATACCATAAAAAAGAACCACATAATCAGTTGCTATTAGAGCTTGCCAAGCTTAACCTCAACATGGTTCAGTCATTATATCAACAAGAGCTTCAACAAATGACAAGGTGAGATTTGTTAACTTCAACATGTAAGTTAAATATTTAAAGAAAATAATTTACTAGAATGTTACATGGCTGAACCAACTCAATGTTACACATTTATAGGTGGTGGAGGGACATGGGGCTGGCTAGCAAGCTTAGCTTTGCCCGAGATAGGTTAACGGAATCCTTCTTTTAGTCACTGGGAATAGTCTCGCATCCAAAATTCTCTTATTGTCATAAAGAACTTACTAAGGTGGCAGCTTTAATCACTGTTCTTGATGATGTTTACGATGTCTATGGTACTTTAGATGAACTGGAGCTCTTCACGGATGCTATTGAGAGGTTGCTTCATTATATTATTTAGCAAATATTTCTAACAATAACTTAATGTGGCAAAATTTAATTATAATTATATGCATACTTTTATATCATATAGGATGTAAATGCTATTAATAATCTCCCGAACTACATGACATTGTGCTTCTTAGCACTTTATAACACTATCAATGAGATGGCTTTTGATATCTTCAAAGATTATGCAGTCAAGTGCCTTCCCTATCTCAAAAAGCTGTATGTACTATAAGTTTAATCAAGTCTTATTATGTCAAGTGCTAATGTTGTCATCAATTTTATTCCAGCTTGTCCTGAGCTAGATTCAGGGTGTGGCTCCAGATTTGTATTCTTCTCTGTAATCTTGGCTCTTCCTGCTTCATCTTCTAGACCTAGCTGTAACTGTATTCAAAGGTGCCATTTCTATGTTTTCTCACTCCTTTCTTCTATTCCCTTCTATTTCCGTGTCTTTGACTTTTTTGAGTTAGTACCTTTGTGCTTGAATAATTCCTTCCCTTTCAAGAGAGACACATGGGAGGATTGGCCATAGCTTGCTCACATCCCTCACATCCACTTGATTCCATTGCATCTACAATGGAGATTTGTGTTTTGTGGTAATTTCAATTCATTTCCTTTTTTTCTTTACCACTGTTCAATTTGTCTTTTCCTAATCACCTTTCAAATACTTGATCACTTCACTTTTTGCATACAAATCAATTCAAATTTGGAGGGAATAAGAGCAACATTACCTTGTCTAGTGCTCGTTTTCGATCTTCAAAATTTAAGTTTGATAGAATGGTTGAAGATCTCGAATCAAAGTTCGCATAGATATAGCAAGCTCCACTCCATTCCATATTATTAGTTCTCTGTGGTTGATCTCTGCACAATCTTCTATTCTCTCAAAATAAAACATATAGCATCTTACCGGTTTGAAGTCTAAATGTCCACACCAATAATTTTCCAATGACTTATAATACTATGAAAGCTTTGAGCTTGTGTACAATGTGTGAATAGAACAATGATTAATTGTGCATTTCAACTCGATTTGGGTCCAGTCTTAGGGATTTTTTTATGAGCTTCATTATGTTTGTATAAATATTCATTCACTCTTTGGTATATTCCTCACATTACTTTGCTCAAATATTATCCCTCTTCCCTTTTTAAACAAGGAAAACTATTCTTAGCTATGATAAGGGTTGTGTTATATGAGATAATATGTTACTGTGTAACAGGGTATTAGGCATAAGTTCTCAGACATTGCAAAATTGAACTTCAAAGTTGTTTATTCTGTAACCTGAAAATTCGCTATTTAGTCATACTGAGAACTCTTCTCTTTTTCTTCTTTTTTTCCAACTCAGGCTGAGGTCGTAGCGCAGGGATGAGTCCATGCAATCGCACCTGAAGAAGGACGTAGTTTTCCATTTCTATCAAGATACCAAACTTGTTTGACCTTTCATATTCAAGTTCGCATATTTGAAGAACTATTTTGCTGTCTGTTTCATAGAAGCAGCATGACCTCTCATGATCATTAGTTTAATAGTACTAGATTAGCTTGTAGATATTTCTAATGGAAACTGTACTGACCAGCTATTTTTATCGGCTTTCTTTGATGGAAGGAGGACTATTATTCTGTTCCATCATAGTATATGAACTAGAAGAAGCTAATTGATTCCAATTGGACATTGGTTATGAGTTTTTTCTCCAATTCTTTTTGAGTTTTTGAATTTACATTTTATGGATTATGACTATGTAAAACTTGTCAAATTCAATTTTTGAAATACATTGTTGCTATTTTTGTAAAACTTGTGGGATTGAGTTTAAATTTGTTGAAATATAATGTCATTTATTATTTTGCTGGTAGACACATATAAATTATTACTTATAATAGAAATATCTTTTGCAATATTTAATAAAAGAAAGCTTTCATGTTGGAGAGATTATGACAGATTAAAACAGTCATTAAATACATGAAAAAACTATCACAGGAATAAGTAACTTAGCGTCGGTTTTAAATCGAAAAATGTCACTAAAAATATTATGACAGTTTAAATAGTCACTAAATATGTCTAAAAACTGTCATAAGAACTAGTAATTTAGTGACAGTTTCAAATAGTCATAAAATATAAGAAAAAGCTGTCACATAATTTAGTAATTTAATGACAGTTTCAAAACGTTATGAAATACAGTATAAAAAACACTTTTACAAGTGTTACAAATTAGTGACGGTTTTATACTTTAAAAACCGTCACAAATAATTTAGCGACACTCCTTACCAACGGTGGTCCAAAACTGTCACTATGTCAGCTGGCGACGCTCAAATCTGCTACGCTTTTTTTTAACCGTCGCAAAACTATTTAGTGACAGTTAAAACTGTCACCAAGCATTAAAAAAAAACGTCGCCAAAATGCTATTTTGTTGTAATGATGAGGAGGTGGATGACTATAAATAGGGGGTGAGAATTAGAGTTTGGAGGTGTGAGTTATTTGTAATAAACACTTGAGTAATAAAGTGTTCTTTCTACCAAAGCTTCCTTTCTCTTGTGTTCTTAACTCAAAAAATTGAGTAAGTTCGAGTATCGGTAGATAGCGTTGAAGTGTGTTTAAAATTATGACAATGAACCATAATTCGCATGACATATATCTTGCTCCCTCTTCATTAAGAATTCTAAGATTCGATCCTCACCTTTAACTTGACTAAAAAAGATATTAAAATATTATCATTTAAAAAGTCTATCATACAATTTCAAGAATAATTATATTATGTCTACACTTTTATGTAATAAACACGATTTTGATATTAATAATTTTTAAAATCTAAATAATTATTTTTTATTTTGTTAATTACAAAATAATTTAAATATAAATTAATTTATAATAACTATATTTTTATATGAATCTTAAAAATATTTAATATATAAATAATATTTTTTAATTGATTTGTACAAAAGCGACAATTTATCTATTATTTTTCTTAATTTATCATTAAATTTTGTAGTTAAGTATAAAAATAGATAACATCAATCTCAAGATTATTCCATTTGGCTATATACTAAATAAGTAATTGTTACTAATGAAGAAAGGAAAATCATTATATAAAGGGGATGGAATGAAAATTTAAATAGATATATGTCTAATTTTTATTGGTGGGATATTAATGAAAACATAATAATAATGAGATTGCTTTTGTTTTTGGTATAGATAATAATGAGATCTCTAAATGATACCTTCTATTAGTGTTTTTTTTGTTAATTGTTTTAGTATGATTGTTAATTTATACGTATTGATATATATGATATAAAAGTTGGCAAAATAAAAATTTGTTATGTGAATTATATTTATCTCTATCAGTATTTATTTTTTATTTATTTTTTAAAAAATATTATATTACTATATATACAAAAATACTCTCATAAATAATTATAAAATGGTAAATATATTCTTATAATTATTTTTGTTAAATGACTAAATATTATTTTTTATTTCTATAATAAAAATATCCTTCTTCAATAACAACTAAAATTAAAATTAAATCACTTTAACAATTTTCAAAAAGAAAAAAAAATTAATTAACCAAAAAATAATCCTAATTTAAAAATATCTGTGTTTGCTCTTATTGTTTCAGCATTAGCCCAAAATTGATAAACAAACCCTAAGCCATTCAAAATCAATTCTCTTTGCCCTCTCTTTGCCCTCTCCCTGATTGCATGTTGCTTCCCTAACCTTGTCTCCACCGCATGCTCCATCGCCTCGCGTCGTCGTGTTGTCGCCTGTGTCGCGACATTGTGCTATCACCGCCCTACGTTATGCCGTTTTGTTATCACTACCATGTATTGTGTCATCGCATTATCTAAGATATATTAGCTTTTTTGTTATTGATTCACGACCTAAAGGATATTAGTTTCTCTGTAAACACAAAGTTTGAATTTTTAGTTTGTGAAAATCAATGAATATGGGGTGATAGGGATACGACAATAAAGCTTTTACATTGACGAGGTTCTTATAACTTTTGTACTTAGTTGATCCTGTTCAAATTAGAATGGTATATTACCTATGGTTGAGTCTTGCATATAGCTTTGGTTTTACTTTTAGATTTCTGCTTCTGTTCTTAATTATAAGGATACTAAGTGCTTGCTAAACGGCAGTGCATATTTGAATTTTGTGTGCTAACTATAGTGAATTATGTTATCATTTTTATCATTGGAAGTTGAAATGATGGCTTTAGTTTTGGATGGAATTAGTTAAAATGAATTGGGGTTTAGTACTGATCTTATTTTGAAGCATTTGCTTGTTTTTCATTCATAAAAAATATTTGATTTTTTCTCACGAGGGTGTGCTTATGATGAACGATTATTTAGGAATTTGAGCGGGTATCTTCTGTTGTGACAACAAGAAATAGATAATTTTTTCTGCCAGATTTTTTATTAAAAATTGCACATATTAGATATTAGATGTGTGTTGTGAAATTCATAAAATTAGTAACTAATTAGTTAATAAATTAATTATTAATTTAAGAAATTAAAAAACTTAATTTATAGTTTAATGAGATAGAACTAATTAAAAAAAGAATTTTGACACTAATTTTGAGATTTTTTATTCTTTGTCAGCTTGAACTAATTTGAGGAAATTATTGGGTTTTGCTCGATTGATGCTTGAGAAAGGTAAGGACTCCCAAACCCTCACGAAATCTGTGATATAATGAAATCTATATTGAGTTAGTGATGTTTATTGGTATTAGATTGAGTTGTGGGTTATTTGAGACTTGTTGATGGAATTGGAGGTGTAAAAAAGCTGAAATTTGGGCGGTGGTAGATGAATCCTCTATTTGGTGCACATTTTGGAAGATTGGGTTTTATGCAATAGTGAAAAATTGTGATGTTTCGGGTTTAACGAGGAATCGGTCAAAGTATGATTTTGGTTTCTCGTAATTAAATTATAATGTGCGTGAAAGCTTAAACTAGAAGACCATAGGATAAATAGTATGATGTGGAAGACTGATGATTAGTGACTCGTTATTAGAATTGTTTTGTTGGGTGGTTGGATACTATGATGAATGATTGATGATGAGTGTGTTGAATGCATAGTTATAAAAATTGGACCGGAAAACTGGTGAACCGGACTCCTAACCGATCCGGTTGAGTGATATGACCGGATAAGGAAGAGAACTATTGAGAACCAGATTGAACCGGCCGGTTTTAATGAAAACCGAAAAACCGGCAATTTCTGGTTAACCGACCGGTTCGGAAGCGCTTTTTTTTTAAATTCATTTTCCAAACGACGTCGTTTTAGTTTTTTTTTTTAAAAAAAGAAAAGTCAGGTCGTATACACACGATACCCCCCCAAACCCCACTCCCAGGCCAAGCTTCCACTTTCCACCTTTTCCCCCTAACCCTAATCTCCTAACGGCTAACCCTCTCCGCCACCACCTCACCTCACTCTGTCACAGTGTCACTCACCCAGCCACCGCCGCTAGCCGCCAGCCGTCCGCCGTCGTCTTCTTTGTCTCACCGCCGGTCTGAACTCCGAAGTCTAAAGGAACTAAGGAAGTAGGAACAGGACAGACCCGCGGCTGTCTTTCATCGCCGTCGCCGTTGCCGTTGCCGTCGCCGTTGCCGTCGCCGTTGCTGCGCCATCGCCGTCACTGTTGCCTCGCCGTCGACCTCGACGTTGCGTTGCTCTTCTGCTCTGTCAAACAGGTTAGCTCCAGTTATCCTCTGTAGTCTATTCTACACTTCTTGCTGTTACAGTATTATGACTTATGAATAATGTTGTTTTGCACTTCTCCTCTGTTCTCCAGCAACCTTAAACTGCACTTCTCCTATGTTATTCTATTTTGTGTTGAAAACTTAAAATTTCTGATCACTCAGTATATCTATAATCATTGCTATCCACTGTTCTTGATGAGAAAGTTTGTAGGTGGGCGGGAAATACTTCGTCCAGCTCCAACTCGATTTGCTACTAATTTCATTGCTTTGCAAAGTATTTTAGCTCAAAAGGATCCTTTGAGAGCTATGGTGACCTCTAAAGAATGGACAAGCTCAGCTTACTCCAAAGAAGCTAAAGCTAAGAAATTTGTGGATCAAGTCTTGGATTATAAATTTTGGATCAAGTCTTTGTTAAGCTTACTAAGCCACTTGTTCGTGTTTTACGTATTGTAGATAGTGAAGACAGAGCTGTCATGGGTTTTCTTTATCAAGCTATTTATAAGGCTAGAGAAGAAATGGTGAAGAGGTTTCAGAAAAGAAAGAAGGTTGCTGATCCTTATTTGAAGATTTTAGATACCCATTGGGATGCACAACTTAAGAAAAATCTTCATGCCGCTGGTTATTGGTTAAATCTAGCTTTTTGATTTAATTCTGGAGAATTTGAAAAGCACAAACAAATGACTTTTGGCTTGTTGGATGTCATTGAGAAATATTCTTATGATGATCCTGTATTGAATTCTAAGATGACAAGTGAGAAGAGGATCTTTAAGAATGCTGAGCAAGATTTTGGAAGACCCTCTGCATTACGTGAACGAACCACTGTTATGCCAGGTGAATTTCTTCATAAATTTGGTCTTTTACGATTGTGATGTATTTATTATGTGATATTTATGATTGTGATAAATTATTTATCTATTTTTTATGTTAAGATCAATGGTGGGAATCTTATGGTTGTGGAGCACCAAATTTGCAAAAGTTGGCTATTCGTGTTTTAAGCCAAACTTGTAGCTCTTCAAGTTGTGAGCGTAACTGGAGTATTTTTGAACACATTCACTCAAAGAAGAGGAATCAGTTAGAGCATCAAAAACTTAATGATCTTGTGTATGTTCATTACAACTTAATGTTACAACAAAGGTGCTTTCTTGATTGTTTTAAGTTGAAAGCATTATTTCAAAATCTTAATCATCACATGAGTAACGAAATATATTGATAACATAGGAACCAAATAAGAAACCAAGTTTATGATCCAATTTGTCTTGATGCATTTGAGGATCATTCGGAATGGATACTGGAAGATTCACCACCTTTTTTAACTCCTGAAGAAGTTGATGCTTTACGAAATAATCTTGCAAATATGTCTCTTCAATCACCTTTAGATGATTTAGGTATGCTTTTATTTATTTATGAATTATGATCAACTATGATTTTCGTATGCCTTATAACATATTTTATATTATTTTTTATCTTGATTTGTGAAACATTATCTATAATGCTAGATTAGTTGGATTTGAAAGATGATCGGGATGATGATGGAGCTAATAATTCTGTGGAAAATGCAAATCAAAATGAAACCAATCAGAATGTAACCTCACATTTGTCAGATAAAGAGCAACTTACCGACTTCGAAATCACTCCTTAGATTTAGTTTATGAATTGTTATCCTTATTGTGTTTAATTAAGATACTAATGTACTAGTACTAACTAATTTCATGTTTATCTTTGTATTAGTTATATTTAGACTTTGAAACTTGATTGTTTTTAAAATGTTGGTGAATAACTAAAGATATGTATTTTGAATTTATTAAGTTTATGACTTTTTTTAGTATTTTATATTTTTTATTTACGTGAAACCGATTTTACCGGTTCAACCAGCAGTTTATCGGTTGAACCAATAAACCAGTGAATTAGTAAATTGACCTGCTCGACCACCGGTTTGGTTCTTACAACTATGGTTGAATGATGAAGTTAATGAGAATGTGTGATGACTGATGATAATATTGAATTATGATGAAAAATGATTATGTGTGGTGGTTGGGTATTAAATTTGTATATATGAAAGTGATAATGTATAATGGAATGAATGTGGAAGTTGAGATGATAGTTTGGTAAATTTTAGTGCTGTTTAGGAGTTTTGAATATTGGTATTGAGTTAAGAATTTGTAAAGATAGAGGTTTGGGTATTATTGAGAAAACTAATTTTTTGACAGAAATTCGACGAACCATAAATCGGCTTTCGGACTCCCAAACCTTTCCAAACTTGTTTTATACGAAAATTTGGTCCGTGAAGTCTACGCTATTAGAAGAACAGATGAAAAATAATTTTTAACGAAAAAGTTATGCACGTCAGAAGTTTAGTGTGCGAAAGGCAATTATGGAACACTTAACAGCTTTTTTTTTTCATTTTTGGGAGGCTTGCGTATAAGAGGGTACACACGACGTGGCCATTTGGTTTGGCCAGATGTGCTCACGTATGCGAGTTGGGAAAAGTTTCACTTCCGTGTACGCAGGGCCCTGTTTTTCAGAAAATTGAGTTTTGTGTTTTAAATGTGATTTTGAACATCTAAACCTCTACTTTTACTCTCTAAGACCCTGAAACATAGTTCTAATCATAGGGAAAGGGGTAAGTTTAGAGAAGGAGTTAACTTAACAAGAGAAAAAAAATTTGGAGTAATAAATTGTGACCGAGGAAGTGCGAAAAGTATGGTTTGTGAGTGAATATGATATGTGACCCCCGGATAGTAGGCAGTGGCATTGTCCACTTGCTCCGGGTATGAGATGAGAAAGGAAAATTATGAAAAGCTGAGTTAATTATAGAATTTCGAATGATTATGATGAATGAGGATGATTGATGACGAAATGATTATAAATTATAATTAATGATTGACTTGAGATTGAATGAATTCTTGAATGAGATACTTGGACAGTAGCAAGGATTATGGTTCGTCCCGCTTGCTCCAGGTTAGTGATTGTGACGCATGGGTAGTAGCAGCAGTAGTGAATTATTCCACTTGCTCCAGGTTGAGCTTATAAACACCTACCTAGGTAGTAGCAGCAGTAGTGGTTATTCCACTTGCTCTGGATTGAGCGGGTAGTAGCAAGGGGGTTGTGGCTCAGTCCCATTTGCTCTGCGATGGGTGTTTTTGTCCATGGTTAGCTACCAGGATGTGTTGGGTTAGCTATCTAACCGACAGATTATATCATTAGCTATAGGGTAGGCATACATCATATGCATTTGTTTATTTGGTTTGAATGTATTTTGCTTAGTGATGAGCGGATAATTTATATGATTTTTGGCATTGGTTTTAGGTAGTTTTTAGTAGGATATAGTTACTTTTAGGAATGTTTTCATTAGTTTTTATGCTAAATTCACATTTTTGGACTTTACTATGAGTTTGTGTATTTTTCTGTGATTTCAGGTATTTTTTTGCTAAAATTGAGGGACCTGAGCAAAACTCTGGTAAGAAGGCTGACAAAAGACTGCTGATGCTATTGGATTCTAACCTCCCTTCACTTGAAATAAATTTTCTGGAGCTACAGAAATACAAATAGTGCGCTCTCAACGGCGTTGGAAAGTAGACATCCAGAGCTTTCCAGCAATATATAATAGTCCATACTTTGTTCGAGATTAGACGACGCAAACTGGCGCTCAACGCCAGTTCCATGCTGCATTCTGGAGTCAAACGCCAGAAACACGTCACGAACCAGAGTTGAACGCCAAAAAAACGTTACAACTTGGCGTTCAACTCCAAAAGAAGCCTCTACATGTATAAAGCTCAAGCTCAGCCCAAGCACACACCAAGTGGGCCCCAGAAGTAGATATCTGCATCAATTACTTACTTCTGTAAACCTTATTAGCTAGTCTAGTATAAATATGACATTTTATTATTGTATTAGACGTCTTTGACCACATCTTTGGTCTTAGTTTTAATCTATTATTCACCTTATGATCCTTTGATCACATTTATGGGGGCTGGCCATTCGGTCATGCCTGGACCATCACTTATGTATTTTCAACGGTAGAGTTTCTACACACCATAGATTGAGGGTGTGGAGCTCTACTGTACCTCGAGTTTCAATGAAATTACTACTATTTTCTATTCAATTCAGTTTATTCCTCTTCTAAGATATTTGTTGCACTTCACCATGACGAATGTGATGATCCGTGACACTCATCATCATTCTCACCTATGAACGTGTGACTGACAACCACTTCTGTTCTACCTTAGACCGAACGCATATCTCTTAGACTCCTTAATCAGAATCTTTGTGGTATAAGCTAGAATTGATGGCGGCATTCATGAGAATCCGAAAAGTCTAAACCTTGTCTGTGGTATTCCAAGTAGGATTCAGGGATTGAATGACTATGACGAGCTTCAAACTCGCAATTGTTGGGCATGATGACAAGCGCAAAAGAATCAATGGATTCTATTCCGACATGATCGAAAATCGACAGATGATTAGCCGTGCTGTGACAGAGTATTTGGACCATTTTCAATGAGATGATGGGATGTAGCCATTGACAACGGTGATGCCCTACATACAGCTTGCCATGGAAAGGAGTAAGAAGGATTGGATGAAGGCAGTAGTAAAGCAGAGATTCAGAAGGAGCACAACATCTTCATACGCCTATCTGAAATTCCAACCAATGATCTACATAAGTATCTTTATCTTTATTTTATGTTTTATTTATTATTATTTTTGAAACCCAATATAACCATTTGAATCAGGCTAACTGAGATCTACAAGATGACCATAGCTTGCTTCATACCAACAATCTCCGTGGGATCGACCCTTACTCACTTAAGGTTTATTACTTGGACAACCCAGTGCACTTGCTCGTTAGTTATGCGGAGTTGTGAAGAAAGTGCTGAGTTAGTAGATGCGCATACCAAGTTGAATGCCATTGTTAGAGATCACAATTTCGTGCACCAAATTTTTGGCGCCGTTGCCGGGGATTGTTTGAGTTTGAACAACTGACGGTTCATCTTGTTGCTCAGATTAGGTAATTTTCTTTTCAAAAATCTTTCAAAAAATTTTTCTTTATTTTCGTTTTTCTAAAGATTAATTTTCAAAAAAAATTTAATAAAATCATAAAACCAAAAATATTTTGTGATTCTTATTTGAGTCTAGTGTCAATTTTTAAGTTTGATGTCAATTGAATGTTTTAAAAAAATTATGCATTTTTTGAAAATTCATGCATGGTGTTCTTCATGATCTTCAAGTTGTTCTTGATGAGTCTTCTTGTTTGATCTTTAAATTTTCTTGTTGTGTGTCCTTTGTTGTTTTTCATGTGCATTTTTGCATTTATAGTGTCTAAGCATTAAAGATTTCTAAGTTTGGTGTCTTGCATGTTTTCTTTGCATAAAAAATTTTTCAAAAATATGTTCTTAATGTTCATCTTGATCTTCAAAGTGTTCTTGGTGTTCATCTTGACATTCATAGTGTTCTTGCATGCATAATTGGTTTTGATCCAAAAATTTTCATGTTTTGGGTCATTTTTATGTTTTTCCCTCTCATCATTAAAAATTCAAAAATAAAAAAAAATAAAAAATATCTTTTTCCTATTTTTCTCAAAATTTCAAAAATTTGAGTTAACTTAGTCAAAAAATTTTTAAAACTTAGCTATCTCTTATAAGTCAAGTCAAATTTTCGATGTTAAAAATCTTATCTTTTTCAAAACTTTTTCAAAAATCAATTCTTTTTCATTTTTTTTTACTATTTTTCGAAAATTTAAAAATATTTTTTTAAAATCGTCTTCTTAATTTTATTTCAAATTTTCGAAACTTAACTAACAAGTAATGTGATTGATCCAAAAATTTGAAGTTTGTTACTTTCTTGTTAAAAAAAGTTCAATTTTTAAATTCTAGAATCATATCTTTTAGTTTCTTGTTAGTCAAGTAATCAATTTTAATTTTAAAAATCAATTCTTTTTCAAAATATCTTTTATATCATATTTTTTTCAAAATTTTATCTTTTTCAAAAATTTGATTTTAAAATATCTTTTCCAACTTCTTATCTTTTCAAAATTGATTTTCAAATCTTCTTCAAACTAACTAGTTGACTTTTTGTTTGTATTAACTATATCTTATCTTTTTCAAAACCACCTAATTACTTTTATCTCTCTAATTTTCGAAAATTACCTCCCTTTTTTTCAAAATTCTTTTAATTAACTAATTATTTTAAATTTTAATTTTTAATTTTAATTCTTCTTTTAATTTTCGAAAATCATTAACCCTTTTTCAAAATTAATTTTTTAATTCTCTCCCTCTAATCTCCTTCTATTTATTTATTTATTTACTAACACTTCTCTTCATCTCAAGAATCTGAACCTATCTTTACCCTTGTGTTTGGATTCTTACTTTTTCCTTCTTCTATTCTTTTCTTCTTCTACTAACATAAAGGAATCTCTCTACTGTGGTAAAGATGATCTCTATTATTATTTTCTGTTCCCTTCTTTTTCATATGAGCAGGAGCAAGGACAAGAACGTTCTTGTTGAAGCAGATCTTGAACCTAAAAGGACTCCGAAGAGGAAACTAAGAGAAGCTAAATTACAACAATCCAGAGACAACCTTACAGAAATTTTTGAAAAGGAAGAGGAGCTGGCAGCCGAAAATAATAATGTAAGAAGGATGCTTGGTGACTATACTGCACCTACTTCCAAATTTAATGGAAGAAGCATCTCAATCCCTGCCATTGGAGTAAATAATTTTGAGCTGAAATCTCAACTAGTTGCTCTACTGCAACAGAACTGCAAGTTCCATGGACTTCTATCAGAAGATACCTACCAGTATTTAACTGAGTTCTTGCAGATCTGTGAGATTGTTAAGACTAATGGAGTAGACCCTGAAGTCTACAGGCTCATGCTTTTCCCTTTTGCTGTAAGAGACAGAGCTAGAACATGGTTGGACTCACAGCCTAAAGATAGCCTAGACTCATGGGATAAGCTGGTCGCGGCCTTCTTGGCTAAGTTCTTTCCTCCTCAAAAGCTGAGCAAGCTTAGAGTGGATGTTCAGACTTTCAAACCAAAAGATGGTGAATCCCTCTATGAAGTTTGGGAAAGATACAAGCAGATGACCAAAAGGTGTCATTCTGACATGCTTTCAGAGTGGACCATTTTGGATATATTCTATTATGGTCTATCTGAGTTCTCTAAGATGTCATTGGACCATTCTGTAGGTAGATCCATTCACCTAAAGAAAACGCCTACAGAAGCTCAAAAACTTATTGACATGGTTGTAAATATCCAGTTCATGTACACTTCTGAGAGGAATTCCGTGAATAATGGGACGCCTCAGAGGAAGGGAGTTTTTGAGATTGATGTTCTGAATGCCATATTGGCTCAGAACAAAATGCTGACTCAACAAGTCAACATGATTTCTCAAAGTCTGAATGGATGGCAAGATGCATCCAACAGTACTAAAGAGGCATCTTCTGAAGAAGAAGCTTATGATCTTGAGAACCCTGCAATAGCAGAGGTAAATTATATGGGTGAACCTTATGGAAACACCTATAATTCATCATAGAGAAATCATCCAAATTTCTCATGGAAGGATCAACAAAAGCCTCAACAAGGCTTTAATAATGGTGGAAGAAATAGGCTCAGCAATAGCAAGCCTTATCCATCATTTTCTCAGCAACAGACAGAGAATTCTGAGCAGAGCACCTCTAATTTAGCAAACTTAGTCTCTGATCTGTCTAAGGCCACTTTAAGTTTCATGAGTGAAACAAGGTCCTCTATCAGAAATTTGGAGGCACAAGTGGGCCAGCTGAGTAAGAAAGTCACTGAAACTTCTCCTAGTACTCTCCCAAGCAATACTGAAGAGAATCCAAAAGGAGAGTGCAAGGCCATAGACATAATCAACATGGCCGAACCTAGGGAGGAAGGAGAGGACATGAATCCCAATGAGGAAGACCTCATGGGACGTCTTTCAAGCAAGAAGGAGCTCCCTATTGAGGACCCAAAGGGATCTGAAGGTCATATAGAGACCATAGAGATCCCATTAAACCTCCTTCTACCATTCATGAGCTCTGATGACTATTCTTCCTCTGAAGAGGATGAAGATGTAACTGGAGAGCAAGTTGCTCAATATCTAGGAGTCATCATAAAGCTGAATGCCAAATTGTTTGGTAATGAGACTTAGGAAGGTGAATCTCCCTTGCTCATTAGTGAACTAGATACATGGGTTCAGCAAACTTTACCTCAAAAGAGACAAGATCCTGGCAAATTCTTAATACCCTGTACCATAGGCACCATGACCTTTGAGAAGGCTCTGTGTAACCTAGGGTTAGGTATAAATCTTATGCCACTCTCTGTAATGAAGAAGCTGGGGATCATTGAGGTACAGCCTGCCATATTCTCATTACAAATGGCAGATAAGTCAGTAAGACAGGCTTATGGATTGGTAGAGGACGTGTTAGTGAAGGTTGAAGGCCTTTACATCCCTGCTGATTTCATAATTTTAGACATTAGGAAGGAGGAGGATGAATGCATCATCCTTGGAAGACCTTTCCTAGCCATAGCAGGAGTTGTGATAGATGTTAGAATTAGTCCTTCAATTGAATGGGGACTACCTTGTGTTTAAGATCCAAGGGTGTTCTTCTGTATACACGAAGAGAAAGCATGAAAAGCTTCTCTCAGTACAGAGTCAAACAAAGCCCCCACAATCAAACTATAAGTTTGGTGTTGAGAGGCCACAGCCAAACTCTAAGTTTGGAGTTGAATCCCCACATCCAAACTCTAAGTTTGGTGTTGGGAGTCTAAACATTGACCTAATCACCTGTGAGGCTCCATGAGAGCCCACTGTCAAGCTATTGACATTAAAGAAGCACTCATTGGGAGGCAACCCAATTTCTATTATCTAATTCTATTTTTATTTTTATTGTTCTTTTATACTTTATTAGGTTTATGATCATGTGGAGTCACAAAATAAATACTAAAATTAAAAATAGAATAAAAAATAGCAGAAGAAACAGCACACCCTGGAGGAAGAGCTTACTGGCATTTAAACGCCAGTAAGGAGCATCTGGCTGGCGTTCAACGCCAGAACAGAGCATGGATCTGGTGCTGAACACCAGAAACAAGCAGCATCATGGCGTTTAAACGCCAGAAATACACCCTGAGGAGAGCTGGCGCTGAACGCCAGAAACAAGCATGGAACTGGCGTTCAACACCAGAAACATGCTGCAAATGGGCGTTGAACGCCCACAACAAGCATGAAGCTGGCGTTCAACGCCAAAAACAAGCATCAATCTGGCGTTGAACGCCATGATTGCATGCAGAGGGTGTTTTACATGCCTCATTGGTGCAGGGATGTAAATCCTTGACACCTCAGGATCTGTGGACCCCACAGGATCATCTCAGAATCTGTGGACCCCACAGGATCCCCACCTACCTCAACTCACCTTCTCTCTTCTTCACCAATCACCTCAATCTCTCTTCCCTATCACCTCTTCACCACTCACATCCATCCATCCTTTCCCACCCAATCCCACCCATATGGCCGAAACATACCCATCTCTCCCTCTCCTTCATATCTTCTTCTTCTTCCATTCTTTCTTCTTTTGCTCGAGGGCGAGCAACATTCTAAGTTTGGTGTGGTAAAAGCATAGCTTTTTGTTTTTCCATAACCATTTATGGCACCGAAGGCCAGAGAAACCTCAAGAAAGAGAAAAGGAAAGGCAATTGCTTCCACCTCTGAGTCATGAGAGATGGAAAGATTCATCTTAAGGGTCCATAGCTCAGTAGTAGAGCATTTGACTGAACATCAAGAGAGCATGAGGAATTCCCTCATCAAGAAATCTCTGAGATACCTCAGGGGATATATTTTCCTCCACACAACTATTAGGAGCAACTAAGGATAGGAGCACCAAAATCAGTAAGGATCAAGCAACCGAGGCAAGGAAGAGACATAAAGGAGCTCAAAAAGCACCATTGATCCTTCAAAAAGGTGCCACCCTCACTAAGGTGGACTCATTCCTTAACTTCATTGTTTTTATCTCTGTTTTTCGATTTTTATGCTATATGTTTAATCATGTTTGTGTCTTCATTACATGATCATTAGTATTTAGTAACTATGTCTTAAGGCTATGAATAATTCCATAAATCCTTCATCTCTCTTAAATGAAAAATGTTTTAATACAAAAAGAACAAGAAATACATGAGTTTCGAATTTATCCTTGAATTTAGTTTAATTCTATTGATGTGGTGACAATACTTTTTGTTTTCTGAATGAATGCTTGAACAGTACATATTTTTGAACTTGCTGTTTATGAATGTTAAAATTGTTGGCTCTTGAAAGAATGATGAATAAGAGAAATGTTATTGATGATCTGAAAAATCATAGAATTGATTCTTGAAGCAAGAAAAAGCAGTGAAGAACAAAGCTTGCGAAAAAAAAGTGGCGAAAAAAATTATAGAAAGAAAGAGAAAAAGAAAGCAGAAAAAGCCAATAGCCCTTAAAACCAAAAGACAATGGTAAAAAGAATCCAAGGCTTTGAGCATCAATGGATAGGAGGGCCCAAGAAAATAAATCCAGGCCTAAGCGGCTAAATCAAGCTGTCCCTAACCATGTGCTTGTGGCATGCAGGTCCAAGTGAAAAGCTTGAGACTGAGTGGTTAAAGTCGTGATCCAAAGCAAAAAGAGTGTGCTTAAGAACTCTGGACACCTCTAACTAGGGACTTTAGGAAAGCTGAGTCACAATCTGAAAAGGTTCACCTAGTTATGTGTCTGTGGCATTTATGTATCCGGTTGTAATATTGGAAAACAAAGTGCTTAGGGCCACGGCCAAGACTCATAAAAGTAGAAATATTCATCGATATTTTGGGATTTATAGTATATTCTCTTCTTTTTATCCTATTTGATTTTCAGTTGCTTGGGGACAAGCAATAATTTAAGTTTGGTGTTGTGATGAGCGGATAATTTATACGCTTTTTGGCATTGTTTTTAGGTAGTTTTTAGTAGGATATAGTTACTTTTAGGGATATTTTCATTAGTTTTTAGGATAAATTCACATTTTTGGACTTTACTATTAGTTTGTGTGTTTTTCTGTGATTTTAGGTATTTTCTGGCTGAAAACTCTGGTAAGAAGGCTGACAAAGGACTGCTGATGCTGTTGGATTCTGACCTCCCTACACTCGAAATGAATTTTCTGGAGCTACAGACCTCCAAATGGCGCGCTCTCAACGAAGTTAGAAAGTAGACGTCCAGAGCTTTCTAGCAATATATAATAGTCTATACTTTGTTTGAGATTAGACGACTTAAACTGGCGTTCAACGCCAGTTTCATGCTGCATTCTGGAGTCAAACGCCAGAAACACGTCACGAACCAGAGTTGAACGCCAAAAACACGTTACAACTTGGAGTTCATCTCCAAAAGAAGCCTCTATACGTGTAAAGCTCAAGCTCAGCACAAGCACACACCAAGTGGGCCCCGGAAGTGGATATCTGCATCAATTACTTACTTCTGTAAACCCTAGTAGCTAGTCTAGTATAAATAGGACATTTTATTATTGTATCAGACGTCTTTGACCACATCTTTGGTCTCAGTTTTAATCTATTATTCACCTTATGATCCTTTGATCACATTTATGGGGGCTGGCCATTCGGCCATGCCTGTACCATCACTTATGTATTTTCAATGGTGGAGCTCTGCTGTACCTCGAGTTTCAATGCACTTACTACTATTTTCTATTCAATTCAGTTTATTCCTGTTCTAAGATATTCGTTGCACTTCACCATGATGAATGTGATAATCCGTGACACTTATCATCATTCTCACCTATGAACGCGTGACTGACAACCACTTTTGTTCTACCTTAGACCGAACGCATATCTCTTAGACTCCTTAATCAGAATCTTCGTGGTATAAGCTAGAATTGATGGCGGCATTCATGAGAATCCAAAAAGTCTAAACCTTGTCTGTGGTATTCCGAGTAGGATTCAGGGATTGAATGACTGTGACGAGCTTCAAACCTGCGATTGTTGGGTGTGATGACAAGTGCAAAAGAATCAATGGATTCTATTCCGGCATGATCGAGAACCGACAGATGATTAGCCGTGCTGTGACAGAGCATTTGGACCATTTTTACTAAGAGGATAGGATGTAGCCATTAACAACGATGATGCCCTACATACAGCTTGCCATGGAAAGGAGTAAGAAGGATTTGATGAAGGCAGTAGGAAAGCGAGATTCAGAAGGAGCACAGCATCTTCATACGCCTATCTGAAATTCCCACCAATGATCTACATAAGTATCTTTATCTTTATTTTATGTTTTATTTATTATTATTTTCGAAACCCGATATAACCATTTGAATCAGCCTAACTGAGATCTACAAGATGACCATAGCTTGCTTCATACTAACAATCTCCGTGGGATCGACCCTTACTCACGTAAGGTTTATTACTTGGACGACCCAGTGCACTTGCTGGTTAGTTGTGCGGAGTTGTGAAGAAAGTGTTGAGTTAGTAGATGCGCATACCAAGTTGAATGCCATTGTTAGAGATCACAATTTCGTGCACCACTTAGGTTTGCCTAATTGATTATCCATGTTTAATTGCTATATGCCCTATTTGCTGTAACTGCATTCTAATTGTGATTTTCTTGTATGTATTGTTTGTCTATGTGATTCTACTGGTGTTTTGGAGGATTGTGGAGGAAGGGGAATAGTCGAGAGCTTTAGTTAGAGTTTAGTTAAGTTTAATAACCTTAGAGAACCACCCCCTACTTATGGTTTCCGTTTTAATTCTTTAGGTTTTATAATTTGAGCGTCGAAACTCGGAAGTTCTAGGATCGCCTTCGGCTTTCCCGAGATATTATATGTTAGTTATGTGGACACTGTTACCATACTGAGAACCTTCGGTTCTCACACCATATATATGTTGTTGTTTTCAGATGCAGGTCGAGAGGCACCTCGGTAAGCATCTAGAGTTCATTCTACAAGCGAAGTGTTATATCTTGGGACTCTGTATTTTGAGCTTATGTTTATTATTCTATATTTAGATTCTCCTCTGTATGTTTAACTTTATTTTGTCCCTCTTAAAGGTCAATGTAGAGAAACAGGTTGTTGTTTTATCTGTTTTGGGATATCTGTGTTATGTATATTTTATGTAAATATTCTCCAGCCAACCTTAGCTTCGCTGGTTGAGCCTAGAGCTTAAATATTTTGTATCTTTCTTCGTACCCAAGTTTTTCATTTATGTGAGCGTTGCGCCCTTTGTTTTAAACTTTCCTTCAAATGCTCATTGTTATAAAATTCCTTTCAACTATTATTATGTACATATTTTATTTTTAGAGGTTGTAATACTTCGCTACCTCTACTTTATGACTCGAGTGTAAGGTTCTGTATGGTAAGGTGTTACATGTGTAATGCACTACGTTGAGTACAAATTTTAGATTATGATCATGTATGCCTAAAAATCGTGAGAAAATAGTGGATTAGGTACCTGGTACTATTGTGTGGTTTTAGTTTAGTTCAAAGGATGTCTTATGATTATATTAAAATAAAAGTTATATTAGTAGATCCTTATCTATCTATTCGGTGACATCAATAATTTGTATTCCTTTCTATCATGATCTCATTTTATGTATCGTTTTGTGGATATCAGGTTAGTGTTTATATCTATTTGTTAATTCTTTTTATGTAACTTATAGTATCAATTGCTAATTGAAGATTTTCTTCTTTCTATTTAGCAAACTAACTAGCTAACAACAAAAATATTAGAAACATGTTATCATAAATAAAGAAAACCTAAAAGGATTAGGCTCGATATAATGGTAATAACAACTGTGGTTGCAGGTCATGTATCTCAAAACCGTATATTCGAAGTGTGGTAGTTATTCAAGAGTATGGAGTGCCAAGGCATCAAGCGCAATTGGAGATTATATGCACTGTATATTAAGAATCTTTGCAAAGCTTCAAGGACAGATGATATTATCAAAGTATTATATGAAATACAGACTACATAGATTGTAATTTTAGATGAAGTATTCGACTGTGTTGTAAGATACTTGGAGAACAAGGGGCAACTAGACATGAAAGCAAAAGTCGAACAAATTTATACAACATTTAAACTTGATCTACAAAAATGCAATAGGTCCAAAGAACAAATATCTTTAAGAATTAAGATAGAGGAGATTTTAAGCACGTCCACAACCTATTCTTTGAGATGAGAAGAAACAATTATCCAATAATATCAGAGACATGAACAAGGCTTTTATGTATATGTATTATGTAATAAAAATAAGCAATTAACATAAATAAAAGAAGAGTTAGTAGTGGGAGAAGACTTTGTTTTCCATATTGTTGTTGAATTACATGGCAGAGTCTTTAATATTATAAAAAAATTTTACTAGTATATATTACATTGAATTTTATTAGTATCTTAACTTGTATTCTATTTCTATCAGATGTAGAATCATGCTGATTGTATATTGAGAAAATCTATTTTCTTCTACCTCAGAAAAAATTAAATTATGCTAATAATATAATTTTTAATTTTATTTACGTTATAATTTCAAAACAACTTATGTACAATAATAATTAATCTAAAATTAATCAAGATGATAAGTTCTTTAATTTCACAACCAATAGTTTTAAATAAGAGAATGATCAGACAGAAAATTAGCAAAATAAGAATCTCTCTAAGGACATCTATTGTAGCTTGTATAAATAAGAATTCAAACTTTTAATTCTGTAAAATCATTCATATATTGTTGATGAACAGATTTTTGCTAGTAAAGAATTTTATAAAAATAGTCGCATTGTAAGTATAGCTTCTAAACCAACAGAAAATCCTTTCGTATAAACGTTTGGTTGTCACAAGTAACAAACCCAATAAAATTTATAAACCGAAGTATTCGAACCTCGGGTCGTCTTCTCAAGGAATTGCAGGGAGGTGTATTTTATTATTGGTTATGGAAAACCGTGTTTTGGGTTTTGAAAAGGGTTTTGGGTAAGAGAAATGGGTTGCAGAAATTAATAAATTAATAACGAAGAAATCTCTTGGCAAGGTATGAAAACTGGAAGTCCTATCCTAGTTATCCTTATCAATGGTGATGAGAATTATACTTTTGCTCCCACTAAGTCAACCTCTAACTATGAAGGTCAGTTAAGTGAACAAATTAATTTAACACCTAAAGTCCTAGTCAACTCCTTAAGAAAAGACTAGAGTTATAGGAATCTAAATTAATCAGCAAAGATAATAATTATCAATCACGATGAGTTTGATAACTCAAGAGTTATCAATTAATCAACCAAAGCTAAAAGGGAAAAATCTAAATTATTTATATAAATAGAAGAAAGCAATCATGAGTCTGAAATACCTCAAAGTGTATTAATTAAGAAAATCATAACATGAATGGTCCATAAGCCAATTTGGCAACATATAAAATTAACAAATAAGAGAAGTCAAAATAAAAGAATATTGAACCTGATATGAAGATGAGATAATCCTAAGGTTAAAAGAAATTCTAAGTCCTAAATCCTAATCCTAAGAGAGAGGAGAGAACTTCTCTCTCTAAAAACTACGTCTAAATCCTAAAACTATATATCAATGTATGTTGTATGATGTATCGATGCATTCTCCCACTTTATAGCCTCTAATATGTGTTTTCTGGGCCGAGAATTGGGTCAAAAACAGCCCAGAAATTGCTGATTTCAAAATATGGTACGTACAAGTCGCGGGAAAGTGACGCGGAAGCGTCATCCACGCGTTTGCGTGGATTGAGATTTTGCAGATGAGACGCGGGTACGTCATCCACGTGTTCGCGTCACTTAACTTCGGATAAGCTATGGCAAATTATATATTGTTGCGAAGCCCCGAATGTTAGCTTTCCAGCGCGACTGGAACCGCATCATTTGGACCTCTGTAACTCAAGTTATATTAGTTTGAGTGCGAAGAGGTCAGGCTAAACAGCTTAGCAATTTCTTCAACTTCTTGTATTCCTTCCACTTTTGCATGCTTCCTTTCCATCCTCTGAACCATTCATGCCCTGTAATCTCTGAAATCACTTAACACACATATCAAGGCATCAAATGGTAATAGGAGAGGATTAAACATAGCAAAATTAAGACCAAAGAAGCATGTTTTCAATCATAGCACAGAATCAGGAAGGAAAATGTAAAACATGCAAATCATATGAATAAGTGGGTAAAGAGTTGATAAAAACCACTCAATTGAGCACAAGATAAACCATAAAATAGTGGTTTATCAACCTTCCCACACTTAAACATTAGCATGTCCTCATGCTAAGCTCAAGAGAAACTATAAAGGAGTGAAGAGGAATGATAGAGAGTATGCAATGCAACCTATCTATGTGAATGCAACTACATGCAAAATGTTTTTACCTACTTGGTTAAAAGTAAATAAGTTCTCCAAGACAAATATGAATCAAATTCCACTAATTCAAATCGTACAGTGAAAACAAGTAAACTTGTAAGAAGATAGCTCATGAAAGCAGGGAACATAGAATCAAGCATTGAACCCTCACTGGTAGTTTATATCACTCTAATCTCTCTAGTGTATAGGGTAATTCACTCTACTCTTCTCTAATCATACTTTCTAAACTTTGTTCTTCATCTAATCAATCAACAAATATTTAATGTATACATACAAACATCATGAGGTCTTTTTCAAGGTTGTAATGGGGCTGAGGTAAAGGTAAGGGTATATATATAAGGCTAAGTGAGCTAATAATTAAACCCTTGATTAGTCTAAGATGTCATCTAACATATACATACTCTATATAATCTAGAAATCTTGCTTAGCTGCCCAATTTTTCCACTTGTGTGTTACATACTCATGCACCAATTTTATTTTTGATTTCATCCCATGTGCATTGATTCTTTAATTTTTGTACTGGGGTGATTTTTGTCCCCTTATTTAATTACTTAATAATTTTTTTTTTCTTTTTTTCTTTTTTTAATCTTTTTTTTTGAAATATGAGAATAATATATAAATGCATATGGTGTTTTAATTATTTTGATTTCACATGAGTATGCTCCCAAATTTCAAATAATTTATTCACTTTAATACCTTTTTCCTATCATCCCCTGTTCCCATAAATTTCTCCACACTTAGTTGATACACAATTTCTATCTTAAGCTGACCAAGGATTCAACTTGGAATTTTTAATTTATTTTTCTGCTTAAGGCTAGTAATGTAGTTATAGAACAAAAGGGGATTAAAAGGCTCAAGGGGGCTAACAAGAGTGATGTAAAAGGTAGGTTTATTTGGGATAAGTGAGCAAAAATTCAAATAATGGCCTCAATCACATGCAGGTATGTATCTACATTCTATATTGGACATATAGATTGAAACAAAGTAAAGATTACAATCATAGAGAAGAAAACACACAAGAATAAAATTCATGGTTTAAATAGTATAACCATGTAATTAAGCTCAAAATCTCATGGGTTGTGCGTTCTTTAGCTTTTTAAACGATGTCCCAAATACAACTTCAAACAAATTTAACACATAGAAAAATTTATTTTTTTTAAATATTTACAATAACCAATAATAAGGCACACATTTGCAATTCCCCGGCAACGGAGCCATTTTGACGAATGAATTTTTGCTAGTAAAGAATTTTATAAAAATAGTCGCATTGTAAGTATAGCTTCTAAACTAACAGAAAATCCTTTCGTACAAATGTTTGGTTGTCACAAGTAACAAACCCAATAAAATTTATAAACCGATGTATCCGAACCTCGGGTCGTCTTCTCAAGGAATTGCAGGGAGGTGTGTTTTATTATTGGTTATGGAAAACCGTGTTTTGGATTTTGAAAAGGGTTTTGGGTAAGAGAAATGGGTTGCAGAAATTAATAAATTAATAACGAAGAAATCTCTTGGCAAGGTATGAAAAGTGGAAGTCCTATCCTAGTCATCCTTATCAATGGTGATGAGAATTATACTTTTGCTCCCACTAAGTCAACCTCTAACTATGAAGGTCAGTTAAGTGGACAAATTAATTTAACACCTAAAGTCCTAGTCAACTTCTTAAGGAAAGACTAGAGTTATAGGAATCTAAGTTAATCAGCAAAGATAATAATTATCAATCATGATGAGTTTGACAACTCAAGAGTTACCAATTAATCAACCAAAGCCAAAAGGGAAAAATCTAAATTATTTCTATAAATAGAAGAAAGCAATCATGAGTCTGAAATACCTCAAAGTGTATTAATTAAGAAAATCATAACATAAATGGTCCATAAGCCAATTTGGCAACATATAAAATTAACAAATAAGAGAAGTCAAAATAAAGGAATATTGAACCTGATATGAAGGTGAGATAATCCTAAGGTTAAAAGAAATTCTAAGTCCTAAATCCTAATCCTAAGTGAGAGGAGAGAACCTCTCTCTCTAAAAACTACATCTAAATCCTAAAACTATGTATCAATGTATGTTGTATGATGTATCGATGCATTCCCCCACTTTATAGCCTCTAATTTGTGTTTTCTGTGTCAAGAACAGGGTCAAAAACATCCCAAAAATTGTTGATTTCAAAATCTGGTACGTACAGGTCACGGGAAAGTGACGCGGAAGCGTTGTCCACGCGTTTGCGTGGATTGAGATTTTGCATATGCGATGCGGACGTGTCATCCACGTGTTCGCATCGCCTAACTTCGAGGCAGCTATGAAAAATTATATATCGTTGCGAAGCCTCAGATGTTAGCTTTCTAGCGCGACTAGAACCGCGTCATTTGGACCTCTGTAGCTCAAGTTATGTCCGTTTGAGTGCAAAGAGGTCAGGCTGGACAACTTAGCAATTTCTTCAACTTCCTGTATTCCTTCCACTTTTGCATGCTTCCTTTTCATCCTCTGAACCATTCCTGCCATGTAATTTCTGAAATCACTTAACACACATATCAAGGCATCGAATGGTAATAGGAGAGGCTTAAACATAGCAAAATTAAGACCAAAGAAGTATGTTTTCAATCATAGCACAGAATCAGGAAGGAAAATGTAAACATGCAAATCATATGAATAAGTGGGTAAAGAGTTGATAAAAACCACTCAATTGAGCACAAGATAAACTATAAAATAGTGGTTTATCAATTGTCGACAGAAGGGTCTATATAAAGCATAGTGCATAACAAAATTTTAAGTAAAAGAGATCAAACTAACAACTTTAAACACAACCTGGACATGACTACATGACAATTATAGATTTTTAATTTTTGACTGAATCTTTTTAGGGTTAAATACTTTTTTTCGTCCTTAATGTCTTGGGTGAAAATTAAAATCGTCCCCAACCTTTTTTTGTTATTAAAATCATCCTCAACGTTACAAAACGTTATAAAATCATCCTTTTGTCCATAAACAATATTTTTTAGACAATTTTGCCCTTAAAACAAAAATTGAAAAACGTCCCTATACTCACCACTAACCTCTGCATCATCATCACCATTGCTATGCATCTCTTTCTCCCTTTCCTTATGGCCACCACCACTGCCACCATAACCATCATCATTGGCATCATAACCATCACACCTTTTTCTCTATTACTAGTTCATCATCCTAAATCACTACCACCTATCCACTACCCCCAACCCTTTTCTTTCCACCTAAACCCTTTTTTTGTGCAACAATTCAACAATTTAACAGAAATCATCAACCACAATAATTAAGCAATTTAACCAAAATCATCAACCGCAATCATCAACAAAATAAATTTAACAGAAATTTAAAATTAAAAAATAATTCAGCAATCATCAACTGCAATTTCAGATCCAAAATCAGCAACAATAGAAATTAAAAAAATTAGAAAGAAAGAAATGATGTTTATGTTCTTCAAAAATTAAAAAAACATAAAAAAAAGGAAGAACAAAACCCTTGCCAGCGACAGTAGAGACGGAGAAGGTGTACAGCAATGATGGAGGAGCAACAAAACACTTATCCAGCGACGACAGAGCGGTTGAAACTCTAACGATGGCGGCGCAGCAAAACATAGCGTGACGGGAGAGGAACTAGAGCTCAAGCCCCACGACGGCGAAGAGAAAGCCCGAGGATGCATAGAGAATATGAGGGGAGCAGCAGAGGGTTGGCCTAGCAGTGACAGAGCAGCTGAACCCCGGCGACGGCAGCGATGGGAAACACCAGCGATGGCGGGAGAGAGAGAGAGATGAAGAACGACAAGTCCTACAGTCACAACGCAACGGCAGCGGCCATCCTTTTTCTTGCCGTCATCTCCCTCTTCTTCCTTTCCTTTTCTTTCTTCTCCCTCTTTTGTTCATTTTCTTCATTTTGGTTTCATTTTGGTTTTTCTGTTTTAGGTGGAAAGGAGTGGGAGTAATGGGTGGGGTAGTATGGGTATTGGGTAGTGATATTAGGAAAATGTTTTTATGTCATTTCAAAAATTATTATGGACAAAAGGATAATTTTATAACATTTTGTAACATTGAGGATGATTTTAATAACAAAAAAAGGTCGGAGATGATTTTAATTTTCACCCAAAACATTAAGGATGAAAAAAAATACTTAACCCGTCTTTTTATCTATACTTATTGTGATTTCTGATAGTAAAGTAATTGACATTGTGCATCATCAAATTATGGGGCTTTAAAATCAAATCCAATGTATATTGCATTCTTGTACTATCATAAGCCTAAAAATAGAAAAAGTTTAGTAAACTTACGAAACCAAAATCAGTCAAAATCTTCTATTTTTAACTTAATTTAATAAGATGAGTAAAATTTAATTATTATCCTTTCACGCGTCTATTTTTTTTATAACAATATTTATTGTATATAAAAACATTAATTGCATATATTAAATAGTATATTATAAGCACATACCTTATCAATTTATATTTTTATTAAATGAATATATATAATTTATATTTATGACATTTAATTGATATTATAATAACAAAAGCATATTTTTTATTTATTATATAATATCTATATATTCATACACATAATTTTTATAATTAATATATTTTTACAATTAATATTATGTAATTCCAACTTATATTTTATTATATATTTCAAATTATTTCACATATACACTAATAAATCATAATTCAAAATGTTTTATTTTTTTTAAGATATTATACATTTAAATCAACGTATAATTTTTTAAATCACCGTCTTTGATTGATAATTTAAAAATTTGTTTCATATTTTTCAAAGTGAAATGATTTCTTTTGATTTACATATATTTTCAAATTTCAATATAATTAGATTTGAAAGAAAATATCAAATACTTCAATTAATTTATCAATTAACAAATTTACTCATAACATTCATAGTTAGATAAGGTACACATAACATCCAAAATTTCATATTAATAACATCCATATTTTCATATTAATAACATTCATAATTTCATATATATAATATTCATAATTAACAAATTTTTACAATTAATATTACTAAATTTTAAACTGTGTCTTGTTATATATTTCAAATTATCTTACATATACACCAAAGAATTATGATTTTAATATTTTTTATTTACTATCCATACGTACGCTTATTTATTGATTTTAATATGATGAGTTAATAATTATTTTTAAAATTTTATTTCTTAATTTTGTTTATATTTTATTCTCTTTTTTTTATTTTACAATAATTTATACGTAAAATATGAGTTGTATAACAGAAGTTGTTAAATTCTCTAATTTAACATCCATACTTTTATACCTATAATATTTATATTTTATATACATGATATCCATAATCAATAAATTAGTGCTAATTTATTATCATTTATTATTTTATATTTTATATACGCACACCCCCTCGTATGTACGCACGAGTCTTAATATATGCTTTGGACCATGCGTGCTCACGTAGTATGCGTAGGCACACAAATTAGAATTTATGGTTTTCTGCAATATTATAGAGTTCAGTTTTTTATACCTAACTTCCGACGTTCATAACTTTCTCTACAAAACTTCAATTTCCCTCATCTTTATACCGTTTTAAAGCTCTCACAACTGTCTTCAACTTGAAACAAAGTTCACTTAATTTCAAACTCCAAGGACCAAGTTATGACCCACCAAAATTAGTTAAAATTCTATTTTTACCAAATTATGCCAACTCCTCTAGTTTTTAAAATTTTCAATCTAAAACCAAACCAACCATAACTAAATCAATACCAATTACTCTTACTCACTTTTACATACTCTTTATCCAATTGTCAATCATTCTAAAACATGAATTCATCAATTCTTTCAAATCATTTTCACACACTATTTCACCAACTTCATCAATCAATATCAACAATACATTTATACATATTTAATCCACTATATCCATAATTTATAGCATTCAAGCATATCCTATAGTAACTGGTCTAAGTTTTTGTGTAACGTTATAGATTAACTACAGGAAATCAAAACCATATTTTGGCCGATTTTCTCCCAAACCACAAACGATACAGTGATTGGAGTTCCGGATAAATTTGAAGAGCTCGGCAAGACGATCGCGCGGTTGCAAACGATGCAGCGACCAGAATTTCAGATTGAGAGATATGGTTGATGGAAGACTGTGTTGAAAGAGAAGCTAGGGTTCTTGGCTCTTCTCTCTCAATATCAGCGTGAATTGATTTTATGAGAGGGAGAAGTGGCTAAGTTGAGTATATAAATATATATATATATATATATATATATATATATATATATTTACTAACATATTTATTACCACATCTGTTTCTGTTCTCCATAAATGAGCTTTCCAGATTTATCCTTAGTATGAAGGAAAACAAACATATGACTGAGCCATTATGATCTTTGGGAATAAAAAAGTCTAACTCCATCTTTTTTTCTTTTAATATTTTCTAATATTTCGTAGTAGGTCTGGCTCAGAATTAGAATCTTAAGGTTTTTTATATAATATTTGTGTATACCGATAAATTTTGAAATAAGACCCATCTCCATCTTTGTCCATTTTCAAGAAAATCAATGCGATTTTTTTATATAAGAGTAAATGTCTTTTTCGGCTTTTAATCATTTGTTCGATGGACTTTTCACCCCTTAAAAAATTTAAAAATTCAAATCGGTCCCTATCTATTTTGATATATGTACGTTTCAGTCCCTGGTTAGGGACAGGAAAGAACATTACCAAGGACCGGAAAGGCATTTATTCAAAATTAATAGGGACTGGAATGTACATATTTCAAAGTAGATAGAGACCGATTTGAATTTTTAGATTTCTTAAGGGGTGGAAAGTCCATCTGACAAATAGTTAGAGACCAAAAAGGATATTTACTCAAAAATTAACTATGTTATGTGTACATTCAAATCAGCCACTAAAATTAGTTATTAATATAAAATATATATTAAAATATAAATATATGCTAAAAATAAATTAAACCACACATATATTTAATTAATTTTAATATCTAATTTTAGTATATAAATAATATTTTTGATAAAAAAAAAAACCACTTTAGACTCTAATTCTAGTTTTTGTGAGACAAGGTGGCTCTTCCATCATTGCAAGTTTGCAACGGTCAACTCGAAACAAAAAATGCTTAGCCGTTACATTAAGGTGGAGTTGGTTATTTGAATTGAGCAGAGACCAATTTGTTTCTCTTCACCATCATCTTTAGTGGTGCTTAGCCCATTTTTTTTCTTGAGCCAATCAGCCACTCTCATTTGTTTATCCAATATTCTACCTCCCATTTTTTTTTGGTGAGTGTTCTGCCTCCCATTTGCATCCGCTTACCCAATATTCTTCCTCCCTTTCGTAAATATACAATATTTTGTTGTTTTATCAAAATAATATTATCTTTTGAAAGTTTTATATCTATTAGAATATAATTAGAATGAATTAGTAAATAGATGAATTAGTATTATTTAACATATTTAAATATTTATTAATTGATTTAATTAATTTTAATTATATTCTAACATAATATTTAGGGCAATTTACTTATTTAAATAGAATGGGAGATTCCTTTACCTAAATGTGCAAAACTGTTTGTTGTTAGGTGCATGTGCAAAAAGTCATTTCTATGTAATCCGTGGCAACCTACCACGGTTTCAGAACGTGCATAAACCGTGGTAGGTCCCAGCGGTTTATGGGCAAAAATTATAGAGTGTAAACCGTTGTAAGTCACCACGGTTTACGAAGGAGAGATGGCATGCATAAACCGTGGAGAGTCACCACGGTTTATGAGGAAAGTTGATTGCACATGAAACCCGGTAACCCACCGCGGTTTATGTGTGTGTAGCTATATAAGTAATCCGCTGAAGGCAGGGACGGATCATTTGAGACAGCACAAAAAAAGGAAGTTGTTATTGTGTTGAGAGGATTTGGGAAAACTTTGGAGGTGTGAAGGAGGAGTGGGTGGTGGAGCCAATGGAGGATGAGGATCGCTTGTACCGACTAAATGACGTCGTTCACGTGGCAGGATATATCGACGAAGAGGTTAGTTACTATTATTGTTATTATTATTGTTATTAAAATTCATACTAATATAGCAATTGATATTATTATGAATATTGTTAGTAAAAATATTTTATTAGGTTTATTTGTATTGTTATTCTGATTAATGTTATTTACATAAATATTGATATTATTATGGTTACTGTCAATCAAAATGTGAGGCGTTTATTAATATTGTCTACGTAAATGTTAATATTATTATCGGTATTGTTAGTAATGCATATTTTATCATGCTTATTTATCTTGTTAGTCTGGTTAATAGTATTTTTGTAAAATATTTTATTATAAATGTTAATATTTTATTGAAAAATATTTTTTTCTGTATTTATATTGTTATAATGAGTGCATAGTATTCGTAGCTTCACTGTTTATTACACAATAAGAGCATCAATGAATTTAATGTGACGAGTCTAATAATTTTTACGAAAATTATGTTTGGTATTGTTTGTAATGGTTGTATGTTAAAGGATTTTGTTACCCACGTTTTGCAGCCTAGTAGGGTTATTAGCGCCGTTAGGCGGCAGCAGAATATGCCCTTACATGACCGGATTATACCGTATCTGGAGACTGTGGGCTTGTATCATCTGGCTAGGCTAAACAGTCAGTGGTTCTGGGTTGATGAGTCTCTCCTTAGCGCATTTATTGAGCGGTGGCGTCCGGAGACCCACACGTTCCATATGCCGTTTGGTGAATGCACCATTACTTTACAGGATGTTGCGTATCAGCTGGGTTTGCCGATATATGGTGCGCCCGTTAGTGGGTGCTTGACTGAGTTTGAGAATCTGATGGAACACGGTAGACCAGCATGGGTGCGATTTTGGGAGTTGTTCGGGGAGTTACCTCCAGAGAGTAAAGTCAAGCAGATGACAGTGTGCTACACATGGTTCCACGAGAGGTTCCGCGTTCTCCCTGCAGATGCTACTAATGAGACCGTGCGTGTATACGCACGCGCTTATATCCTGATGCTGTTGTCGTCTCAGCTGTTTGCGGACAAGAATGCAAACAGGGTACACCTTCGCTGGTTGCCTTATTTGGCATCATTGGACGACTTGGGCAGATATAGCTGGGGCTCCGCTGCACTGGCCTGGTTGTATAGGTGCCTTTGTCGTGGTACAAATAGGAACGTCGTTAACTTGGCTGGGCTGCTACAGCTACTACAGTCTTGGATTTTCTGGAGGTTTTCCACTCTGAGGCCCACTGGTTTTGACCGGTTCGGGTTTCCTCTTGCTTCCAGGTATGGTTTAGTATTTTCCGTTCATAAATTGTAAAAACAGCATGTGTTATGGTTTGTTTTGACATCATTTCAATTAAAATTGTAGGTGGGCTGAGTTTGTGCCGAGGAACGATGCAGGGGCACAGAGATTAGTTTCCGCACGCCTTGCACTGGATCGACTGCGTGTCCACGATGTGAGTCATTTATTTATTACTGATACTTGTACTAGTTTTTCTTAAATGTCACTGTCTCATCAAACTCTTACTGTTTCTATGCAGTTTGTGTGGGAGCCTTATTCTTCTGTTGATGTTGCTGCTGTTATTCATCCGGAGATACTAGCTGACGAGCACCGACGGCTATGGACGGCCGTCACTAGTCTGATATATTTTGCTGCGATCGAGTGGCACCAGGTCGATAGGGTTCTACCCCAGTTCGGTGGTGTTCAGCATCTCCCAGAGGGAGCTCTGAATAAGATTGGCTACATGCGAAGGATGGTAGGGGTGGGGACCGGTGGTTTCCTACATATTATAAGGAGTGGCACTAGCTTTGGGAGGACAGGCTTCAGTTAGTCATATGGGTCGATCGAGTCCTCGACCCCAGTCCATCGGCAGATTATCTGGAGTGGTAGTGCCGTGTGGCGCACAGGTTCCTATCCCCAGATGTAGCATTTCAGGATCCGAGGCCGATTGTGTTGACTGAGGAGGCGCGTCACAGAGGGTCGTCTCAGGCACCTCCTAGAGTGCACGTTTATGACAGACCAGATAACAGACGAGTCGATCAGCGTCGCCATATAGGGACCCGGACCACCGATCGCGAGTGGAGGGAGTTTGCCGACCGTTTGGAGCAGGACATTCCTGGAGCTGACCCTGGGGATGCAGTGGACTACCGTGTTCCTCGACGTAGAGGCAGACGGCCACCTGCGCGGCCTAACCGTCGAGGTGCGCCTGACAGAGGACCATCCGAGCAGGGGGACGGCACTGATCACGTGCCCGGTGAGGAGGTAGTTGGATCAGCATCAACTATGGATCAGCTGACATTCGACGTAGGTACTAGCTCTCAGCTGTTTGGGATCGTGAGCCCACATGCTTTTGCTGAGTTTACTACTGCGGCTGTCGGGATGGACAGTGCTGATCCTGTTACTGAGTCCGAGTTCTACAGGGACATAGCAGACATGCTTAGGGATGATGATGATACCCATTATAGGCCACAGATGCTTGAGGAGCATGCCCAGTTTGCTAATCAGCAGCCACGGAGTGACGATGTTCTGGCTCAGTTGGCAGTTGACCTCAACGAGCCTGTAGTATCTCCGTCTGACCCATGGTTTGCGTTAGGAGGGACACCTGCCTCTGCTTTCAGCGCGGTTCCCGCACAGCCCTCAGCACCAGCGGCAGATCACAGACCTAGGTGGGTGAGGCGTCCTCCTTTGTGTGGCACCGGAAGTCACCTGCTTGGCCAGTTCGACGATGATGACAGTGACACCATTGAGGATTCTGATTAGTTATGTTACATGTTCCTGTCCGGTAGGGACTTTGTTAGTTTATGTATTGAGCATGCTACTTTGTCGCCTAGATCCCTAGCATCCAACATGGCAACTCCGCGTAAGACTCCTCCCAATCTCCGTATATTTGTGCCACTGCCTTCTGCTTAGCCATCCAAACCTTCCTGTAACTAGGCCTGAAACCGTAATCAGCTTCTGTCGCTTGTTGAAGTACCTTTACCGTAACCACAGCATCGGCCCTAACCATAGGAAGAATCCTCGCACATATAACGTGGTAATCCAGCTGACGGTGATCACTTGAAATAGAAGTTGCGAGGCATGTGTGTGGCCCGTTGTACCTCCTAACCTCCCAAATCCCCTTTCGTGCATGAAGCGCTACACGAATCAACCAACTACAACCCTTGCCGAATTCCTTGCATTTTCCATGATACTTCAAATGATTCGATTCGATGACTCTGTACTCAACACCTCGCCGGATGCTATAGTCCTTTACACTTAGCACAGCTTCATCTTTACTCTGGAATGATTGTCCAATCTAAAATTCTGTAGAAGATCCCCCCACTCTGTTACCACTGTCTTCCTGTTGACCAAGAGCGTCCAAGTTTAGTGTGGAGAAGTGTGGAGGGTACTGATGAGAACCAGAACTTGAAGGCCGATGCTGCGCATCTGGATCGCCACCTGTGTCATCGTCGCTGTCACCATCGATATCAACAGGCTCCTGCTCAGACTCATCGTCACGCATTGCATTCTCTACTTGATCAGGTCCACCAAAGTCTTCGATATAAGGTACGAGGCCACCACCGGTGCCCACAACGTGGGGAGGCTCAATGACTGCAGCATTCTCCAAAGGTACAGAACCAACAACCTCCGTTCGGTCTAAATCAGCCGCAAACGAAGGTGATTGAATCGGCGGAAGATACGGTCTGACCGCAGGCATCGAACTAGATACACCACCCGCGGCAACTGCGCAAGGAACTGGAGCGGATGCCCCAGAACTATCGACACCAACCTCCAACTTCGCGAACAACTCATGGATTCTGATCTTCGGAAAACTCCTTACACAGTAGAACAGAACCCTAATATCTTCATCAGCCTTAACCGCAAAGATTTCATACTGAACACCGGTCGAGACAACCGCCATGGGAATCTTGTAGAATAGTTTCTTCACCCACTTGCTATCCAACACGCCAAGCTTCTCCAAGATGCTGTTCTTCAAATCTGACAAACTCATCGACGAACTGATAAAAATACTTAGTGGTTCTCTGTTGGTAAACTTCACACATTGGCTTTTGCTTTTTTTTTATTTTCCCAGAGCAATGCACTAGGGCAAGAAAACTCTCTTCCTCACTAGCCATTGTGAGAATGATCTCTTATGGAGCTTGAATCACCCACATATATATAAACTTCCTGTCATAGTAAACCGTGGGAACCTACAAGGTTTTCTGGCTATTATTTACCCTACATAAACCGTGGTAACCCACAAGGGTTTATGTGCAACCATCTTTCCTTCGTAAACCGTGGTGACTTACCACGGTTTACACTCTATAATTTTTGCCCATAAACCGCTGGGACCTGCCACGGTTTATGCACGTTTTGAAACCGTGGTGGGTTGCCACGGATTACATAGAAATGGCTTTTTGCACATGCACGTAACAACAACCAGTTTTGCACAATTAGGTAAACGATTCTGCTATTCTATTTATTTAAGTAAATTGCCCTAATATTTATGTGTATTCGGATTCTTATCTTTTATATTTGATTCTTATAACTTTTTTTTTCTTTTTTTTTCCGCATCAAAAATGAAAAAAAAAGACTAATTTTCTTTAATAAAAAAATATAATGTGTCATTTAAAAAATAAAAAATTATAAGAATCAAATATAAAAGATACCAATCCGAATAAACACAGATGTGCTGTATTTATATGTATATTTTATTTTCCATCAATCTATCAAACTTGATTCTAATTATACTCTAACAATATTATTTTTCAACTTTTAAAATTATTTTATTTAGTGCATGAATCTTTCAGGAATTTGGTCATTGTTGTCCTAGCTTTGCTGTGTTGCTGATGCTCTGCTTCCTTGATACTATGATGTTCCCGTTCTGCCCCTGCCTCACCAGAAAGTTGTTGTTGCTGTTGCTGCTCTTAAGGACGAGACAATCACCTTCAACCTCATTCAACCACACAATGCACATAATTGATGTATGCGCTTAGAAAACGATTTCTACTGGAACATGTTGGATGCAACCCAAGTGAACCTCGTATATATATGCAGCTACATTCAATTCAAGTAACTTTTGTTTTAACAGAAAAACTATTCCAACTTCCAACTATTATAGTAACTAACTCTAACTACTTGCAGTTAACTTAAATGAGAACCATCTAAGTAATAACAAAGCTTTAGAGATTGAGACTCGCGGAAATCTTGCTAACAACATTCAATTTCAGTAATGCTTTTTGATTCTAACAACTAACTAACAGTCCACATGACATATACATGCACGTATGCATGTTTGTTATTTATATGTTCAAATGGTTATTAAAAATCATAGCAGAAAAGAAGTCCTAGTTTTGTATTAGTGATATATCACAGCTGGACTATTGTGACAGACATTCCAGATCTAATACTAATAATTTGGAACATAATCAAAAGAGATAATTATATATGATATCTCTGGAGTTTATAATTACAGTAAAACTAAATGGTTGAAGGATAATATTTATATAAGAGCATAGTATTTAAGAATATATCTTATGTTTAATTTTCCGGAAGTATTCAATAATAATTAAAAAAATTAAGTAAAAACGTGAATCTTTTTCTTATAATATATATGTATATTGATCAAAAACTCAAATAATTACAATTAAGCATGTTATACTATTATCTTATCTTATTATTATTATTATGTATATTGATCAAGTCTAATCATGCATAATAACATCTAAAACATAAAGTAGATTACTTAATCACTTTATAACTTATATACATTTAATGCCAAAGACATATTTGACAATCAATAGAAATTCACTGAGAAAAATTTTAACATATTGGAATATTCAAAAATAATATTGGTACACTAAAATTACTTATTAAAATTGGCCACTAATAATATATTTGTATATAAATATATGTAGTTGAGTTTAGTTTTGATGCACTGACAGTATAACAGATTATATCCGTTCCTTTTTATGGCCATTCACACAGTTAATATAAAATTAAAGTAGTTATTTTTACTAATATAACTTTATGGAATGGGATGTACATATAAAATTATTTTATATTGACAGTATTTTAAAATTAAATTCTGAAAAATAATTAATGAAGTAAACCGTTAACTAATCGACCGCCTGAAATTTTCTCTCCTTAATTTTTTAAAAAAAAAAAAAATCAAAGTTGTTTTGGCAAAAGTTGTTAAATCCTCGTTTGAATCGTGGCCAAATCCTGGAGTTCAATTCAGACTATATAATAACAAAAGCATTTTGATGTTCATCATCCGTACCATTGTAGACGCAAATAATTAAAAGAAACAAGGTTTAATTCAGAGAGTAAATAAGTGACGAGACTTGAGAAGACAAGCTGAGGGTAACGGTAAATTTTTATAATTTATTGGATAGAATTTCTTGTTTTATCTTAGTTATAAAAGAAACAACACATACATACTTAATTATTTTTTCTCTTCTTTCTACCTTCATACACCAAACGTAGCTACAAAATAAAAATGATGTACACAATTATTGAAGTTCTCTATCCTTATTATTAGCCGTGAATAGTATCAAAATCAAGTCATAAGTATTACCATTTTAACTTATTTTTTTTTGTTTCTATATCTTTTAAGCAAGTTGTCCATGTTATTTTACCGGAAAAAATTTGAGTAACAAGCTAAGCCATAATGGCCCATGTGATTCTGATCTCGTTTTTATTTTTACCGGATTGTATTCATCATTTTAACCCTTATCCGATTCCCCATCCTAGCTCTTTCTTCCCTGTTCTACTTTTTTCTCATGATAATTTTTTCTTTCTTTTTCATTTAGTAGCCTAGTGGACAACCTAAATTTAAAGAATGGCAACAATGTATCATATATGATCTATAAGCACTATATGTATCATAAATGATTTTTGTTAGTAAATTTTTAGTGACAATAACATGCTGAATTTATGTTTTTATAATAATTATATATTTATTTGACCATTAATAAATTTTTATTAGTAATTATATAATTACTATTAAAATTTTTTAATGATAAATTATAAGACAACTAATATTTAAATATTGATAAATATATTAGTAGTTATTTTTATTGTCGTTAAAAACAAAATAAATAAATACTAAAAATAATGTTTTTAGTAGTGTTACAAATATTTTTTTCATGAAACTAGCATGAAACTAGCTACTAGCATTTAAATGACCTTTCACTTCTTCAATATAAATATATGTGTGTGTGTGAGAGAGAGAGAGGGGTTATATATGACATTCTATCTTTAGTTCTAACTAGAAAATATTTTAAATATACTATAATGTTAGATGTTTTAGTATTTTTAATTATAAAATATATTCATAATTGAGATTAATAACTAAAATCGTTAGAGTAGCCGAGAGTATGATACATTTGAAATATTTCCATTACTATATATTATATTTAATTTTCAAATCAATATTCTTGAGCCGTTTCATTTGTATGGTGATAAATGCAGGTCTAGAGCCAATGACAGTGATATAGCATGTGTTTTCTGTCTGTCATCTGATTCATGTATATACTTGGTTATAGAATTTGACATGAGAGTATATGAGACAATAGTATCTGATCTTAACTGTGCTTTAAATCAGAAACAATCTTTTGAAAGATAAAACAATGTGAATCAATCATAATTGGGTGCATAAAATGAACAAAACCAAGAAATTAAATTATAGGTAATTTAAAGTCAAGTTAAAACCTAAAATGCGTAAGCAAAAGGATTAATCATAAAGTTCTACTAGTCATAGAAGATCTTTAATTTAATATAGTACTGTTGTATACATTGATAATAAGAATCTAAAACATCCATCCATATATATATATATGCTAATTGCAAGCCAAATGAAAGAAGAAAACCTAGCTAGGTTAATATCTTCTGCTGATACAATGAAAATAAAGGTTAGGCATTAACATAACCCGGCCTTCTATATGCTACTAATTCTTAAATAAATATAACTACAATAATAATAATAATAATAATAATAATAATAATAATAATAATACAATTTATTATGTACCTCATAGTTAATTAGTTCTGATATACTTCATTGATCAGTTCACCATTCTGGGCTTCATTTACAATATGCCATCCAAATCTTCTGCTTATATTCATACATGCCTTAATTAGGAGAATATAAAGTTGGCCCAAAATTTAATGTCCATAAATAGTGTAATTAATCAAGAATTTAATATGTGCTTAGGGGTACTATTGTGAAATTAAGATTCATATATATGTGCTCTTCACATACATAATATAATGACATGATGAAAAGAAATGTTAAGATATACATACCTTGATTATTAGGTTTGAGTTGTGATTGAGAATTATGGATGATGGTGGCCGAGTCTGAGTTCCAAGTCCACTTCATCACTATCTTGCTGGTGAATTCTTCTTCTAATAACATGTTGATCATCACTAGTAGGGCAAATTTGTAGACTCAAATTGGCACCTTGAAGCTCTTGATTCTTGAGATTCATCATAGGCTGATGATGAAATTGATCTAATTGAAATGGTGGTTCATGTTGCTGATGTTTCCTAACTTGATAATCGTTAGGTGGTGGTGGTGGAGGTGGATGAAAATACATGTTGTCATAGGTCCTTTGAGAATCGAAAGCATGGGTTGATGATGATGAGAATTTTAGGGACATGAATTCTCCCTCTTGATGATTATTGTTTGAGGAATTTGGTGAGTGATGAAGAAGATGAGGCTTGTTCTTGGCCCTATCTCTTCTATGAATATTCATGTGACCCCCTAAAGCTTGAGCATTTGTGAAGCCTCTCTTGCAGAATGTGCAATCATAAGACTTTTTGGTTCCATGATGATCTTGTGCTTCTTCTTCTTCTTCTTCAACTTCTGATGAATTCATGGTTATCGTTTAATTTGTGATGATATATACTTAGTAAGTTCTTGATCAAGAATTGAAGATGGAAAAGGGTTTTATATATATATTCAGGAAACGGACAATGTAACGTAAGAGATGTTTCAATTAGAGACAAGAAGAAAAGGACTGGATGAGTCTATGTTGCGTTAGTGGTTTTTCTCTCTGTTAATCTCTGGTTTTATATATTAATATTAACAAAAAATAATATTTATACATAAAAATCAACTATTAAAATGAGTTATATAAATATATAATATGTTTTATATAGTAATATATATTTTATATTTTAATATATATTTTATATTACTAATTAATTTTAGTTACACTAATATGATTATTATATTAAAAGAGGGTGTGCATTTTTTTTGGCGTTTTCTCATGAGATTTTCATTTGGCCGGCTCTTTATCTTGGGTTTCTTTAAATTACACCTTCACCCTATTTTTTATTTAAGTACTTTTATGGCTTCTGATTTGTCTTGGGATATACTTTGTTAGTGCCGACAATTTTTTTTAATTTAAATATAAAAAATATTAATCACTTCACATTTTAAAATATTTTTAATATTTAATGTGTGTGTATAATTTGTATTTCATATATAATTATTTTTCACAACTATATACATGATAATTATAAAAAAAATAAAATATACTATTATAATTATTTTGAGCTTGTTATATAGAGTTCATAAAACATATAGTTGTTCAAATTAATTATTTACAAGCGTTTTTGCTGTGCTTATGTTTTTTTCATGATGAGGTAGTTTTTTCTTCAATTTTCTTGCCGCGTCAATGTGACTGATTCTCGTTTACTTAGAATTGTAACCAAGCACAATGTTAAGAATGCGTTTTGATTGTTTTCATTCTTTAATTTTATTCTTTGTGTAATAGTTATCAACTAACTTGCTTTAATTTTATGTGTGCGCTTTTCTATTTTGGCAAAACAGAAGTGAGATAGTACTTTGATTTACTTTTTCCTTCTTTGGCATGTACATCATTTTGGTCTATTCATACATGATGCCCTTCAAAGTTGAAACTAATTTTCAAACATAGCAATGGAAGGATCATAATAGAATTTAATGGGACTATAGCTACAATTTAATTTTAAAAATAATCTCAAAAATAAATAAGAGTAATTATTTATTTTTAACACTTGTAAAAACTAAGTCATGTCTCCAAATGATATTGAACTACAAGTAAACTTTGGTTTTATTATTAGCACTTATAAACAAATAATAAATGGTGTATGTGGATAAAAAGATTAATTAAAAAAGTGTGAGCATTTTACCCTTTAATTTTAATTAATTAGTTTTGCATGATCACATTTTTTGCGGCGCAATTCTTAATTCCCCCAATATATATATACACTCAAGTGATGAAAAATGGGTTGGAGGGTATATGATATTATTTTATACATTATATAACGAGTGTGAACATGAAAACAGAAAAACGCGTTGAAGTATCCCTATATAAATGTCATTTTCATATTCCCTATTTGAAAACAATTGTTGATTCTTGATATATATATATTTAGGTTAATGCTAGCTAGTAATATACTTGAATTCAAGTTGCGTGAGCTTTCTAGCCCTACTTCAAAAGGAAGAGACATGTGATTGTGAACTTATTATTAGCATCATCCATCGATAGTGTAGTAGCTAGTACTTAGGGTTTAACCTATTTCGATTCCATGCTTACGTATACATCTCATCATATAAAGTAATGACTAAACTCATCAATTAAATCACTAAATGACTCGGTCTTACTTCATTCAAAGTTTAAACTCAATAACTCCAATGTAATCCAACTAATTAAGATATATATAAATAATTCATTAAAATAATTTAAATTTATTTAATTTAACATTTATATATTTATTATAGAAGACAATTTTTTAAATATTTTTTATATATCATCAATGTACATATCCTATATAATCAAATGAAAGAGAATAATTTTTCGACCGTATAAAACTATTGGTTATCTTGAAGAGAAAGAAATCTATACAAATCAAAACCAAATGTCTCTTTGTATGTAACTGTGAAGGGTTTTATTAGCTGGTTCATGATCAAATTGGATTTGAAGGCGGCACATACATATGAATTTATATATTTAATTGATTTTCTAGATTGTACGAAATGACAACAGTACCTTATTAGCTTCCTCGTAGTTTCTTAATCAGTTTCTTTCAAGTTTAATGATGAAGAGTTACTATTCAATTCCAATGAGAACAACAATCATAATTGGGCAAATGGAATGTGTCACTGACAATAACATAACTGCCAAACACACCTTGCTTTAATTTGCCCATTTTATTTTCCTTTAATTGTATTCTTTTGGCTCCTTGCAGATTATGGAATTGATTTTCAACACCCATTACGCCCATTTTCCAAGAAATTGTTATTACTTCCAATGAGACTATGAATAATCCAATCATGTTAATTATTATCAACTTTAATTTGCAAATTAATTAAGCTTAGCTTGAATATGGAATAATATATAATTTTTATAGGCAACAAAGTTGAGAGGTTTTATGAATCATTAGTAGTTTATTAGTAGTAATAATACTTCTTAACAGATAAATATAACTCAAATAATATAATCTCTTTATATTTGTCTAAAAATTACGAATTTAAGTCCCACTCTTAATTTTAAATCTTCTCAACACAATATTTAGAAGTAATGATTAATTAAGCGCACCACAACTAGGGGTGTGTGTGGTTATTTATCATTTGGGTTACAGATACACGTTTAATGTGTTTGGTTATTTAGCATTTAGGTCACAGATACAAGTTTAATTCTCTAAAAAGTCTCAATATTTTGTTTGTTTTTCTTTCTTTTAAAACAAATGTAATTCTATACTTCAATTTCTGTTTACTTAAAACAACAAATTGTAGCTTTTATGAAGTTATAATTAAATAATTTTTTTTTCAACTTTGTCCTTCCTTCTTATGTAATGTATATTGTTATTTCTTTTATAGAATTTTTAGTACTCATTATTTATGTAAAATTTTTAATCATTTTTACTAATATCAAAAATTTTTTTATGAAACTTTCCTTTGTTATTTTTTGTTTGATTTTGTATAGCTTTTATATTGAATTCTTGAATTAAAATATACTTTGTTTATCGTTGTTAATTTTTTATAATATAAATTATTAATCTTATTAAAATGACCAAATTAAATAAAAAAGAAGAGTATTCAAAAAGAGTACTAAAAAATTTTGACTAAAAAAATATTAAATTCCAACACATAAATTTAAGTTATTTTAAAAAAATATAACTAACAAAATGTTGAAAAAATGTGATTTTGAATAATATAAATTCATATTTTTTTAGTAATTTTATCTAAACATAACTTTAAATAATATAATTCAAATAACGTTCATTTTATTATAATTTATTTTCATATAAAAATTATCAAACATAAATCATATCAATATTAACTTGTTTTTCATCAAAATCAAATTTAAAAAATCAATTTGATATAAATCTTGTTTTACAAACTTTAATCTAAACATATACTAATTCAATATTCATTTATTTTTATGTACATATATAGATTACTCTTTAATATACTGCCTTAAATATATATGAGGAAAATCTCCTTGTTCAATTGATTATGAACTGAACTCTGAATTGGTAATTAAATTGGCAAAGTTAATAAGGATTCAAAAAGTTAAAAAGTAATTGAAATTAAATCAAATATAATAAAATAATATATTTTTATGCATATTAAAATATAATTGTTAAAAAAAGTAATTTTTAATTAGCTTTTTATTTTTCAAATAAAAACCAAACTAGTTTAACTATTACACTAATTTTTTTCATAGATCTTTATTAACAACTTTTTTAATAGGTTTCTTGTCTAAACTAGTTGATAGGTTAGGTGATTAGCTTTCTGTTAATCTAGTTAAATTGATCAGTTCAATCTGATTTTAAAATTATGAATCTTTCTTCATATTAATTAATTATCAAAAAATAATTAAAAAAAGTAAAATATATAATTAAAAAAGATTAATAAAATCAAATGTTGAGTAAAAATGATAGATTTTTATTAGTGGAAAAATTCGACGCTTTATAATCTTCGACCGCAAGGACTAAAACATTGATGTTCACCGTGCATGATGTGAATCGAAGAACGGTTCAAGTCGAATTTTGCTAATAACATGTGGGTTTTTCGGTGGCACATGGTAAATAAAAAATGTGAGATAGAGGTTTGATGACCATGATAAAGAAAAACGGGTTTGCTACACATACAAACAAAAAAGTCCTACAAGTTTTACAAGTTTTCAGCTCAGACTTATTTACACGCGCAGTCATTCACTTTGAATGGAGCGTAAAATACACGCACGCCACTCAACGGTTGCTCTTCACAAAAGGCGCTCTTTAATGGCGCACTCTTCCACTTCTACGTTACTATTTTCGAGCAACGTTGCAAACTATAGAGATAGAACTCTTCGCGAAGATTAGAACTCTCTATCAACACAAGATATAACTCTCCATCAACAATCTTCAGAAAAAACGAAGATATATTACTCAAGGTACGTTACTATTTTACTCATCTTATATATTTTCCACATTTCGAAATCGAAGAACTAGGTTTTACTGTTCTTCTACGTTCTTTTAGGTTTTACTGTTCTTCTTAGTTCTAGGTTATACTGTTATTCTTAGTTGTTCTAGGTGTTACTATTTTTGTTGTTTTAGTTCTTCTCGTAACTGATTTTTGGGAGTATATTGCCTAATTTGGTGGGTGTATACGGAGTAATTTGTTGGGTGTATATTTCTGAACTGATATACTATAATATAGTCAACAGTTGCAACTGTTCTAATATTTGCTTGTCCATGGGTGTATATTGCTTGACCTTGTAAATTAATGCATGTTTGAGTGATATCTGACTGATATATATGGGTGTATCTGACTGATATCTATGGGTGTATCTGACTGATATCTATGGGTGTATTTTATTGATATCTATGGGTGTATTTTTCATTTTAGAAAAAATTGCAGACAGAAACCAAGATGGAAAAAATGTAAGAACAAATATATGTCTTAGATGAAATCAGTTTTATATAATAGAAATATATCTGACTATAATTTTGCTTTGTTTACAGCAAACAAAAGACCTTAAGTGTGCAACCCATTTGTTAAGTGAGAAATTCAGAAATATGCGCGAGGAGAAGAAAACAATTGTTAGGGATTTGGGATTTGGTGGCCTGATGCACATCCCGCCGCTAAGGGTGCATCACCAAATATTAAGGGAGTTGGCTAACTCCTTTAAAATAGGGGAAAACAGACTCGAAACTGGCTACGGTTCGTTTAAAGTAAGACAAAAAACAATACGGGCTGCACTTGGCATCAATGCGTCATGTAACTCACTACAAACATAGGTATATATGAGCCATATTCAGGTGTATTTCAATTGATTCTTGGTTGTATTTGAACCGATTTTCATACTATGTTGTTTTCTTTTTTGTAGGAGATCTATTTCCTCAGAAAGTCAATTATAAGGATCTTTCTGAAGATGACAAACAAATTTTTAGAAGATTCCAGGATAAGACCCTCAAAAATCTGACAGATGAGATGATGGCTATTGGCGTTGATAATGAACAGGATCGCCTCATGTTCAAGAGGATTTTCATCCTCTATATACAGATGGCGATCCTGTTACCAATGACAATAAACAAAATTTCACCTATGCAACTGGCACCAATTTTCAAGATGAACACAATAACAGAGCGGAATTGGGAAGCACATGTTTTAAATTTTATCATCAAGGGCATAACAGATTACAATCTGAAAAACAAAAAGGCAATTGAAAGCTGCATGTTTGCCCTGATGATAGTTTACTTTTATCTATCAAAAAATAAAGACAAGAAGAGGGCAGAAAGACCTCCAGAACTCTGGATTGCCAACTGGACTTGGGAGCAGTTGGTCGAAAGAATGAGGGCAGAAATAGAGGAACATATGGTAAGTGAACAAAATATCTTAGGTGTATTTTATTTACCTGAATGCTGCTAACTAAAATTTCTAATGTTTCAGGGGATTGTAAAGATGGGCGAAACAAAGAAAAAAATGAAAGAAATAAAGAAAAAAGAAAAAAAAGAAGAAAAAAAACAAAAAAAGAAGGCAAGTTCAACATCATCATCTGAGACTGAAACCCTAAAAGTCACCATTCTACCTCTGAGTCTGAGAGTGAAGAAGACTCAGAGGATCCAACAAGGAAACAACCCACCCGAAAAGCCAAAAAGTAAGTAACATACTTGGGTGTATTTTGTTTATTCAGTTGGGTGTATTTTGTGCATTCATTTGGGTGTATTTTGTGCATTCAATTGGGTATATTTTGTGCATTCATTTGGGTGTATTTTATGCATTCATGATGAGCGGATAATTTATACGCTTTTTGGCATTGTTTTTAGGTAGTTTTAGTAAGATCTAGCTACTTTTAGGGATGTTTTTATTAGTTTTTATGCAAAATTTACATTTCTGGACTTTACTATGAGTTTGTGCGTTTTTTTATTTCAGGCATTTTTTGGCTGAAATTGAGGGATCTGAGCAAAAATCTAATTCAGGCTGAAAAAGGACTGCTGATGCTGTTGGATTCTGACCTCCCTACACTCGAAATAGATTTTCTGGAGCTACAGAACTTCAAATAGCGCGCTCTCAACGGTTTTGGAAAGTAGACATCTAGGGCTTTCCAGCAATATATAATGGTCCATACTTTGTTCGAGCTTAGACGACGCAAACTGGCGTTCAACGCCAGTTCCTTGCTGCATTCTGGAGTAAAACGCCAGAAATATGTCACAAACCAGAGTTAAACGCCAAAAACACGTTACAACTTGGCGTTTAACTCCAAGAGAGGTCTCTACACATGTAAAGATCAAGCTCAGCCCAAGCACACACCAAAGTGGGCCCCGGAAGTGGATCTCTGCACTTAGACTTATTTCTGTAAACTCTAGTAGCTAGTTTAGTATAAATAGAACTTTTTACTATTGTACAAGGGGTCCTTTTCCCTATTTTTTGAATTCATAACACATTTTGGGGGCTGGCCATTTGGCCATGCCTGGACCATCACATATGTATTTTCAACAGTGGAGTTTCTACACACCATAGATTAAAGTGTGGAGCTCTGCTGTACCTCGAGTTTTAATGCAAAGTACTACTATTTTCTATTCAATTCATGCTTATTCTCATTCTAAGATATACGCTGCCCTTCAACCTGATGGATGTGATGATCCATGACACTCATCATCATCCGTCCTTATGAACGCGTGCTTGACAACCACTTCCGTTCTACCTTAGACCGAGTGCATATCTCTTGGATTCCTTGATCAGAATCTTCGTGGTATAAGCTAGAACCCTTTGGCGGCCATTTTTGAGAATCCAGAAAGTATAAACCTTGTATGTGGTATTCTGAGTAGGATTCAAGGATTGAATGACTGTGACGAGCTTCAAACTCGCGATTGTTGGGCGTAGTGACAGACGCAAAAGAATCAATGGATTCTATTTCGATATGATCGAGAACCGACAGATGATTAACCGTGTTGTGACAAAAGCATTTGGACCATTTTCACTGAGAGGATGGGATGTAGCCATTAACAACGGTGATGCCCTACATACAGCTTGCCATGGAAAGGAGTAAGAAGGATTGGATGAAAGCAGCAAGAAAGTAGAGATTCAAAAGGAACACAGCATCTCCATACATTATCTGAAATTTCTACCAATGATTTACATAATTATCTCTATCTCTATTTTATGCTTTATTTATCTTTATATTCGAAAACCATTATAACCATTTGAATCCGCCTAACTGAGATTTACAAGATGACCATAGCTTGCTTCATACCAACAATCTCCGGAGAGCGCTACCAAGTCTTTGGCGCCATTATTGATGATCACAATTTCGTGCACCAAGTTTTTGGCGCCGTTACCGGGGATTGTTTGAGTTTGGACAACTGACGGTTCATCTTGTTGCTCATATTAGGTAATTTTTTTTCAAAAAAGTTTTCAAAAATATTTTTTTTAAAAAATTTTTCTTTGTTTGCATTTTTCCAAAAATTATTTTCGAAAAAATACAAAAAAATTAATAAAATCATAAAATCAAAAAATTTTGTGTTTCTTGTTTAAGTCTAGTGTCAATTTTTAAGTTTGATGTCAATTGCATGTTTTTAAAATTTATGCATTTTTTCGAAAATTCATGCATGTGTTCTTCATGATCTTCAAGTTGTTATTGACAAATCTTCTTGTTTAATCTTTATATTTTCTTGTTCTGTGTCTTTTGTTTTTTTCATATGCATTTTTGCATTCATAGTGTCTAAGCATTGAAGATTTCTAAGTTTGGTATCTTGCATATTTTTCTTTTCTTGAAAATTTTTCAAAAATAAGTCTTGATGTTCATCTTGATCTTCAAAGTGTTCTTGGTGTTCATCATTGACATTCATAGTGTTCTTGCATGCATCATATGTTTTGATCCAAAATTTTCATGTTTTGGGTCATATTTGTGTTTTTCTCTCTCATCATTAAAAATTCAAAAAATCAAAAAAATATATTTTCCTTATTTTTCTCATAAATTTCGAAAATTTGAGTTGACTTAGTCAAAAAATTTTTAAAACTTAGCTATTTCTTATAAGTCAAGACAAATTTTCAATTTTAAAAATCCTATCTTTTCAAAATCTTTTTCAAAAATCAAATCTTTTTCACTTTTTCTTTTATGATTTTCGAAAATTTTTAAAAATTTATTTTCAAAATCTTTTTCTTATCTTTATTTCAAAATTTCGAAAACTTTACTAACAATTAATGTGATTGATTCAAAAATTTAAAGTTTGTTACTTTCTTGTTAAGAAAGGTTCAATCTTTAAATTCTAGAGTCATATCTTTTAGTTTCTTGTTAGTCAAGTAATCAATTTTAATTTTAAAAATCAAACCTTTTTCAAAATATCTTTTTCAATCATATCTTTTTAAAATATCTTGTTCAAATCATATCTTTTTCAAAAACTTGATTTCAAAAAAATCTTTTCTAACTTCTTATCTTTTCAAAATTGATTTTCAAATCTTTTTTAACTAACTAATTGACTTTTTGTTTGTTTCTTATCTTTTTCAAAACCACCTAACTACTTTCCTCTCTCTAATTTTCGAAAATTACCTCCCTCTTTTTCAAAATTCTTTTAATTAACTAATTGTTTCAAATTTTAATTTTAATTTTATTTCTTATCTTTATTTTCGAAAATCACTAACCTTTTTTCAAAATTTATTTTCAAAATTCTCTCTGTCATCTTCTTCTATTTATTTATTTAATTACTAACACTCTTCTCTTCATCTTAAAATTTGAACTCTCCCTTCCTCTCAGAGTTCGAATTTTCCTCTTTTCCTTCTTCTATTCTCTTCTTCTTCTTCTACTCATAAAGGAATCTCTCTACTGTAGTAAAGAGGATCCCTATTATTATTTTCTATTCCCTTCTTTTTCATATGAGCAGGAGCAAGGACAAGAATACTCTTCTTGAAGCAGATCCTGAACCTGAAAGGACTCTGAAGAGGAAACTAAGAGTAGCTAAATTACAACAATCCAGAGACAACCTTACAGAAATTTTCGAAAAGGAAGAGGAGATGGTAGCCGAAAATAATAATGCAAGGAGGATTCTTGGTGACTATACTACACCTACTTCCAAATTTGATGGAAGAAGCATCTCAATCCCTATCATTGGAGTAAACAATTTTGAGCTAAAATCTCAACTTGTTGCTCTAATGCAACAGAACTGAAAGTTCCATGGACTTTCATCAGAAGATCCCTATCAGTTTTTAACTGAATTCTTGCATATCTGTGAGACTGTTAAGACTAACGGAGTAGATCCTGAAGTCTACAGGCTCATACTTTTCCCTTTTGCTGTAAGAGACAGGGCTAGAACATGGTTGGACTCTCAACCTAAAGATAGCCTGGACTCTTGGGATAAGCTGGTCACGGCCTTTTTGGCTAAGTTCTTTCCTCCTCAAAAGCTGAGCAAGCTTAGAGTGGATGTTTAGACCTTCAAACAAAAAGATGGTGAATCCCTGTATGAAGCTTGGAAAAGATACAAGCAGATGACAAAAGGTGTTCTTCTGACATGCTTTCAGAGTGGACCATTTTGGATATATTCTATTATGGTCTATCTGAGTTCTCCAAAATGTCACTGGACCATTCTGTAGGTGGATCCATTCACCTAAAGAAAATGCCTGCAGAAGCTCAAGAACTCATTGACATGGTTGCAAATAACCAGTTCATGTACATGGTGCACGAAATTGTGTATGCCAATATTAATGGACTATTTAACACAGCTTCGTACCACTAACCAGCAAGTGCACTGGGTCGTCCAAGTAATACCTTACGTGAGTAAGGGTCGATCCCACGGAGATTATTGGTTTGAAGCAAGCTATGTTTATTTTATTATTCTTAGTTAGGATATTAATTAAAATTATCAGTTGGAATTATTAGAAAAATAAAAGAGTGTGAAATAGTTACTTGTTGTGCAGTAATGGAGAATGATGGGGGTTTTTGGAGATGCTTTGTCCTCTGAATCCCTGCAACATAATGCTTACTCACTTTCATAAATGCAAGGCTCCTTCCATGGCAAGCTGTATGTAGGGTGTCACCATTGTCAGTGGCTACTTCCCATCCTCTCAGTGAAAACGGTCCAGATGCTCTGTCACAGCACGGCTAATCAGCTGTTGGTTCTCGATCATGTTGGAATAGGATCCATTGATCCTTTTGCGTTTGTCATCATGCCCAGCAATCGCGACTTTGAAGCTTGTCACAGCCATTCAATCCTTCAATCCTACTCGGAATACCACAGACAAGGTTTAGACTTTTCGGATCCTCAAGAGTGGCCGCCATCAGTTCTAGCTTATACCACGAAGATTCTGATTACGGAAGCTAAGAGATAATCATTCAATCTGATGTAGAACGGAGGTGTTTGTCAGGCACACGTTCATGGATTGAGGAAGGTGATGAGTGTCACAGATCATCACCTTCTCCATAATTAAGCGCAAATGAATATCTTAGATAGGAACACGCATGTTTGAAAGGAGAAACAGAAACAATTGCATTAATTCATCGAGACGCTGCAGAGCTCCTCACCCCCCAACAATGGAGTTTAGAGACTCATGCCGTCAAAGTGTATAAAATTCAGATCTGAAAATGTCACGAGGTCCAAATTAAGTCTCTAAAAGTTGTTTTAATAGTAAACTAATAACCTAGGTATACAGAAAATGAGTAAACTATGATAGATAGTGCAGAAATCCATTTCTGGGGCCCACTTGGTGTGTGCTGGGGCTGAGACTTAAGCTTCTCACGTGCCTGGGTTGTTTTGGGCGTTCAACGCCAGGTTGTAACCTGTTTCTGGCGTTGAACTCCAACTTGTAACTTGTTTCTGGCATTAAAACTCCATTTCGAGTGCAGGGAGGTCAGGATCCAACAGCATCAGCAGTCCTTTTTCAGCCTAACTCAGATTTTTGCTTAGCTCCCTCAATTTCAGCCAGAAAATACCTGAAATCACAGAAAAACACACAAACTCATAGTAAAGTCCAGAAATATGATTTTTGCCTAAAAACTAATAATATTTTACTAAAAACTAATTAAAACATACTAAAATCTACATGAAATTACCCCCAAAAAGTGTATAAAATATCCGCTCATCACAACACCAAACTTAAAATGTTGCTTGTCCCCAAGCAACTAGATGAATAAAAGAGGATAAAAAGAAATCAAGAAGCAATAATATCTCAGAGTTTTAAGTGAAGCTCAGATTCTAAATAGATGAGCGGGGCTAGTAGCTTTTTGCTTCCAAACGGTTTTGGCATCTCACTTTATCCTTTGAAATTCAGAATGATTGGCATCCATAGGAACTCAGAATTCAGATAGTATTATTGATTTTCCTAGTTAAGTATGTTGATTCTTGAACACAGCGACTTTTATGAGTCTTGGCCGTGGCCCTAAGCACTTTGTTTTCCAGTATTACCACCGGATACACAAATGCCACAGACACATGACTGGGTGAACCCTTTTCAGATTGTGACTCACTTTGCTAGAATCCCCAGTTAGAGGTGTCCAGAGCTCTTAAGCACACTCTTTTTGCTTTGGATCACGACTTTAACCACTCAGTCTCAAGCTTTTCACTTGGACCTTCATGACACAAGCACATGGTTAGGGACAGCTTGATTTAGCCGCTTAGGCCTGGATTTTATTTCCTTGGGCCCTCCTATCCATTGATGCTCAAAGCCTTGGATCTTTTTTTTACCCTTGCCTTTTGGTTTTAAGGGCTATTGGCTTTTTCTGCTTGCTTTTTCAAATTTCTTTCTATTTTTTTCTTCTCTTTTTTTCGCAAGCTTGTTTTTTCACTGCTTTTTCTTGCTTCAAGAATCACTTTCATGATTTTTCAGATCATCAATAACATTTCTCTTGTTCATCATTCTTTCAGGAGCCAACAATTTTAACATTCATAAAATTCAATATCAAAAATATACACTGTTCAGCCATTCATTCAGAAGACAAAAAGTATTGCCACCACATATAAATAATTAGAATTTTCCTTATTAAGAACTCAAAAAAATATTCCTCTTTATTCTAAAAATCTACTATTTTATTCATGTTTGATGATGATGAGAAAAATAAATTATAGCTTAATTGGAGATAAAATCAAAATAGAGATACTAATTACTACTACTAATATATAACTTCTAAGGTAAATTCATAATAAGAACAGTTATCACAGAGTTAAGGCAAAGATTAGAACTCAAAGACCTGTGTTTTGGGAAGTGGATGTTCCTCTAGTCTGTGGGGTGCCTTCAAGAATTAATTTCTGACGCTTCAGCTCCCTTAAGTTCACATCCTTGCTCTTCCTGTTCCCTTAGGTGCCATGATCTTGATGAGTTTTAGCTCAGTGATCATGGCAAATCACACCAAACTTAGAGGTTTGCTTGTCTGGCGTTAAACGCCCAAATGCTGCATGTTTTGGGCGTTTAACGCCCAATTGCTGCTTCTCTTGGGCGTTCAACGCCCAGCTGTTGCTTCTTTCTGGCGTTGAACGCCAGGAAGTCCTTTGTTACTGGGCGTTTTTCTAAACGCCCAGGATGCTGTAATTCTGGCGTTAAACGCCCAGAAGGAGCTTCTTTCTGGCGTTTAACGCCCAGAAGATGCTCCTTTCTGGCATTCAACGCCCAGATGGCTATCCTTACTGGCGTTGAACGCCCAGTGGATGCTTCTTTTGGGCGTTCAACGCCCAAAACGTTTCTTACTGGCTTTTTCACGCCAGTGAGCTTCCAAATTCCCCTGTAACTCTGTGAATTCAATCAATTGCTATTTTACCTTTTGAAGACATTTTGACATATACCTGTAAAAATCATTTAATTAACAAAAACAAATAAAATTAAATTTTGTAAATGGCTGGGTTGCCTCCCAGCAAGCGCTTCTTTATTGTCCTTAGCTGGACTATTACTGAGCTCTAATCAAGTCTCAGTTTTGAGCATTCTTGCTCAAAATTTCCTTCAAGATAATGTTTAACTCTTTGTCCATTAACGATGAACTTTTTGTTAGAGTCATTATCCTGAAGCTCTACGTATCCATATGGTGATACACTTGTAATCACATATGGACCTCTCCACCGGGATTTTAATTTCCCTGGGAATAATTTGAGCCTAGAATTAAATAGCAGAACTTTCTGTCCTGGCTCAAAGACTCTGGATGACAGCTTCTTATCATGCCATCTTTTTGCTTTCTCTTTGTATATTTTTGCATTCTCGAAAGCATTGAGTCTAAATTCCTCTAGCTCATTTAATTGGAGCAATCTTTTTTCTCCAGCTAACTTGGCATCAAGGTTCAGGAATCTGGTTGCCCAGTAGGCTTTATGTTCCAGTTTCACTGGCAAGTGACATGCCTTTCCATACACAAGCTGGTATGGAGAGGTCCCTATAGGGGTCTTGAATGCTGTTTTGTATGCCCACAGAGCATCATCTAAGCTTCTTGCCCAATCCTTTCTACGGTTAATTACAGTCCGTTCCAGGATTCTTTTAAGTTCTCTGTTAGAGACTTCAGCTTGTCCATTTGTCTGTGGATGATATGGAGTGGCTACCCTGTGGCTAACTCCATAACGAACCAAAGCAGAGTAAAGCTTTTTATTGCAGAAATGAGTGCCCCCATCACTGATTAATACTCTAGGGGTACCAAATCTGCTGAAGATGTGTTTCTGGAGGAATTTTAACACTGTCTTAGTGTCATTAGTGGGTGTTGCAATAGCCTCCACCCATTTGGATACATAATCCACTACCACCAGGATATAAGTGTTTGAGTATGATGGTAGGAAAGGTCCCATGAAGTCAATGCCCCATACATCAAACAACTCATTCTCCAAGATCCCTTGTTGAGGCATGGCATAACTGTAAGGCAGATTGCCAGATCTTTGGCAACTATCACAATTAAGCACAAACACTCGACCAAATCTTTGGCAACTGTCACAATTAAGTACAAACACTCGGGAATTTTTATAGAGAGTAGGCCAGTAGAAGCCACATTGGAGGACTCTTGTGGCTGTTCGCTCACTTCCAAAATGTCCTCCATACTGGGATCCATGGCAATGCCATAGAATCTTCTTCGCTTCTTCTTTAGGCACACATCTACGGATTACTCCGTCTGCACATCTCTTAAAGAGATACGGTTCATCCCAAAGATAATACTTTGCATCCATGATCAGCTTCTTTGATTGCTGCCTACTGTATTCTTTGGGTATGAATCTCACTGCCTTGTAGTTTGCAATGTCTGCAAACCATGGCACTTCCTGGATGGCAAAGAGTTGCTCATCCGGAAAGGTTTCAGAGATCTCAGTGAGAGG
>NC_029780.3:94746460-94746685 GCF_000817695.3 Arachis duranensis
GGTGTACACAATCACTTTTGATCCTACTAAATAGGATCTGAATTTGTCAATGGCGTAAACCACTGCAAGCAGCTCTTTTTCTGTAGTTGTGTAATTCTTCTGTGCGTCATTTAAAACACGACTGGCATAGTAAATGACATGTAGAAGCTTGTCATGCCTCTGTCCCAACACTGCACCAATGGCATGGTCACTGGCATCACACATTAGTTCAAATGGCAATGTCCA
>NC_029780.3:94746981-94748473 GCF_000817695.3 Arachis duranensis
ATGAAAACTTCCAGAAATTTTTCCACCATATCAGAGAAAATTGAGAGCATGCACCTCTGAAAGGTTGCAGGTGCATTGCACAGGCCAAATGGCATCCTTCTGTATGCAAATACTCCAGATGGACATGTGAATGCTGTTTTCTCTTGATCATGGGGATCTACTGCAATTTGATTATAACCTGAATATCCTTCCAGGAAGCAGTAGTATTCATGACCTGCTAGTCTTTCTAGCATCTGGTCTATGAATGGTAAAGAAAAATGATCCTTTCTGGTGGCTGTGTTGAGCCTTCTGTAGTCAATACACATACGCCACCCTGTAACTGTTCTTGTAGGAACCAGTTAATTTTTTTCATTATGAACCACTGTCATGCCACCCTTCTTAGGGACGACTTGGACAGGGCTTACCCAGGGGCTATCAGAAATAGGATAAATAATCCCAGCCTCTAGTAATTTAGTGCCCTCCTTCTGCACCACTTCCTTCATGGCTGGATTCAGCTGCCTTTGTGGTTGGACCACTGGCTTGGTGTCACCCTCCAATAGGATCTTGTGCATGCATCTAGCTGGGCTAATGCCCTTAAGATCACTGATGGACCACCCAAGAGCTGTCTTGTGTGTCCTTAGCACTTGAATTAGTGCTTCCTCTTCCTGTGACTCTAAGGTAGAGCTTATGATTATAGAAAAGGTATCATCTTCTCCCAGAAATGCATATTTTAGGGATGGTGGTAATGGTTTGAGCTCGGGTTTGGGCGGTTTCTCCTCTTCCTGAGGGATTTTCAGAGGTTCTATTATTCTTTCTGATTCCTCCAAATCAGGCTGAACATCTTTAAAGATGTCCTCTAGCTCTGATTCGATACTCTCAGCCATATTGACCTCTCTTACCAGAGAGTCAATGATATCAACACTCATGCAGTCATTTGGGGTGTCTGGATGTTGCATGGCTTTGACAACATTCAACTTGAACTCCTCCTCATTGACTTTCAGGGTTACTTCCCCTTTTTGGACGTCAATGAGGGTTCGGCCAGTTGCTAGGAAAGGTCTTCCTAGAATGAGAGTTGCACTCTTGTGCTCCTCCATTTCCAGCACCAGAAAGTCAGTAGGAAAGGCAAATGGTCCAACCTTGACAATCATGTCTTCAATCACGCCCGATGGGTATTTAATGGAGCCATCAGCAAGTTGAAGACATATCCGGGTTGGTTTGACTTCTTCAGTCAAACCAAGCTTTGTGATAATAGATGCAGGTATTAGGTTGATACTTGCCCCAAGGTCACATAGAGCTTGCTTGGTGCAAGTACCCTCTAATGTGCATGGTATCATAAAGCTTCTGGGATTCTTAAGCTTCTCAGGTAAGCTTTCTAGGATAACTGCACTGCATTCTTCAGTGAGGTAAACTTTTTCAGTTTTCCTCCAATCTATTTGCTCAAGTGCTTCTGCAAACGGAATCTTTATTTCAAGAGTTCTGAGGTAGTCTGCAAAGCGAGCAAATTGCTTATCCT
>NC_029780.3:94748540-94749821 GCF_000817695.3 Arachis duranensis
CAAATTGCTTATCCTGTTCCGCTTGGCGGAGTTTTTGAGGATAAAGCATTTTGGCTTTGTATTCCTCAATCTTAGTTGCTGCAGGTTTATTTCCTACAGATGTGGTTGGAAAAGCCTTTTTAGAGGGGTTGCTATCAGCACTTGTATGTGTCTGATCCCTCATTGGCATTTCAATGCCAGGGGTGGAAGCTGGAGTGGCGTTAGATGCCAACTCCTTATCTGTTACTGGCGTCTGAACGCCAGAACTGTGCTTCTCTTGGGCGTTCAACGCCGGATTCATGCTTGTTTCTGGTGTTGAACGCCAGGAATGAGCATGGTCTGGGCGTTCAGCGCCAGCCTTATTCCTCTCTGGGCTCTGATTGTCCTCAGAGGGATTTTGAGTAGCCGTTTGTTCATTTTTTGGCTTCCTGCTGCTTTGAAGTGAGGTATTTAATGTTTTTCCACTTCTTAATTGAACTGCTTGGCATTCTTCTGTTATTTGTTTTGACAGTTGCTTTTCTATTTGCTTTAACTGTACTTCCATATTCATATTAGCCATTCTTGTTTCTTGTAATATCTCCTTGAACTCGGCTAGCTGTTTTGTTAGAAAGTATAATTGCTGATTAAATTCATTAGCCTGATCTACAGGACTGAGTTCAGCAGTTACTGTTTTAGCTTCTTCTTTCATGGAAGATTCACTGCTTAGGTACAGATGCTGATTTCTGGCAACTGTATCAATAAGCTCTTGAGCTTCTTCAATTGTTTTTCTCATATGTATAGATCCACCAGCTGAGTGATCTAGAGAAATCTGAGCTTTTTCTGTAAGCCCATAGTAGAAGATGTCTAATTGCACCCACTGTGAAAACATCTCAGAGGGACATTTTCTTAGCATCTCTCTGTATCTCTCCCAGGCATCATAAACGGATTCATTATCTCCTTGTTTGAAGCCTTGGATGCTTAGCCTTAGCTGTGTCATCCATTTTGGAGGAAAGTAGTGATTCAGGAATTTTTCTGACAGCTGTTTCCATGTCTTTAAGCTGTTCTTAGGTTGGTTATTTAACCACCTCTTAGCTTGATCTTTTACAGCAAATGGAAACAGTAGTAATCTGTAGACATCCTGATCTACTTCCTTATCATGCACTGTGTCAGCAATTTGCAAAAATTGTGCCAGAAACTCTGTAGGTTCTTCATGTGGAAGACCGGAATACTGGCAGCTTTGCTGCACCATGATAATGAGCTGAGAATTCAACTCAAAGCTACTAACTCCAATGGAGGGTATACAGATACTACTCCCATATGAAG
>NC_029780.3:94750005-94750314 GCF_000817695.3 Arachis duranensis
CAAGAACAAAAGAAAGAACACCAAACTTAAAATTTTTAGAAAACCAAGATAAATTTTCGAAAATTAAAGAAAGATCAACAAGAAAACACCAAACTTAAAGTTTGGCACAAGATTAAATCAAGAAAAATTATTTTAAAAAAAAAATTAAAAAGAAGATGCCCAATTGCCAAGAACATAGTCCAACGCTCTAGCCAATTGGGAGTAAATGTAACACTTGTTCTAAATAGCTATATTCCTTTTGGAAGATTAATGCTTTAAAAAGAACACAAGTGAAACAAGAAAAGACACAGAACAAGAAAAATTAAAGAT
>NC_029780.3:94750542-94786995 GCF_000817695.3 Arachis duranensis
AGATGCTCTGTCACAGCACGGCTAATCAGCTGTTGGTTCTTGATCATGTTGGAATAGGATCCATTGATCCTTTTGCGTTTGTCATCACGCCCAGCAATTGCGAGTTTGAAGCTCGTCACAGCCATTCAATCCTTGAATCCTACTCGGAATACCACAGACAATGTTTAGACTTTCCGGATCCTCAAGAGTGGCCGCCATCAGTTCTAGCTTATACCACAAAGATTCTAATTACGGAAGCTAAGAGATAATCATTCAATCTGATGTAGAACAAAGGTGTTTGTCAGGCACACGTTCATGGATTGAGGAAGGTGATGAGTGTCACGGATCATCACCTTCTCCATAATTAAGCGCAAATGAATATCTTAGATAGGAACACACATGTTTGAAAGGAGAAACAGAAACAATTGCATTAATTCATCGAGACGCTGCAGAGCTCCTCACCCCCAACAATGGAGTTTAGAGACTCATGCCATCAAAGTGTATAAAATTCAAATCTGAAAATGTCATGAGGTCCAAATTAAGTCTCTAAAAGTTGTTTTAATAGTAAACTAATAACCTAGGTATACAGAAAATGAGTAAACTATGATAGATAGTGCAGAAATCCATTTCTGGGGCCCACTTGGTGTGTGCTGGGGCTGAGACTAAAGCTTCTCACGTGCTTGGGCTGTTTCTGGAGTTGAACGCCAGGTTGTGACGTGTTTTGGGCGTTGAACTCCAACTTGTAACCTGTTTCTAGCGCTGGACGCCAGACAGCTGCATTAACTTGTAACTTGTTTCTGGTGCTGGACGCCAGACTGCAACATGGAACTGGCGTTGAACGCCAGTTTACGTCGTTTATCTTCGCACAAAGTATAGACTATTATATATTGCTAGAAAGCCCTGGATGTCTACTTTCCAATCCAATTAAGAGCGCGTCAATTAGACTCCTGTAGCTCCAAAAATTTCATTCCGAGTGCAGGTAGGTCAGGATCCAAGAGCATCAGCAGTCCTTTTTCAGCCTAACTCAGATTTTTGCTTAGCTCCCTCAATTTCAACCAGAAAATACCTGAAATCACAGAAAAACACACAAACTCATAGTAAAGTCTAGAAATATGATTTTTGCCTAAAAACTAATAATATTTTACTAAAAACTAATTAAAACATACTAAAATCTACATGAAATTACCCCCAAAAAGTGTATAAAATATCCGCTCATCAGTACACTTCTGAAAGGAATCCTGTGAATAATGGGATGCCTCAGAGGAAGGGAGTTCTTGAGATTGATGCTCTGAATGCCATATTGGCTCAGAACAAAATGTTGACTCAGCAAGTCAACATTATTTCTCAAAGTCTGAATGGATGGCAAAATGCATCCAACAGTACTAAAAAGGCATCTTCTAAAGAAGAAGCTTATGATCCTGAGAACCTTGCAATGGCAGAGGTGAATTACATGGGTGAACCCTATGGAAACACCTATAACTCCTCATGGAGAAATCATCCAAATTTCTCATGGAAGGATCAACAAAAGCCCCAACAAGGCTTTAATAATGGTGGAAGAAACAGGCTAAGCAATAACAAGCCTTTTTCATCATCTTCTCAACAGCAGATAGAGCAGTCTGAGCAGAGCTCCTCTAGCTTAGCAAACATAGTCTCTGATCTATCTAAGGCCACTTTAAGTTTCATGAGTGAAACAAGGTCATCCATCAGAAATTTGGAAGCACAAGTAGGCCAGCTGAGTAAGAAAATCATTGAAACTCCTCCTAGTACTCTCCCAAGCAATACTGAAGAGAATCCAAAAAGAGAGTGCAAGGTCATTGACATAATCAAAATGGCTGAACCTAGAGAGGAAGGGAAGGACGTGAATCCCAATGAGGAAGACCTCATGGGACGTCTCCCAAACAAGAAGGAGTTCCCTATTGAGGACCTAAAGGAATCAGAGGCTCATATAGAGACCATAGAGATTCCATTAAACCTCCTTCTGCCATTCATGAGCTCTGAGAACTATTCTTCCTTTGAAGAGGATGAATATGTAACTGGAGAGCAAGTTGCTCAATATCTAGGAGCTATCATGAAGCTGAATGCCAAGTTGTTTGGTAATGAGACTTGGGAAGGTGAACCTCCCTTGCTCATTAGTGAACTAGATACATGGGTTCAGCAAACTTTACCTCAAAAGAAACAAGATCCTAGTAAATTCTTAATACCCTGTACTATAGGCACCATGACCTTTGAGAAGGCTCTGTGTGACTTGAGGTCAGGTATAAATCTTATGCCACTCTCTGTAATGGAGAAGCTGGGGATCTTTGAGGTACAGGCTGCCACATTCTCATTAGAGATGGCAGACAAGTCAATAAGACAAGCTTATGGAATGGTAGAGGACGTGTTAGTAAAGGTTAAAGGCCTTTTCATCCCTGCTGATTTCATAATCTTAGACACTAGGAAGGAGGAGGATGAATGCATCATCCTTGTAAGACCGTTCCTAGCCACAACAGGAGCTGTGATTGATGTTGACAGAGGAGAGCTAGTCCTTTAATTGAATGGGGACTACCTGGTGTTTAAAGCTTAAGGATCTTCCTCTGCAACCATGGAGAGGAAGCATGAAAAGCTTCTCTCAATACAGAGTCAAACAGAGCCTCCACAATCAAACTCTAAGTTTGGTATTGAGAAACCCCCACATCCAAACTCTAAATTTGGTGTTGGGAGTCTACAACATTGACCTGATCACCTGTGAAGCTCCATGAGAGCTCACTGTCAAGCTATTGACATTAAAGAAGCGCTTATTGGGAGGCAACTCAATTTTTATTTATTTATATTTTTATTGTTCGTTTATGTTTTATTAGGTTCATGATCATGTGGAGTAACAAAACAAATGCAAAAATTAAAATCAGAATAAAAAATATCAGAAGAAAAAGCACACCCTAGAGGAAGAGCTTACTGGCATTTAAACGCCAGTAAGGAGCATCTGGCTAGCGTTGAACGCCAGAACAGAGCATGAATCTGGCGTTGAACACCAGAAACAAGCAACAGTCTAGCGTTCAAATGCCAGGATTACACCCTGAGGGGAGCTGGCGTTAAACGCTAGAAACAAGCATGGAACTGGTGTTCAACGCCAGAAACATGCTGCAGACTCGTGTTGAACGTCCAAAACAAGCATAGAGCTGGCGTTTAACGCTAGAAACAAGCATCAATCTGGTGTTAAACGCCAGGATTGCATACAGAGGGCGTTTTACACGCCTAATTAGTGCAGGGATGATAAATCCTTGACATCTCAGGATCTGTGGATCCCACAGGATCACCTCAGGATCTGTGGATCCCACAGGATCCACACCTACCTCAACTCACATTCTCTCTTCTTTACACAATCCAATAACACTCTTCCCTAAACACCCTTCACCAATCACCTCAATCTCTCTTCCCCGTCACCTCTTCACCACTCACATCCATCCAATCTTCCCTATAAACCCCACCTACCTTCAAATGCAAAATCTCTTTCCCACCCAAACCCACCCTCCACTATATAAACCCCTCCATCCTTCTTCATTCTCACACAACACAACCCTCTTTTCTCTCCCTTGGCCGAATACACATCTCTCCCCCTCCTCTATATTTTCTTCTTCTTCTTCTCTTCTTTCTTCTTTTGCTCGAGGGCGAGCAACATTCTAAGTTTGGTGTGGTAAAAGCATAGCTTTTTTTGTTTTTCCATAACCATTTATGGCACCTAAGGCCGGAGGAACCTCTAGAAAGAGAAAAGGGAAGACAAAAGCTTCCACCTCCGAGTCATGGGAGATGGAGAGATTCATCTCAAGGGTCCATAGCTCAGTAGTAGAGCATTTGACTGCACATTAAGAGAGCCTACTCATGGACCTCAACAAGAGCATAAGGAATTCCTTCATCAAGAAATCCCTGAGATGCCTCAAGGGATACATTTTCCTCCACACAATTATTGGGAGCAACTAAGGATAGGAGCACCAAAATCACTAGGGATCAAACAACAAAGGCAAGGAAGAAATATAGAGGCCTTCAAAAGCACCATTGGTTATTCAAGAAGAAGACGCCACCCATACTAAGGTGGACTCATTCCTTAACTTCCTTGTTCTTATCTCTCTGTTTTTCATTTTTTAAACTTCATGTTTGTCTATGTTTGTGTCTTTATTACATGATCATTAGTATTTAGTAACTATGTCTTAAGGCCATGAATAATTCCATGAATCCTTCACCTTTCTTAAATGAAAAATGTTTTTAATACAAAAGAACAAGAAGTACATGAATTTCGAATTCATCCTTGAAGTTAGTTTAATTATATTGATGTGGTGACAATACTTTTTGCTTTCTGAATGAATGCTTGAACATTGCATATTTTTTATCTTGCTGTTTATGAATGTTAAAATTGTTGGCTCTTGAAAGAATGATGAACAAGAGAAATGTTATTGATGATCTAAAAAATCATAAAATTGATTCTTGAAGTAAGAAAAAGCAGTGAAGAACAAAGCTTGCAAAAAAGAAAGTGGCGAAAATAAAAAAATAAAAGAAAAAGAAAAAGCAAGCAGAAAAAGCCAATAGCCCTTAAAACCAAAAGGCAAGGGTAAAAAGGATCCAAGGCTTTGAGCATCAATGGATAGGAGGGCCCAAGGAAATAAAATCCAGGCCTAAGCGGCTAAATCAAGCTGTCTCTAACCATGTGCTTGTGGCATGCAGGTCCAAGTGAAAAGCTTGAGACTGAGTGGTTAAAGTCGTGATCCAAAGCAAAAAAAGTGTGCTTAAGAGCTCTGGACACCTCTAGCTGGGGACTTTAGCAAAGCTGAGTCACAATCTGAAAAGGTTCACCCAGTCATGTGTCTGTGGCATTTATGTATCTGGTGGTAATACTGGAAAACAAAGTGCTTAGGGCCACGGCCAAGACTCATAAAAGTAGCTGTGTTCAACAATCAACATACCTAACTAGGAGAATCAATAACACTATCTAAACTCTGAGTTCCTATAGATGCCAATCATTCTAAACTTCAAAAGATAAAGTGAGATGCCAAAACTGTTCAGAAGTAAAAAGCTACAAGTCCCGCTCATATAATTAGAACAATATTCATTGATATTTTGAGATTTCTAGTATATTCTCTTCTTTTTATCCTATTTGATTTTCAGTTGCTTGGGGACAAACAACAATTTAAGTTTCGTGTTGTGATGAGCGGATAATTTATACGCTTTTTGGCATTGTTTTTAGGTAGTTTTAGTAGGATCTAGCTACTTTTAGGGATGTTTTTATTAGTTTTTGCATAAAAATTCACATTTATAGACTTTACTATGAGTTTTTATGTTTTTCTGTGATTTCAGGTATTTTCTGGCTGAAATTGAGGGACGTGAGCAAAAATCTGATTCAGGCTGAAAAAAGACTGCTGATGGTGTTGGATTCTGACCTCCCTGCACTCGAAATGGATTTTCTGGAGTTACAGAACTCCAAATGGCGCGCTCTTAACGGCGTTGGAAAGTAGACATCCAGGACTTTCCAGCAATATATAATGGTCCATACTTTGTTCGAGCTTAGATGACAAAAACTGGCATTCAACGCCAGTTCCGTGCTGCATTATGGAGTAAAACGCCATAAATACGTCACAAACCAGAGTTAAACGCCAAAAACACGTTACAACTTGGCGTTTAACTCCAAGAGAGGCCACTGCACGTGTAAAGCTCAAGCTCAACCCAAGCACACACCAAAGTGGGCCCCAAAAGTGGATCTCTGCACTTAGAATTATTTTTGTAAACCCTAGTAGCTAGTTTATTATAAATAGAACTTTTTACTATTGTACAAGGGGTCCTTTTTCCTATTTTTTGAATTCATATCACATTTTGGGGGCTGGCCATTTGGCCATGCCTGGACCATCAGTTATGTATTTTCAACGGTGGAGTTTCTACACACCATAGATTAAGGTGTGGAGCTCTGCTGTACCTCGTGTTTTAATGCAAAGTACTACTATTTTCTATTCAATTCATGCTTATTCTCATTCTAAGATATACGCTGCCCTTCAACCTGATGGATGTGATGATCCGTGACACTCATCATCATCCGTCCTTATGAACGCATGCTTGACAACCACTTCTGTTCTACCTTAGACCGAGCGCATATCTCTTGGATTCCTTGATCAGAATCTTTGTGGTATAAGCTAGAACCCTTTGGCGGTCATTCTTGAGAATCCGAAAAGTCTAAACCTTGTCTGTGGTATTCCGAGTAGTATTCAAGGATTGAATGACTGTGACGAGCTTCAAACTCGCGATTGTTGGGCGTAGTGACAGACGCAAAAGAATCAATGGATTCTATTCCGACATGATCGAGAATCGAGAGATGATTAGTTGTGCTGTGACAAAAGCATTTGGACCATTTTCACTGAGAGGATGGGATGTAGCCATTGACAATGGTGATGCCCTACATACAGCTTGCCATGGAAAGGAGTAAGAATGATTGGATGAAAGTAGCAGGAAAGCAGAGATTCAAAAGGAACACAGCATCTCCGTACACTTATCTGAAATTTCCACCAATGATTTACATAAGTATCTCTATCTCTATTTTATGCTTTATTTATCTTTATATTCGAAAACCAATATAACCATTTGAATCTGCCTAACTGAGATTTACAAGATGACCATAGCTTGCTTCATACCAACAATCTCCGTGGGATCGACCCTTACTCACGTAAGGTATTACTTGAATGACCCAGTGCACTTGCTGGTTAGTTGTGCGAAGTTGTGACAAAGTGTGATTCACGTTTGAGAGCGCTACCAAGTCTTTGGCGCCATTGTTGATGATCACAATTTCGTACACCAATTCATTTGGGTGTATTTTGTATCTTCGTTTGGGTGCATTTTATGTCTTCATTTGGATGCACTTTGTCCCTTTTTGTATGTTTTTAAATAATGATTGTTTGCCTTCCAGAATGGAGTCCAAAAAAAAAGAAGATTCAGGAGGATTCTGATTCAGAATATGAATCGAATGTTCAGTAATGTTTTGAAATTATTATTGCTTTCCTTTCGGTTTATTATCAAAATTTCATGTATTAACAGAGCGTCTCTTATTAACTTTCAGAAGCGAAGAATCATCACCGGTAGAGAAGCAAAAAACAAAGAAAAAAACTAACAGAACACCCCAAAAGTAAGCACTTCTTTGGATAGTATTTTCTGATCAATCTTATTTTGTGTTTCTCATTCATACTTGTTTTTCCCCCCAGCACACAATTAAAAAATAAAAAGGTCGTTGTTGAGGATTCACCTCCTGAAAAAGCTCAATACTATGATAGGTAGAGTACTTTGTAAGCTATATTACCATTTATCATCAAAATTATGTTTGTTAACATGTTCTTTTATGCATGTCCTGTCAGATCTGAAATTGGAACTCAAGAATTAGAAGAAATTTTAAGAAATCTAGGAAGAAGGAAAACAATAAAAAATCTGCTGCACTAGGGTATGTCTTATTGGGGTGTATATTTCAGATTTAAAGGTGTTTTCTTTAGTAGCTAGTAATTGTTTCTTGTTTGCCAGGGAAAAGGAAGCTGACCCGTGATCGATGGAAGCTCACTATGTCTCATCTGAAACGTAAGAAGACTTATTTGATAAAATCTTGTTATCCTAATTTAACAGTATGGTATTTTTTGTGAATAATATATACTCTATTATGTTTAGAATACCGGACGTAAACTTAGGAAGTGATGATCCTTTGTCTCAAGGACACACTGATCAAAGTAGCGTAAACAAACCGGCGGAGAGCATGTAATTTCTCTTTCAAATAGCCGTTGCTTTTATTCTTTTATTACCTTCTACTTCTAATTCTGTATATATTTCTTTTTAGAAAAAAAAAGCCCTTTAATGTTTTATTTGAGAAAAAAAGGCAGGAAAAAAAGCAAAAAATGCAAGTCTGTAAGTTCTCGAAAACAAAGCCTGTCTTTCTTTTGAATGCTTTGGGTGTATTTTTTTACTTTCTTAGGGTGTATTTTAGGTTCAGTCTAGTTGAAGAGTTAGCCAGTGAGCCAGCTGAAAAGAACATGATGGTTGTGAGGGAAGAGACACAGTCCGAAGCGCTTGCAATGTGAGTTTCTCAAGAAAATTTCAACATTATAACCTTTTTATTTTCGAGTGCTTTGTTAACCTTTTATTTTTCTTTGTGTTTAGAGTTCCGATTCAAGTTTGTCTATCGCTGTCCTAAACAACCACAGTGGCCGAAATTGAACAAACACCTGTGATAGAAAATGAACCAACCCCTTTGCTAGAAATTGAAGGAACTAAAAAAAGGTAAGAAATAGTCTTTGGGTGTATTTGGTTACAGTTTGGGTGTATATTGTCCCTGTTGGGTTGTATATGATCTTTGTTGGGGTGTATATTTTCATGATTGATCCCTGACTAGTTTTTTTTATAACACGATTAATTTTACACTACGGCACTCCAGAACCACCCCAAAAACCTGAAGAAAGCACACCTGCGGTTCCGCCAGCTCCATCAAAAATGTAAGTTCATCAGATTAAAATCAATGTTTTGTTATCATTCATATATTCTTATTCTTAATATATGTTATACATGATCACGCAGTAATCCAGCCCCAGAAGACACTGTTGTGCTGATGATGATGGCAAGGACATCATTGTATGTTCCTAAGACAGATCTGATGCCATCATTCAGCCTTGACTTCACTGATTCAAGCCAAGAAGAAGCAACAACGCAGGAGGGGGCGACAACGCAAGATGGAGAAAGGGCAAAAACTCCTGAAACCCCAAAACTACTAGAACCCCAAAACTACTAGAACAATTAGGGGATCTGGTAGAAAAAATTGCAAGTGGTGGGGTGACAACAAAAGAAAAAAGCCCAGAGATTCAAAAGGAGAGTGGTGGAGAGAGTTTTGAGAAGTTTAAAACTCCTGCGAGGACGAATGAAGATACTTCTGACATGAAAGAGAAATGCTACATCTGGGCCAGACGAGTGAAGACATACGCAAATGGACTAACTGATGAGTTTGACACCATGTGCACACTCCAAACCCAAGATAAATACATTTTGTCAAAAGTCCACATTGCATCACTCACAGCTAAAACGCATATAGAAGCTGAGGTAATATTACAATAACATAAATGTTTTTATCACCAAAATTAACTGTAATGATGATTCATGTAAATTGATTTCGTCATCTTTTTCTAGATTGTCTCTGCCATGTGCCTCATCCTAAACCAGCAAAAGATTAAAAGGTTTCAAGAAGAATTATACTATCTCCCCCCTGATATTGTGGTAAGGGTTGGTTACATGAATTTTGGGTGTATTTTCTACATTCCTTCGGGTGTATTTTCTTTCTTAAATTGGGTGTATTTTATGTGTTCATTTGGGTGAATTTTCTATGTTCAATTAGGTGTAAGTTGTGTATTCATTTGGGTTTATTTTTTGCATTTGTTTGGGTGTATTTTTTATATTCATTTGGTGGTTCACAATTTTTACAGAACATGGCCATTGTAAATCATCCAGAAGGGGTATTCTTAAACCCTAAAACTAATAGGCCATTCAGGGTGGAAGACTACCCAATCTTTATACCCTTCTTGGACCTTAAAAAATTAGCATCACATCGTTATGTAAGTTTTCATTTCTAAAACTTCTTATTACCATATTTTATATGTGCCAAATAAATTAAAACAGTGTTCAATCTGAACGTATTTCAGATTTTTTCACCTGTTTGCCATTCAGACCATTGGTGGCTATGGTTGGCTGATACAAGAAAGCGAAAATTTTATATAGTCGACCCATATCACACGAAATCTCCATCCGATAAGAGAACAGCCCTAAATACATTCATTGTAAGTTGGTTCTGTGTTTTGTATTTTAATATTTGGGTGTATTTCTGTTCAAAATAAGGTTTAAGTTTGTGCTCCTTTGGGTGTCTTCCTTTATTAAATTTATCCATGTATTACTAATTTGTTTTGTGTTTTAAGGGATATGTAATGTCACGAATTAGAGTATATGCTGGGGGGCACCTCTGAAGACAAGGGACAAGGACAAGGAAATTGAACCACCATACCTTAACATCTCAGGCCAAAAGACAAGGCATAAATCTTTAACTATGAAAATTAAACTTTTCTATATGTAATTTGTAATTTATTTTCTTGGTTTTCAACTATGACTGTGATATTTACGTAATGAAGTGGCTTGAGATAATTCAGCCCGAAAATATTAAAAGGTTGAAGTATGAGTGGGACAACTGGACCCAGGTAAATGTGTTTAAAACTAAATAACTCTGTATTACTTTACTCAATTAACATGGTTGATTAAACACAATATTCCTTTTAACTGTAGGACGAGGTGGACCACTTTAGAGTAGAATATGCTTCCCAGATTCTATTCCATGAAATGAATCAAAACAAAGATGAAGCCATTAGAGAAAGTAATGCAATAAGACTGTCCAAGCCATCCTCATTATTATTGAGTCCATATTGCCAGATAGATTCTAATGATATTTAGACTTGTAAATAGAACACATGCTGTATTCAAAAGCTCTGTATTACAGGTGGTAAAATATGAAGGAAAACATATAACGAGATATAAACCCAAAACATAAAATTTTACACCCAAAGAAAGTTGAATATACAACCAAGGGAGTTGAATATACACCTAAACTACCATACCCGGATGCTTTACCCATAAAACCCTAAACCCTAAACCCTAAAAACCTAACCCTTAAACCTTAAACCCTAAACCAACGAAAATACTATACACCCAAATCAGTAATTTTTACACCCATAAGATTTCATTTTACACCCAAGGAAAGTTAAATATACACCAGACTTCTATCCACTAAAGCTTTATCCCTAAACCCTAAACCCTAAACCGTAAAACCCTAAACCCTAAACCCTAAAAATCTAACCCCTAAACCCTAAATCCTAAAATCGTAAACCCTAAATCATAAACCGTAAACCATAAAAACCTAACCCCTAAAAACCTAACCCCTAAATCCTAAACCCTAAACCCTAAAAACTAAAACCCTAAACCCTAAAACCCTAAAACCCTAAACCCTAAACCCTAAACCCTAAACCCTAAATCCTATACCAACCAAACTACTATACACCCAAATCAGTAATTTTTACACCCATAAGATTTCATTTTACACCCAAAGAAAGTTAAATATACACCAGACTTCTATCCACTAATGCTTTATACCTAAACCCAAAAACCTAAACCCTAAAAACCTAAACCTTAAACCCTAAATCCTAAACCCTAAACCCTAAACCCTAAACCCTAAACCCTAACCCCTATACCCTAAAACCCTAAACTTTAAACCCTAAACCCTAAATCCTAAAACCATAAACCCTAAAACCATAATAACCTAAATCCTAAAACCCTAAACCCTAAACCCTAAACCGTAAAACCCTAAATCCATAAAACCCTAAACCCTAAAATCCTAAACCCTAAATCATAAACCCCTAAACCCTAAATCCTAAACCTTAAATCCTAAAACCTAAAAACCTAACCCCTAAACCCTAAAACCCTTAAACCGTAGTAAACAAACAAACAAACAATATTTTATAACATAAACAGTAGATTGTGAAGTATATATATGTATATGTATGTAAAATGTGAAACACAAGAAAATTCAGAAATACACTCAAAAGAACAGTGCTTTTACACCCGTATTCTGTAACTATACACCCAAAGAGTTATCCGCTGCTGCTGGTACCCTGAACTGATAATTCATAACACGTCCTTGATATTGGCTAGAATTTGAATGCACCACTGATGCAGCATCAAAGAGGTTTAACTGAATATAAGAAACTCACATATTAGTTAAACTATTAACGAGAAAATTAAACTCAATTACCACATATTTAAAAAATATCACTTTTACCTCGTTTAAAGCTTTTGTTTTCTTCTTCTTTGAGGTATTTGCAATCTGTTTGTCCAACTTTGAACCTAGCCTATTTTTTGGACGTCCTCTTGTTTGAATCCTTGGAGGGCTTTGAAGCTCGTTAACGGATTCCAAGTTGGCGTCTTCGTGAGATAAAGAAGATGTCCCATTCCTTTTGGCTTTCAACGATTCCATCTAAACCATGACGGTATCGTACGCACGGTGCAGAATTGCAGTCAGCTCCTCCGATTTTGATGCAAATTCGTAAATATTTTACGAATGAAAAACTAATTCGTCAAACCTCTTGCTTCTTGGTTCCAACAGTGGCTCGTCGTGGCTGCTCTTGATGTGTGTGTGTCACCTCTTTACCTTCTTGCTCCATCGTTCCAGTATATATCTAGGTGACACTTAGCTTACTTGTTCAAAGCTTAACACGCTTAGTGCGTGACGGCACAATAACCCTCTTGACTCGAATAATAAGCATTGACATTTACCTCGGCTGCTACTGAGTCGTAAGTAACCACAAACTTGTTGAATATTGAGCTGGAAACTTGTTCTCCAGCTTCGTATACTGAATAGTCTAGAGCAGAATTCGTTAATCTAGTGATGCAATTCGCCTTTCCTCTGAATTGTGCTTGGACTTCCCTAAACTTTTGATGAGTGTACACATCTTGAAACTGAGATTCAATGGAGGATTTAGTTGCATACAATATCATCGTATGAAAATCTGCAACATCTGATTCTCTCTCTGCTTGCTCCCTGCTTCTGAGGCAATTATCGTATTGTTTGACAAATTGAATAAGCGACCTGTTTCAGGTAATAAACTTGTTAAAAAATGAATGCATGCTCTCGCTCATTTATGTGCTTCTCATCCCTACCCAGAAGTGGTAATCCAGATAGATTGGAACCCATATATGATAGTCTTCATAGAGATCTACAAAATACACCAAAAACAGACTATAAATACACCCGAAAAAAATTCAATTTACACCTCTGCTGCACATTTTAAACAAACATTACCTGACAGCCACTTGTTGTCCACAAGACCAAAATTCAACAGAAAATCATTCCAATTCCTATCAAATGAGTCTTTACTATGAGAGTTCCAAACAATTTAGCTCATTTCTTGTTCAATTTCTGCATGTCCCTTGTACCCGTTTAATTTTCTTGGAATCTTCTTCATTATGTGCCAAATACACTAACGGTGAATTATTGTTGGCATACAAGCCTCTAAAGCCCTTTTCATTGATGCGCATTGATCGGTAAGAAACCCTTTCGGAGCATTTCCTCTCATGCAATGAAGCCAACATTAAAATAACCATTTAAATGATTCAATTTCTTCGTTTTTCATTAAAGCGCATCCAAGAAGTGTTGACTGACTGTGGTGATTCACCCCGACAAAAGAACTACAAACCAAGTTATACCTGAAATAAATTACCATAGTACAGAATGAAAAATCATTACGTACACCCAAAAAATGCTTTGTATACACCTAATATACACCTCTGCAGTAGGTTCATAAAATAACATTAATTTAGCATCATAAACATGGATAGTTTATTACCTGTTTGTATCGTAGGTGGTGTCAAATGAAATAACATCTCCGAAATTCTCAAAGGCAGCTCTGCTTCTTACATCGGCCCAAAAAGCCAGCTTAATCGATTGATCATCCTCGAGTTCAAGCTCAAAAAAGAAATCCAGATTCTTCTCTTTCATTCTTAACAAAAATTTCCCAAATTCCTTTGCATCTTCTTGTTCAGAAATATTTCGCACTTCTCTCGTAATGTAATTCCTCACATCCATTTCAATAAAATTTAACTCATGGTGACCCCCAACTGCCGCAACAAATGATTGGTACGTTTTGCTTGGTCTAATACCAGCATCCTCATTATTCTCTATTGTAAGACGAATGGACATGCTTAGTTCCCTGTGTTGTTTGAGCATCTCTACATTACTTGGACAGCAAGGGTGTGAATGATGTAGCACAACCTTTGAAATGATCCAAGCACTAATATCCTTCAATGTGTGTATATAAATTCTTGCTGGACAGTTTAAACCAACTGTGGGATTTGTCTTCTTGGTTGGAGATATTTTAGATTTCCATTTTCTCTCTCTGCTACATGTAATCAACTGATTCTTAATCTCGTTTCCCTTCCTATTTGTGCTCCGAACTCTTGTAGAAAAACCTGCAGCCTTGGCGTAGTTACTGTAAAATTTTCCAGCATCTTCAAGGGTGGTAAAGGTCATTCCAACCTTGGGAACAAACTGGTTATCAACAACAGAGAGAGGCTGTAGAATACACCATGTCAAAAACTAAAAATACACTCAATCATGTCTGATCTAATACACCCGAATGACAACAACTCAACTAAAATAACAAAAAAAGCGATAAACTGTAAATACACCCACACTTCCCCCTAAAATACACCCCAAAAATTCTGATCTACACCCGAGCGTTTGCTATAAATTGCAGATAATTAATCAAAACTAATACATTAGATTCAATCCACATATTTATGTTCACGCGTTAATTTCACAGTCAATGTTAACGAATTATTCAGCTACACAATGGTATACGAATAACTGCAACAAAATTCAGAGTAATCGTAATTAGCTGAATGTGAATCAAACCTCAAGAGCTTTGTTAGATTCAAATTCAAAATCCACTTTGCCCTGATTTAGCTGACAATCTGAGGTTGAATCATTCATTATCTTCAAAACGAGTTCAAACTTTGATTTCAAAAACCAAAATATTGAAAAAAAATGAAGCTGGAGTTACAGAGAGAGGAACTCACGTCAATGATGAAGAACAAACCAGTGAGAAAGAAGGAAAAAAGAATGATCATAAAGGTAGGGGAAGACGCGCGAAAAGAAGAACAAAGAAATTCAGAAAGAAGGAGAATGAAGAAGGAAACAAATCTTTTAAAATTGGTAGTTATATATTCGCGAGATCTATTATATAGCGCGTGTAAGCGACGTAACACTAGGAGCCCTACAAGTTTTACAAGATTCCAACCCAGACGTCATTCACACGCGCAGTCACTCACTTTGAATGGAGCGTAACATACACGTGCGCCACTCAACGGTTGCGCTTTGCGAAAAGTGCTCCTTAATGTCGCACTCTTTCACGTCTCCAAGCCCTTTGAAGAAAACACAAACCGTCCATTTTCGAGCAACGTTGCAAACTGCAGAGATAGAACTCGTCGCGAAGATTAGAACTCTCCATCAACACAAGATAGAACTCTCCATCAACGATCTCCAGAAAAAATGAAGATATATTACTCAAGGTACGTTACTATTTTACTCATTTTGTATATTTTCCACATTTCAAAATCGAAGAACTAGGTTTTACTTTTCTTCTACGTTCTTCTAGGTTTTACTGTTCTTCTTGTTCTAGGTCTCATTTTACGGTTTTTAATGTTCTACTTGTTCTAGGTTTTACTGTTCTTCTTAGTTCTAGGTTATACTCTTATTCTTAGTGGTTCTAGGTGTTACTATTCTTGTTGTTCTAGTTCTTCTCGTAACTGATTTCAGGGAGTATATTGCGTAATTTGGTGGGTGTATATGGAGTAATTTTTTGGGTGTATATGGCATAATTTGTTGGGTGTATATTTCTGAACTGATATACTGTAATATAGAGAACAGTTGCAATTGTTCTAATATTTGCTTGTCCATGGGTGTATATTGCTTGACCTTGTAATGTTGATTGACCTTGTAAATTAATGCATGTTTGAGTGATATCTAACTGATATCAATGGGTGTGTTTGACTGATATCTATGGGTGTATCTTACTGATATCTATGGGTGTATTTTTTATTTCAGAAAAAATAGCAGACAGAAACCAAGCTGGAAAAAATGTAAGAACAAATATACGTCTTAAATGAAATCAGTTTATATAATAGAAATATATCTGACTATAATTTTGCTTTGTTTACAGCAAACCAAAGACCTTAAGTGTGCAACACATTTGTTAAGTGAGAAATTCAGAAATATGAGCGAGGAGAAGAAAACAATTGTTAGGGATTTGGGATTTGGTGGCCTGATGCATATCCCGCCGCTAAGGGTGCATCACCAAATATTAAGGGAATTGGCTAACTCCTTTAAATTAGGGGAAAAACAGACTCAAAACTGGCTACGGTTCATTTAAAGTAAGACAAAAAACAATAGGGGTTGTGCTTGGCATCAACGCGTCATGTAACTCGCTACAAACATAGGTGTATATGAGCCATATTCAGGTGTATTTCAATTGATTCTTGGGTGTATTTGAACCGATTTTCATACTATGTTATTTTCTTTTTTGTAGGAGATCTATTTCCTTAGAAAGTCAATTATAAGAATCTTTCTGAAGATGACAAACAAATTTTTAGAAGATTCCAGGGTAAGACCCTCAAAAATCTGACAGATGAGATGATGGCCATTGGCGTTGATAATGAACAGGATCGGCTCATGTTCAAGAGGATTTTCATCCTCTATATACAAATGGCGTTCCTGTTACCAACGACAATAAACAAAATCTCACCTGTGCACCTGGCACCAATTTTCAAGATGGACACAATAACAGAGCGGAATTGGAGAGCACATGTTTTGAATTTTATCATCAAGGGCATAATAGATTACAATCTGAAAAAGAAAAAGACAATTGACGACTGCCCATATTCCCTGATGATAGTTTACTTTCATCTATCAAAAAATAAAGACAAGAAGAGGGCAGAAAGACCTCCAGAACCCTGGATTGCCAACTGGACTGGGAGCAGTTGGTCGAAAGAATGAGGGTAGAAATGGAGGAACATATAGTAAGTGAACAAAATATCTTGGGTGTATTTTATTTACCTGAATGCTGCTAACTAAAATTTATAATATTTCAGGGGATTGTAAAGATGGTCGAACCAAAGGAAAAAATGAAAGAAATAAAGAAAAAAGAAAAAAAAAGAAGAAACAAAAAAAAAACAAAAAAGGAAGGCAAGTTCAACATCACCATCTAAGGCTGAAACCACTGAAAGTGACATTCTACCTCTGAGTCTGAGAGAGAAGAAGACTCAGGGGATCCAACAAGGAAACAACCCACCCGAAAAGCTAAAAAGTAAGTAACATACTTGGGTGTATTTTGTTTATTTAGTTTGGTGTATTTTGTGCATTCATTTAGGTGTATTTTGTGCATTCATTTGGGTGTATTTTGTGCATTTATTTGGGTGTATTTTGTATCTTTGTTTGGGTGTAATTTATGTTTTCATTTGGATGTACTTTGTCCCTTTTAATATGGTTTTAAATAATGATTGTTTGCCTTCCAGAATGGAGTCCAGAAAAAGAAAGAAGATCCAGGAGGATTCTGATTCAGAATCTGAATCGAATGATGAGTAATGTTCTGAAATTATTATTGCTTTTCTTTCGGTTTATTATCAAAATTTCATGTATTAACAGAGCGTCTCTTATTAACTTTCAGAAGTGAAGAATCATCACGAATAGAGAAGCAAAAAACAAAGAAAAAGACTAACAAAACACCTCAAAAGTAAGCATTTTTTTATAGTATTTTCTGATCAATCTTATTTTGTATTTCTCATTCATATTTATTTTTTCCTCCAGGACACAATCAAAAAAGAAAAAAGTCGTTGTTGAGGATTCACCTCATGAACAAGCTCAATACTATGATGGGCAGAGTACTTTGTAAGCTATATTACCATTTATCATCAAAATTATGTTTGTTAACATGTTCTTTTATGCATGTCCTGTCAGATCTGAAATTGGAACTCAAGAATTAGAAGAAATTTTAAGGGAATCTAGGAAGAAGAAAAACAATAAAAAATCTGCTGCACTGGTGTATGTCTTATTGGGGTGTATGTTTCAGATTTTAAGGTGCTTTCTTTAGTAGTAATTGTTTCTTGTTTGCCAGGGAGAAGGAAGCTGACCTGCGATCAACGGAAGCTCACTATGTCTCATATGAAACGTCAGAAGATTTATTTGATAAAATCTTGTTATCCTGATTTAACAGTATGGTATTTTTTGTGAATAATATGTACTCTATTATGTTTAGAATACCGGACGTAAACTTAGGAAGTGATGATCCTGTCTCAAGGACACACTAATCAAAGTAGCGTAAATAAACCGGCAGAGAGCATGTAATTTCTCTTTCAAATAATCGTTGCTTTTATTCTTTTATTACCTTCTACTTCTAATTCTGTATATATTTCCTTTTAGAAAATAAAAATCCCTTTAAGGTTTTATTCGAGAAAAAAAGGTTGGAAAAAAAAGCAAAAAATGCAAGTATGTAAGTTCTCGAAAAACAAAGCCTGTCTTTCTTTTGAATGCTTCAGGTGTATTTTTTGACTTTCTTATGGTGTATTTTAGGTTCAGTCTAGTTGAAGAGTCAGCCAGTGAGCCAGCTAAAGAGAACATGATGGTTGTGAGGGAAGAGACACAGTCCGAAGCGCTTGCAATGTGAGTTTCTCAAAAAAATTTCAACCTTATAACCTTTTTATTTTCGGGTGCTTTGTTAACCTTTTATTTTTCTTCTTGTTTAGAGTTCCGATTCAAGTTTGTCTACCGCTGTCCTAAACAACCACAGTGGCGGAAATTGATCAAACACCTGTGACAGAAAATGTACCAACTCCTTTGCTAGAAATTGAAGGAACTACAAAAAGGTAAGAAATAGTCTTGGGGTGTATTTGATTACAGTTTGGGTGTATATTGTCCCTGTTGGGGTGTATATGATCTTTGTTGGGGTGTATATTTTCACAATTGATCCCTGACTAGTTTTTTTATAACACGATTAATTTTACCCTGCAGCACTCCAGAACCACCCCAAAAATCTGAAGAAAGCACACCCGTGGTTCCGCCAGCTCCATCAAAAATGTAAGTTCATCAGATTAAAATCAATGTTTCGTTATCATTCATATATTGTTATTCTTAATATATGTTATACATGATCACGCAGTCATCCAGCCCCAGAAGACACTACTGCGCTGATGATGATGGCACGGACATCATCGTATGTTCCTAAAATAGATCCGATGCCATCATTCAGCCTTGGCTTCACTGATTCAAGCCAAGAAGAAGCAACAACGCAGGAGGGGGCAGCAATGCAAGATGGAGAAAGGGCAAAAACTCCTAAAACCCCAAAACTGCTAGAACAATTAGGGGATCTGGTAGAAAAATTATAAGTGGTGGGGTGACAACAAAAGAAAAAAGCCCAGAGATTCAAAAGGAGTGTGGTGAAGAGAGTTTTGAGAAGTTTGAAACTCCTGCGAGGACGAATGAAGATAATTCTGACATGAAAGAGAAATGCTACATCTGGGCCATACGAGTGAAGACATACGCAAATAGACTAACTAATGAGTTTGACACCGTGTGCACACTCCAATCACAAGATAAATACATTTTGTCAAAAGTCCACCTTGCATCACTCGCAGCTGAAACACATATAGAAGCTGAGGTAATATTACAATAACATAAATATTTTTATCACCAAAATTAACTGCAATGCTGATTCATGAAATTGATTTCGGCATCTTTTTCTAGATTGTCTCTGCCATGTGCCTCATCCTAAACCAGCAAAAGATTAAAAGGTTTCAAGAAGAAGTATACTGTCTCCCCCCTAATATTGTGGTAAGGGTTGGTTACACGAATTTTGTGTGTATTTTTTGCATTCTTTCGGGTGTATTTTCTTTCTTAAATTGGGTGTATTTTATGTGTTCATTTGGGTGAATTTTCTGTGTTCAATTAGGTGAAAGTTGTGTATTCATTTGGGTTTTTTTTTTTTTGCATTCATTTGGGTGTATTTTTGGTATTCATTTGGTGGTTCACAATTTTTGCAGAACATGGCCATTGTAAATCATCCAGAAGGGGTATTCTTAAACCCTAAAACCAATAGGCTATTCAGGGTGGAAGACTACCCAATGTTTATACCCTTCTTGGACCTTAAAAAATTAGCATCACATCGTTATGTAAGTTTTCATTTCTAAAACTTCTTATTACCATTTTTTACTTACGTGCCAAATAAATTAAAATAGTGTTCAATCTGAACATATTTCAGATTTTTGCACCTGTTTGCCATTTGGACCATTGGTGGTTATGGCTGGCTGATACAAGAAAGCGAAAATTTTATATAGTCGACCCATATCACACGAAATCTCCGTCCGATAAGAGAACAGCCCTAAATACATTCATTGTAAGTTGGTTTTGTGTTTTGTATTTTAATATTTCGGTGTATTTCTGTTCAAAATAAGGTTTAAGTTTGTGCTCCTTTGGGTGTCTTCCTTTATTAAATTTATCCATGTATTACTAATTTGTTTTGTGTTTTAAGGGACATGTAATTTCACGAATTAGAGTATATGCTGGGGCCACCTCTGAAGACAAGGGACAAGGACAAGGAAATTGAACCGCCATACCTTATCATCTCAGGCCAAAAGACAAGGTATAAATCTTTAACTCTGAAAATTAAACTTTCCTATATGTAATTTGTAATTTATTTTCTTGGTTTTCAGCTATGACTATGCTATTTACGTAATGAAGTGGCTTGAGATAATTCAGCCCGAAAACATTAAAATGTTGAAGTATGAGTGGGACAACTGGACCCAGGTAAATGTGTTTAAAACTAAATAACTCTGTATTACTTTACTCAATTAACATGGTTGATTAAACATAATATTCCTTTTAACTGTAGGACGAGGTGGACCACTTTAGAGTAGAATATGCTTCCCGGATTCTATTCCATGAAATGAATCAAAACAAAGCTGAAGCCATTAGAGGAAGTAATGCAATAAGACTGTCCAAGCCATCCTCATTGTTATTGAGTCCATATTTCCAGACAGATTCTAATGATATTTAGACTTTTAAATGGAACACATGCTGTAAAAATTTGCATTTATAAACAACTTCTATTCAATGAAATTATTTTCCATAGTTAAACTGTCTGTGCTGTATTCAAAAGCTCTGTATTACAGGTGGTAAAGTATGAAGGAAAACATAAAACGAGATATAAACCCAAAACATAAAATTTTACACCCAAAGAAAGTTGAATATACAACCAAGGGAGTTGAATATACACCTAAACTACTATACCCTGATGCTTTACCCTTAAAACCCTAAACCCTAAACCCTAAACCTTAAAAACCTAACCCCTAAACCTTAATCCCCTAAACCCTAACCCCTAAACCTTAATCCCCATAAACTATAAAACCCTAAAAACCTAAACCATAAAACCCTAAACGCTAAACCCTAAACCCTATAACCCTAAATCCATAAAACCCTAAACCCTAAAACCCTAAACCCTAAACCCCAAAACCCTAAACCCTAAACCCCTAAACCCCTAAATCCTAAACCATAAACCCTAAAAACCTAATTCCTAAACCCTAAATCCTAAACCCTAAACCCTAAAACCCTTAAACCATAGTAAAAAAACAATATTTTATAACATAATAGCATTCTGTAACTATACACCCAAAGAGTTATCCGCTGCTACTGATACCCTGAACTGATAATTCATAACACGTTCTTGATATTGGCTAGAATTTGAATGCACCACTAATGCAGCATTAAAAAGGTTTAACTGAATATAACAAACTCACATATTAGCTAAACTATTAACGAGAAAATTAAACTCAATTACCACATATTTAAAAAACATCACTTTTACCTCGTTTAAAGCTTTCGTTTTCTTCTTCTTTGAGACATTTGCAATCTGTTTGTCCAACTTTGAACCTAGCCTATTTTTTGGACGTCCTCTTGCTCGAATCCTTGGAGGGCTTTGAAGCTCGTTAACGGATTCCAAGTTAGCGTCTTCATGAGATAAAGAAGATGTCCCCTTCTTTTTGGCTTTCAATGATTCTATCTCAACCATGACGGTATCGTACGCACGGTGCAGAATTGTAGTCAGCTCCTCCGATTCTGATGCAAATTCGCAAATATTTTACGGATGAAAAACCAATTCGTCAAACCTCTTGCTTCTTGGTTCCAACAGTGGCTTGTCATGGCTGCTCTTGTTGTGTGTGTGTCGCCTCTTTACCTTCTTGCTCCATCGTTCCAGTATATATCTAGGTGACACTTGGCTTACTTGTTCAAAGCTTAACACGCTTAGTGCGTGAAGGCACAATAACCCTCTTGACTCGAATAATAAGCATTGACATTTACCTCAGCTGCTACTGAGTCGTAAGTAACCACAAACTTGTTGAATATTGAGCTGGAAACTTGTTCTCCAACTTCGTATACTGAATAGTCTATAGCAGAATTCGTTAATCTAGTGATGTAATTCGCTTTTCCTCTGAATTATGCTTGGACTTCCCTAAACTTTTGATGAGTGTACACATCTTGAAACTAAGCTTTAATGGAGGATTTGGTTGCACACAGTATCACCGTATGAAAATCTGCAGCATCTGATTCTCTCTCTGCTTGCTCCCTACTTCCGAGGCAATTATCGTATTGTTTGACAAATTGAATAAGCGACCTGTTCCGGGTAATAAACTTGTTAAAAAATGAATGCATGCTATCGCTCCTTTGTGTGCTTCTCATCCCTGCCCAGAAGTGGTGATCCAGATAGATTAGAACCCATATATGACGGTCTTCATAGAGATCTGCAAAATACACCCAAAACATATTATAAATACACCCGAAAAAATTCAATTTACACCTCTGCTGCACATTTTAAACAAGCATTACCTGACAGCCATTTGTTGTCCATAAGACCAAAATTCAGTAGAAAATCATTCCAATTCCTATCAAATGAGTCTTTACTATGAGAGTTCCAAACAACCTGGCTCATTTCTTGTTTGATTTTTGCATGTCCCTGGTACCCATTTAATTTGCTTGGAATCTTACTCATTATGTTCCAAATTTACTAACGGTGAATTGTTGTTGGCATACAAGCCTCTAAAGCCCTTTTCATTGATGCGCATTGATCGGTAAGAAACCCTTTCAGAGCATTTCCTCTCATGCAATGAAGCCAACATTAAAATAACCATTTAAATGATTCAATTTCTTCGTTTTTCATTAAAGCGCATCCAAGAAGTGTTGAATGACTGTGGTGATTCACCCCGACAAAAGAACTACAAACCAAGTTATACCTGAAATAAATTACCATAGTACAGAATGAAAAATCATTACGTACACCCAAAAAATGCTTTGTATACACCTAATATACACCTCTGCAGCAGGTTCATAAAATAACATTAATTTAGCATCATAAACATGGATAGTTTATTACCTGTTTATATCGTAGGTGGTGTCAAATGAAATAACATCTCCGAAATTCTCAAAGGCAGCTCTGCTTCTTGCATCGGCCCAAAAAGCCAGCTTAATCGATTGATCATCCTCGAGTTCAAGCTCAAAAAAGAAATTCTGATTCTTCTCTTTCATTCTTAACAAATATTTCCCAAATTCCTTTGCATCTTCTTGTTCAGAAATATTCCACACTTCTCTCGTAATGTAATTTCTCACATCCTTTTCAATAAAATTTAACTCGCAGTGACCCCAGCTGCCGCAACAAATAATTGGTAAGTTTTGCTTGGTCTAATACCAGCCTCCTCATTATTCTCTATTGTACGACAAATGGACATGCTTAATTCCCTGTGCTGTTTGAGCATCTCTGCTTTACTTGGACAGCAAGGGTGTGAATGATACAGTACAACCTTTGAAATGATCCAAGCACCAACATCCTTCAATGTGTATATATAAATTCTTGCTGGGCAGTTTTAACCGGCTATGAAATTTGTCTTCTCGGTCAGAGATACTTTAGATTTCCATTTTCCCTCTCTGCTACATGTAATCAACTGATTCTTAATCTTGTTTCTCTTCCTATTTGTGCTCCGAACTCTTGTAGAAAAACCTGCAGCCTTGGCGTAGTTTCTGTAATATTTTCCAGCGTCTTCAAGGGTGGTAAAGGTCATTCCAACCTTTCGAACAAACTGGTCATCAAAAACAGAGAGAGGCTACAGAATACACCATGTCAAAAACTAAAAATACACCCAATCATGTCTGATCTAATACACCCGAACGATAACAACTCAACTAAAATAACAAAAAAAAGCCATAAACTATAAATACACCCACACTTCCCCCTAAAATACACCCAAAAAATTCTGATCTACACCCGAGCGTCTGCTATAAATTGTAGATAATTAATCAAAACTAATACATTAGATTCAATCCATAGATTTATGTTCACGCGTTAATTTCACAGTCAATGTTTACGAATTATTCAGCTACACAATGGTATACGAATAACTGCAACAAAATTTAGAGTAATCGTAATTAGCTGAATGTAAATCAAACCTCAGGAACTTTGTTAGATTCAAATTCAAAATCCATTTCGCCCTGATTCAGCTGACAATCTGAGGTTGAATCATTCATTATCTTCAAAATGAGTTCAAACTTTGATTTCAAAAACCAGAAAATTGAAAAAAAAATGAAGCTGGAGTTACAGAGAGAGGAACTCACGTCAATGACAAAGAACAAACCAGTGAGAAATGAGGGAAAAAGAATGATCGAAAAGGCAGGGGAAGACGCACGAGAAGAAGAAAGAAGAAATTTGGAAAGAAGGAGAACGAATAAGGAAACAAATCTTTTAAAATTGGTAGTTATATATTCGCGGGATCTGTTATATAGCGCGTGTAAGCGACGTAACACTAGGAGCGCGTTTTTGGGGGGTTAGTGGTTAATTGACTTGTAAGACTTACAAGCCCTAATCGCTTGTATGTGAAGAATTTCTAAAAGAAAAAGATGTGAAATTTTTAGTTTGAAAAATAAGGTTCTTCATGGTCAAGACAAGGTCTTGGATTGTGGGAACCCAAAAAAAAGAAAAAGTTAAATCATGGAAAAAAACAAACATTCAGCAATCCAATATTGTGGTCTTTAAATAAGAGAAGTTTAGAAGAATGGAGAAACTTCAAAAAAATTAAACTTATACTAAAATTCTATAAATTTCAAGTCATACTGATATAAAAAATTATGGAATATAGTATAAATACATGTAAAAGTCTTGTTGGTGGGTCCCCAATCAAGTGGGGCCAACAAGTTTTTAAAAAAAACAAAAAAATAAAAATAAAGAAAGAAGAGTGGCTAATAAGCACTACAAGAAAAATACATATTCAAGTACACTTGAAAAATGTAGTCAAAAGTAAAAAAATGATGCTTTAGGCTAAGGCTACGCTTTTTGGGCTACGGAGACGCTTTAGTAGGGGATGCCTATTCCGCCGTTGCCTATTCTCAAAGGCTACGCTTTTCTGCACCAAAGGCTACGCTTTTGACGTTTGGGAATAGAGTGCGCTTTTCAGGTGATGCTATCCAGGACCAAAAACTATGCTTTTTAGCTTTCATTTTTTCCAGAATAGGCTACGCTTTTCAACGCTACTGCATCACCTGTAAAGCGTAGCCACATTGTATACCATGGCTACCGTGTAGCCTTAGGTTCCTCGTTTTTTTTTTTTTGTATACCATAGCTACTATATATAAGTATAGCCTTAGGTCTCTCATTGTTTTTTTTATTTTCTATATTTAATGAAACATTATAAAATAAAAATAAATACATAATAATACTATGTAATATTCTTTAAATAATAAAAATTATCCTTAAACAAGATTTAGTTGCCATAATAAATTAGTAGCCATAAAATCTTCTATTTGGGAATAATACAAATTATTTCTCTAAAAATAAAATACTTCAAACATAAGATCTTTTATCTAGGAATAATACAAATTAGTAGCCATCATTCTAGCTAGTAAACAAACATCCCTTATCACTTCAGGAGTCACTCTCTGATTACCCGCTCATTTATCCCTATGTTCTTCATTTATCGTGGAAGTAGCTAATTCCTGCTCTCATCTCAGCTTGTGGTGTTGGAGGAGTTCTCCTGATTTTGTCCATTCAAAATGCAGCTTATATCTACACAAACAAAAGTTACATAAGAAGTTTATTGGAGATATAATTCTCTGCAGAACAACTTCAAACACAGATGATTAATAAAAATGCTTCACCATGTAAGAAAATAAATCTTGGAATTACTTTAGTTGTCTTTGTTTCTTTTTGTTTTAATTCTTCAATTGTAATAAGCTCCACTATAAGTGTTGAGCTCTTTCTTTCTTTCAAGAAGAAAAAATCTTGGAATTATAAAGAATGAAGCACTTGATACCATTGTCTATATTCTTGATCGAATAAATATCTTAGGGGTATATTTTCTGTACTTTAAGTACACAAATTAAGAAAGAAAAAGAAATCACCAAATTTGCTTTCTAGTTTACATTGCTGAAATGTACTTGTCATGTTCTAGTGGAAAAGATCAGATAGCATATGAATTAACAATTTACTTTAAGTGCGAAAATTGAATTACCAACTTATCTCCTACTGCAAAGCCTCATCAAACTAGCTAACATGCTCTTATCCATGATTCAACCAGAGATTTTCGAGAAGAAACTCAAACCCAAGGAACGAAATTGAAACCAGTTAACTAATAATAATATAGGATGAAAGTAAAGACCAAAAAGAAATAGAAAACAAACAAAACTTAACTAAAGATGAAGCAGAATTTTGTGCAGAAGATGAAGCTAAAGACCTTGTAGTTCTTTTGGAAATTTGTGCAGCTTTCTCTGAATTCATGTTTTCTCTGATAAAATCAACAATAGAATCATCAATTTGGAATCAAAAGTGATCAGAAGCACTAATAAAAATTAAATAAGCAAGAGTTATCAGAAGCACTAATAATATGCCTTATAATAAAAAATAATATGCATAATAAACTAAATTTACTAATGAAACCAGCAAAAGTGATCAGAAGCACTAATGAAGTAGAGCAGTTTTTTTAAGAATTAGCAAGGAAAGGAAATTAAAGATGATAATAACATAAAAATTAGCAGTTTTTTCTGCTAAACTTTCACCATTTAAGCTGTTGAAATAATAACATACGTTTAAATTTTACAAGTAATAAAATTAAGAAAACAACAATAACAAAGGCAGTTTCAAAAACAGAACTTGAAAAACTAGCAGTACTATGTAAGAAACAGGACTAGCAACATTGCAACAACAAAATTTTGCAAGTTACAATAGTGGACATAGTAAGACAATCGATGATCAACAAAGAAGCCATACAAGGTCAATGTCCAATTGTCAATATAGCCTGCAACAAATGCTTTCCAGCCATATGCAAACCAAAATCCATAGAAGCTACTATTCGAAAAACTAATCCAAGTTAAGAAAGACGATACAAGTGACAAAACTATTTGTACAGAATTAAGCTATCCAATTTAGTTTACAATATTATAACTATAGAAACAGAGATCATTAATCTTATCAGTACTTTCTTTTACCCATTTTCAGTTACAGTCTCTCTAGTGCATAACAATACAAGGAGTAAGGAAAAGATGGTCATACCGTCAACCATATTTCGCAATATCTACTCATGCATCCACTCCCAAAAGTTACTAAATAAAAAGACAGTGAAATTATATATATAATGGTAAGTTTTGGTAAAAGTATAAAATCTCTCTTCATACATAGTTCTTGAATCTTAACTCTCATTTTTATAGTTCAGGCTACAAGGGCTAACCTCAGTATATAATTTTTCTATAATGACAAGGGCATTTTGATGATAGGCTCTCTCAGCATCAACTTATTAAATGGGAGAACAAATGAGAAAGGAAACATAAGGCTTAGGATAGGAAAATACATGAAAATAATTTTTCTCAACTATAAAATAGTGCAAACCAATCAATAAATGACAGCTAACATCATATAAGAAGAATTAATTATATGATGAGAAATTTTACCATTATAAATTTAGATTTTCATAAAGGTTTTAACCCATGGTAGGGTAGAAACCACAATTTATCACTATTTCACTATCATGTCAAGTATACACTAAGAGAAGAATGGACTATGAATATAAAAGGAATCAAAGCAAGTACAATTGAATTCTGTTTTATAGAGGGGTGGACTAAGATAATATAAGAGAGAGATTATGAATGCACCTTTTCATAGGCAAGGGCATCTGGTTGTGCAAAAAAAAATTGACATTAGCTCATCATGATTACTCCCTACCTCACCTGCAAGAAGCAAATCAATTATAAATTGTGGTTAGACTACAAAATCGTAACTAAAAAATGGAGTTTAAATTATATGCACCCTTCAACATAAAAACTTTTACATTAAAATCCAATCTCGTGCTACCATCTAAATATCTAGTTAACATAGTTGTAATACTTTCATTAAATTTTTTATGAATTTTTGTCCTCATCAACCATAATAATCAATTAAAACTACAATTAGTGTTAAAAAATCACAAACTAACATTCAAATACAAATTATAGCAAAATATATCTATCTATGTTGTTTGTTTCTAGTTTACCAAAATCAATCTCACCAGCTTGAAATGGTAGAGGTATCCCATCAATCAAAACTCCCTTTCCATTACTTTCCATGCTGACCTAATATCAAACAAGCAGGATAATATAAGAACAGAGAAAATAACAATAAAGTACCTGAGGCTTTAAATCACAAGGCTATACTAAACAAACCTGTTGGATGTGTGGGGCAAGCTTCTCCAAGGATTGAGAATAAATATGCATTGTGTGCCGAGTAGCTATGCAGTGTTCATACAAACTCGAGCAATATGTGAACTAATAAGAGGAAACAAAATTAGACACTCAGAAAAATCTTAATAGATTCACAGCTACAAGAACCCACTTTTAAAAAAACAAATTAAAAGAAAGAAATTTGTAAACAAAGTTTAATAATTTTGTCCCACTAGATGCAGATAGCTTACAAAGATTAGACAATACACAAAACAACAAAGACAATAACAATAACTAGAGTTAGATACATGAAACAACCAATGCTATTGTGCCCTGTCATAAGTCATCTTTGTGTTTATCCCATTCATTTTTAAATCTCTTCTAATAATTTCTGCTAAAGTTTTCTTTGTTCTTCCTCTCCTCTAAAATACACTATTTGTCACTAACTCAAGCAATCCCCCCTAACCTCTCTGAAGCTTAGAAAGCTGTAAGACAATTAACGGGCGAAAAAGAATCAAGAAATGCAACAGCAATGTAAGTAGTGCACCAAACAACAATAAAAATCAACAATTTTAGGAAATCAGAGTAGTCCATAAACCAACAACCCCTTAACACAGCAGCCACATGACCTGAAAACCTGAAAATAATTGGGAAATATCAAAACTAAAAACAAATTAAAAATAAAATATGATGCTTTTTAATTAAAAAATAAATAATCGCAGAACCTCTCCTAATCAGAACAATAATCAAAACCCCTAATCAGAAGTTCCAATCATCAAAATCCCTAATCAGAACAATAATTATTTACCCGAGCTTGAGCAGAGGTCAAAGAAGAGAAGAAGAAGAAGACTAGTGGCAGAGAAGAAGAGGATGACTGGGGACAACACCGTTGTGACTGAGACAGGAAAACCATTCGTCATCGTTGAGGGTCAGAGAAGCACTGTCGCACTTCGCGTTCGTTGTCGCTGAGGGTCGTCAACTCATCATCACCGAGAGGCGAGAAGCAGCGCAGCACCGTCGTGACTCTAAGGCTGGTGAGTGGTGACAGAAGCCGTGACGGTAGCTGGTGAGAGACAAAGAGAGGGTTGAGAGGGAAAAGGTGATGGCAGATGGTGAGAGGCAGAGAGAGGGCTGAGAGAGGAAAGGTGGTGACACCGTTTGTGATCCGTGAGGGGGACCGAGGGTGCATGGCAGCGTCTTGTGGTGCTGAGAGAAGAGGGCTATGTGCAGACCCTAGAGTGTATGGTAGTATGTGATTTGATGAAAAGAAAACATAAAATTACTAAGCGTTTGTGTATTTGGCTCTAGATACATTAGGCATCACTTTTAAAGTGCACCCAAAACATAATAAATAGGTTACTTTTCAAAAGCGCTTCTTTTAGTATGAAAAGTGTACCCATAAATATCAATATAAGGCTACGCTTTATAAGTGATCTTTACTGTATCTAAGGCTACACTTTTAAATGATTCTACAATTCTGTTTCCTATTCCCTTATAAAAAGGGAACACGAAGAAAAGCATAGGCTACGCTTTTCAAATATAGCTTAAAAAAAGTGTGGCTGAATGGGTGTTTTTCTTGTAGTGAAGCCACGGTAAGGAGAGAGAGAGAGTGAGATTTTTGAAGCCCTCATTTTGAAACAAAATGAAACAGAGAGAGTGATGAGTGGTTTTAGCGTCAAGAGAAGAAGAAAAATTGGGGGAAAAGAGCATTGCCATTTTGACCACAATGATCAGGTAAATTCGCTCCATTTCTTATGAAATTTTAGTATGTTATTCCTGGTGTGGAGATGAACATTAGGATATAACTTGTTAGTTGTATTGCCTTCTCTTTTGCATGATTTGTGATACCCACTTTGTGGAGAATTTTTGTTGATTCCACAAGTTTTGGTAATGTATTTTGTTGATTGTTGAGATGCCCTAGTGTCACTAGGAAGACTGTTTGTGTACCCATTATTCTGATAGTGGAAGATTTTTCTGGACTAGATCCCGTGGGTTTTTTGTCCCTCTTTTGTTGGTTTTTCCACGTTAAAATTCTGGTGTCTGATTATTTAATTTCTGCCATTATATTTGCTACTTGGAGTATCTTTGGTATTGCCTATTTAATTGCACATGTTGTGGCAAAATTATTTTTGGTGCTTCTGCTGTTAGACAGGTTCTTATTTTGAACCTTTGTTGAGTTTTCCCAATAAAGTGGTATCAGAGCTTGGTTGTTTGTCTCTGTGCTGATTAAATGGAGAAAAATATTCATGGATCGAATATGGTCAAATTGAATTCTCAAAATTATTCAATTTGGAAGACACTCATGGAAGATATGTTGTATAACAAGGACTTGTATGATCCTGTGGAGGGAGACAAATCCAAAGGTATTAAATCCGATGCTGAATGAAAAAAGATGAATCGGAAGGCAGTTGCTTTGATTAGGCAATGGCTCGATCTTAGCGTGTATCCACATATTGACACCAAAACAAATGCCGAGCTTGTCAATATGAAGTATACTGAAGGTAAATCAATGCCGGAGCACTTGAGCATTTTTTAGAAGATGGTGAACCAACTGACAAATAATGAAATCACTTTGAATGATGAGTTGCAAGCCTTGTTGTTGTTGAGCTCTTTGCCTAATAGTTAGGAAGTTCTGGTTGTGACACTGACTAACTCATCTCCAAATAGAAAGTTGACATTAGCAATGGTTAAAGAGAGCATGCTGAATGAAAATGCCAGAAGAAAAGAGTGAGGTTTGACTAGTGCCTCCTTACAGTCAGAAGCACTTGTTTCAGAGTCACGGGGGAGAAGTCAAAGTAGAAAACCTCACAGTTCTGACAACTCAGAGAGTCGAAGCAAGTCAAGAAGAAAGTACAAGCCAAGGAAGGAGTTCATTTGTCGCCATTGTGGCAAGCCGGGGCATATCAAGAGGTATTGTAGGTTCTTGAAAAGAGCACAATCAAGGGGAAGAAACAAAGACAAAGGTAAAGATAGTGATAAAGAAACTGCTGCTATTGTTTATGAAGATGTTCTTATCACATATGATGAAAATTATGTGAATCTTATCTGTGATGATTCCACTTGGATTATGGACTCTGGTGCCTCATGTCATGTCACTCTGAAACGTGAATTTTTCACTTCCTATACTGCTAGAAATTTTGACAAGATCAAATTGGGAGATAAAGGAGTGTGTGATATCATTGGTATGGGTGATATGTGGCTTGAAACCAACATGGGATGCAAGTTGTAATTGAAGAATGTTAGGCATGCGCCAGATATGTGGTTCAATCTCATTTCAGTGAAGGCATTGGATTAAGAGGGGTATTGCACTTCCTTTGGTAGTGCAAAATGCAAGATTACCGAAGGGGCTCTCATTGTTGCTAGAGAAGATAATAGTCTCACTACTCTCTACCGGTTGCAAGCAAAGTTGTGCAAAGAAGATGTGAATGTAGCTGATGATTCCTCTTCTGATTTGTGGCACATACGTCTTGGTCACTTCAGCGAGAAAAGACTAAACGTCTTGGCCAAGAAGCACTCACTTCCAGTGAAAGGTACAACTTTAAATACTTGCACTCATTATTTTGTTGGAAAGCATGTTAAAGTATCATTTCATAATTCTAGACCTCATAGGAGATCACATGTTCTAGATTTAGTTCACACTGATGTTTGCACTATGGATGCTAAGACACTAGGTGATGCATCATATTTTGTTACTTTTATTGATGATTATTCTCGAAAAGTGTGGGCTTTTGTTTTGAAATCTAAAGACCATGTGTTCAGAATCTTCAAACACTTTCATGCAAGTGTTGAAAGAGAAACAGGAAGGAAATTGAAATGTGTTCGAGCAGATAATGGTGGTGAATACAGGGGTCCATTTGAAGAGTATTGTAAAGGACATGGGATCAAGCTTGAGAAGATAGTTCCGAAGACTCCTCAACATAATGGAGTTGCAGAGAGAATGAATCGCATTATCAATGATAGAGTCAGATGTATGCTCTCTCATGCAAAGTTGCCTAAATCCTTTTAGGGTGAAGCGATGAGGACTACAGTAGATTTGATCAACCTTTCTCCTTCAGTTCCACTTAACGGTGATGCTCTAGAGAAAGTTTGGAGAGGGAAAGATGTCTCCTATAGTCACTTGCGAGTGTTTGACTGTAGAGCTTTTGTTCACATTCCAAGAGATGAAAGGTCCAAACTTGATGGAAAGTCAAAGCAGTGTATCTTCATGGGTTATGATCACGAAGACTTTGGTTACAAATTATGGGATCCGGTGAGCAAGAATATAATTAGAAGCTGAGATGTGATTATTCTTGAAGACCAAACTATTAAAGACCTTGAGAAGACAGATAAGCCAACAATAATTGTTAGACGTTCTGCTAATGACGAACCTAGTCCTTCCACTAGACCTTCTATTGATGGGGGAGATGTACAAGTTGATAATGATGGTGATGATTTGCATGATGAACCTACACCTCAACCTGAGGTGCCAGATATTGAAGTTCCACCTGAACCACCAGTTGAGCCTGAATTGAGAAGATCTACTAGAGAGCGTCATCCTTCTCAGAAATACTCTCCTCATGAGTATGTGATGAACACTGAGACTGGGGAGGTAGAGAGCTACTAGGAAGCTGTGTCTGATGAGCATAAAGAAGATTGGTTGAAGGCCATGCAAGAAGAAATGAAATCCTTGCATGAGAATCATACTATTGGATTGGTGAAGTTGCCAAAGGATAAGAGAGCATTCAAGAATAAATGGGTGTTCAAATTGAAAGCGGATGAAAATGTCTCACGGCCAAGGCACAAAGCTCGATTGATTGTGAAGGGTTTCGAGTAAAAGAAAGATATTGATTTTGAGGAGATTTTCTCTCCAGTTGTGAAGATGTCCTCTATTTGAATTGTGCTTGGATTGGCGGCTAGCTTGAATTTAGAGGTTGAGCAGTTTGATGTGGAGACTGCATTCCTTCACGGTGACATAGATAAAGAAATTTTTATGGAGCAACTAGAGGGTTTCGAGGTTAAAGGAAAGGAGCAAATTGTATGCAAGTTGAAGAAGAGCTTATATGGGTTAAAGCAAGCACCAAGACAGTGGTACATAAAATTTGATTCCTTCATGAAAGGTCATGGGATAGTAAGACTTCTTCTGATCATTGTGTGTATGTTAAGAAATTCTCTGATAGTGATTTTATAATTCTCTTGCTTTATGTTGATGACATGTTGATTGTTGGTCATGACACTAAGAAGATTGAAAGTCGTAAGAAAGATTTGAACAGATCCTTTGCTATGAAAAATTTGGGTTCTGCAAAGAAAATCCTTGGCGTGAGTATCACTCGTGACAGGAAGAATGGAAAACTGTAGTTGTCACAGCATAAGTATATTGAGAAGGTTTTAGAGAGGTTTAGCATGAGTAATTCCAAGCCTGTTAGTACTCCACTTGCTAGTCATTTCAAGCTGAGTTCACAGTAATGTCCTACAAGTGAGAAAGAGAAAGCAGAAATGAAAAAGATTCCATATGCATCTGCAGTTGGCAGTTTGATTTATGCTATGGTTTGCACCAGGCCGGATATTGCTCATGTCGTTGGAGTTGTTAGTCAATTTCTCTCGAATCTTGGAAAGGAACACTGGCAAGTAGTGAAGTGGATTCTCAAATACCTTAATAGTACTTCTAGAGTTTGTTTATGCTTTGGGAGTGGCCAACCTGTATTGGATGGTTACACAGATGCAGATATGGCTGGGGATCTTGATTCAAGGAAGTCTAATTCTGGTTATATGATGACTTTTGCAGGGGGAGCTGTGTCGTGGCAGTCTCGACTTCGGAAATGTGCTGCTTTGTCTACTACAGAGGCAGAATACATTGCTGTTGTTGAAGCTTCTAAGGAACCCTTGTAGACGAAGAAATTTCTACAAGAGTTAGGCATCAATTAAGAGAAGTTTGTGTTATTTTGTGACAGTCAAAGTGTTATCCATCTCAGCAAGAATCTGACGTTTCATTCCAGATCGAAGTACATAGAGGTGAGGTATCATTGGATACGTCAAGCGCTTGAGATGAAGTCATATGCACTTGAGAATATCTATATTGATGATAATAGTTCAGATGATGACTAAAAGTTTACCTGCAGTGAAGTTTGATTCCTGCAAAGAGAAGGCGGGCTTGGTGGAGTAGCCTATCCCCACTTGAGTTGGTGAGGGAGAGATTTATTGGTGGGTCCCCAATAATAATAAAGAAAGAAGAGTGGCAAATAAGCCACGGTAAGGTGAGAGAGAGAGTGAGATTTTTTAAGCCCTCATTTTGAAAAAAATGAAACAGAGAGAGTGAGGAGTGGTTTCGGCTTCGAGAGAAGAAGAAAATTGGGAGAAAAGAGCATTGCCATTTTGATCACTTGATCTGGTAAATTCGGTCCATTTCTTATGAAATTTTAGTATGTTTTTCCTAGTGTAGAGAGGAACATCAGGATATAACTTGTTAGTTGTATTGCCTTCTCTTTTGTCTGATTTGAGATACCCACTTTGTGGAAGATTTATGTTGATTCCACCAGTTTTGGTGATATATTTTGTTGATTGTTGAGATGCCCTAGTGTCACTAGGAAGATTGTTTGTGTACCCATTATTCTTATAGTGGAAGATTTTTCTGGACTTGGTCCCATGGATTTTTTGTCAATCTTTTGAGAGTTTTCCCACGTTAAAATTTTGGTGTCTGATTATTTAATTTCTACCATTATATTTACTGCTTGAAATATTTTTGGTATTGCCTATCTAATTGTATAAGTTATGAAAAAATTATTTTTAGTACTTTTGCTGTTAGACAAGTTCTTATTTTAAACTTTTATTAAGTTTTTTCAACATGTCTAAAGTCAACCTGAATTTATTTTCTTCTTTTTTTTCTTTAGTCAATTTATCTTTTTCTTTATTTCTTTTCTTGTAAGTTTAATTTCTTACTTCTATTTTATTCAGTTTCTTTTGTTAAAAATGTTACGATTTCATTATTTTTTGCAATTCATATTTCTATTATTGATTTTACTTCTTTAGATACTTAATACTTTCGATACTTTTAGTAAATCTCAAGTCAAATTTTATTTTCAGAAAAGTCATATCTATTTTTTGAATTAAGATATTTAATACAAATTTGATTCAACATACACTTATATATAAAAAAAATTTACAAAAATCAAACGAAACAATTCCATAATTAAAGAGGATAGAATCTCGGGTCCTGTTAGGGGAGTAAATCTCATCCCCAATGAAACTATTTTCTTTTTATTTGCATTACTAAAAAATTATAGTATAGATAGAAGCAAGAACTTATTTGATTGTGGAGATTAAAAAAATAGGTATACAAACCTTTTCTATCAGAAAACATAATTCTTTTCTTTATTTATTTCCATATAATAAATATTTATTTACAATTTTCTGATCTCTATTTTTATATTTTTGTCTTAGAGTTGCAATTTAAACATAACTTAAAGTACTTAGAATTTGACCTACTTGTGTTAGGTTTCAAAACTTTATTTAAAAAAAATTAAAAAGACTTTTGAAAGATCAACTTAGATTAATTGAGCAGTTAGTTTATCTTTTTTTTTAAACAGTGTTTGAATTTAAATTTTATTTTGTGTATACAATAATTTATTAACCAGTAATAAATTATTAAATAGAGTTTTAATTTGTGATAGATTAAAAATTAAATTGTCAGCCATTCTAATTTTTTATAAAAAAATTATAAAAAAATAATTTTTAATTAATACTAGTCAATTTCAATATTTAAATATATAATTTAAAATTAAAATTTTATAATTTAAAATATAAAATAACTGTCAATTTCTTTTATTATTACTACGACTCATCGGATGTTATTGTTTTCATAATTTTTCTTGACCAATGACCACAAACAATATGGAATTAGTAATTACTTTGTTGGGGCTAATCACTACTCTTTTAATTTCTGAAAATAATTGAAAACCTTTATACCTTATTAGTTATTAGCTCCGTTCTCGCTACTCGCTAGTCTCATATACTTCCAAAAAAGCCCTATAGAAGTTAGAAGATGTGATTAGTAATATTTCTTTGAAGAAGGTCCCCACATTAATTCTCTAACTTTAAAGCTACCTTTATCTAATGAACCCCATTGGCTAATAAGGCACAAAGTACAACCATAATTATCTCAAGTT
>NC_029780.3:94787033-94859384 GCF_000817695.3 Arachis duranensis
GTGACTATCTCAAGCTTGTTTGTTTGTTATAGCTTCAATTGATTTTCTTGCCCCAATTGGAATCGCAAATCATTTATTGTACATATTGTATAAATTGTTCGATAGCTACATATGATGCAGGCTAGTAATTTTTTTCTGAATAGGATTAATGTTTTTGCCTCATATGGATTACTATATGTAATATTTGGAGTGATGACTGTCCTATCAACTCTTTGCATATTGCCTTTCATTTTCAGTTGTGTGTAAGTTACTGCTATTTTGATTTGATTTTCCATGAATATAAGATTGATGGCACTACTTAATTAGTTGATCATGATCCGATCCTTATTACACTCCTCATGATCTCTAATCAAATATTCCTTATTAGCACTAGCGTCCCATATATGGTGTTTATTGGGTCACTTGTTTCATTCTTATTAGGCACCAAAATAATCTATGAATTAAATATTAAAATTATTATTTTATGATTAATATTTAGTAAAATTAGTGAGATGAATAATAATTTTGTGAAAAAGAGCAAATCAATTTTGTAGCTCGTGAGATAAATTAGGTGAGAGACCAAAAATGAGTGATAAGAGACAAATAAGAAAATGTGCCATGTGTATATTAAAAATCAGCTAGCAAATTAATTAATATATATTTATGTATAATTATGATATATATATATAAAATCAAACACCAATTAACCATCGTGCATAGAAATACATACGTGGCGTCTTATATTACCGTAAACAAATTTGATTATTGATCTAACTCTTGCAAATTTGATTATTCTACTATAACAACTTTGATTATTCCGATAGTTAATTACTTGGTTAAAAAGTGTGAACTAGTATATATAACAAAACAATCATGCTAGATAATCAACTAGAATAGCAGCCAATTTCAACTAACTAGGTAATTGGATTGCAAACATGCAAAAAAATATATATATTTAAAATCACCCCAAGCTAACCCATCTTCACTCACTTCCACTCTCCCTTCCCTTGCCCCGCAGTTATCCCATGGTAGAACCCTCCGTCTAGCGTTGCCATCACGCATGCTCAGAGCTTTTGACTGCTCACAACGTTGCACTGGATCAACACTGCTACTGTAGCCATCGTCCATCCCTCACCATCCATAACGCATCTATAACGACGGTGTTCTGCCTCTAGCCGCAGTCAGCGCAGGTCCGAATGGCAACCATCGTCGCTCCTCGCTTGTGTCGTTGTTCATAATCAACAGAACAATGTCGCTGCCGTAGCGCAAGAAACACCCTCTCACCATCGAATACGCTTTTCTCTTAGATCTGGATATTATTTTTCAATGATTTTGGATGTTTCCTTTTGTTAGGTTTTGGATGTTCTTTTTCAATGATTTTGGATGTTTATTTTTGTCCTCACCTAGAGTCATGGTTAATCACCAAAACAACGCTGCTATCGCTCACTGTCGAATACGCTGTTCTCACCTCCAGTCATAGCTTTTTGCAAATCCAAATATTCTTTTTCAATGATTTTAAATGTTTCTTCTTGTTAAATTTTGGATATTCCTTTTCAATAATTTTGGATGTTTCTTATTGTTATAAAGTTGGTTGGTTTGTTAAAATGTTGGTAATAAGGGAAGTTAGCTACCTAGACCTTTTTATAACGAAAATGTTATATGCATAAAAAAATCAATTACTGGATTGCCTAATAATGGCCACTATGTATCTGTGTATATGTTGTTTTACATATTTTCAACGTGTATTTATAGTTCAATATGTATCCTCAATCATATGCCAATACCATTCTACACCTAAAATCCAAGCAGGGTAGCAGAATAGCACCGATGATAATGTAGTGCCAACAACGATCTGGCGGTGAAAAGGCTTCTATTACGGTGACAATGCGATGCCCAGTGACGACATGGGAACTCGAAGTGGAAAAACACTGAAGGAATGAGGAACAGAAAGAAGAGGAGCTCACACTTTTGCCGGTAAGTCTGGGAGAGTGATTGATGAAAGTGGCAGCAGTTCAGCGGCTGTTGGAGTAGGTGAAGCAGACTATCAGAATATGTGTGAGAGGGAGGCCGTTTAAGTATGTTAGTTAGGCATATTAGCTTAGTTGGTAGTAGATAATTGGTTAGACAAGTATTGTATATAGGCTTAATAACCTGTCGTAATTGTAGTTTGTTTAATTGAGCCACGACTATTCCAGAAAGCTCTTTTTCTCTTCTTTCTTTCTCTCATCCTCTCTGTTACGTTCTTCATCATCTTTTACTTGATTTATTGCTAAGCTCACCAAATGGCTTCGGAACATAGGTTTTTATCATAGTGCGGTAAGCGTAAAGGTAAAGTCATAGTGTAGTGTATATCTGAGATCGAGTTTCATTCGCTAGGGTTTTAATTTCTCGCTCAACGAATCGACGTAATCTTGATTCTTGCTGAAAGTGATGGCTGACCCAAGTAGAGAGAGTTTTAATGCAATAGTTGGAGGATTAGATATTCAAACATTGGCTCAATTAATAGCTCAAATCAACGTGATTCAAGCCTCTGCATCAAAGATTCATGTGAATTGAATATGGATCCTTCGAGTGAGTTCTACCTTCATCCAACAGAGAGTCCAGGTACTCCTCTAATTTCTAGTTTGTTAGATCATCATAATTATGATTCATGGTATAGATCAATGTGGAGAGCTATTAAATGAAAAAAACAATATCAGTTTTATTGATGGTTCGCTACCTAACTAAAGCAAGGGGATCCTAACTTTAATGCATGGGATAGGTGTAATACATTTGTGCTTTTTTAGTTGAATGTGTCATTGAATGCTGAAATTGCTTAAAGTGTTATGTGGATTAGTGTTGCATCTAATTTGTGGTGAGATTTGAAGAAGAGGTTTTATCAAGGAGATAAGTATCAAATTATAGAATTAGATGAAGAACCCTTCTCTATGAAGCAAGGAGATCTCAGTGTCACCTTTTATTTTATGAAATTGATGGCAGTTTAGGAATAACTAGAGAATTTTTGACCTTTTCCAAACTGTTAGTGTGCTATCAAATGCTCTTGTTTGGGAATAATCAAGGACTATAGGAAGGATACATATTGAAGGTTTCAGAATGGCCTAGAGAAGGAGGTTAAATTTAAGGCCTGCTTATTGTACTTCTTTTGTCTTTTTACTTCTGACTAGAAAGGTGAACTAGGTTGTTGAAGTGTCTGTCAAGTATGAATTTAAAGGACAATTTTGTTTCGTCTCTTCTCGAATAGGAAATTTTGCTCGTTTTGCACGTGTGTGTGTTTTTCGCTCGTTTCGCACGTGTGTGTTTTTTATTTTTTATTCTTTTATTGTGTTTTTGTTCGTTTTGCACATGTGCATATTTTTCGCTTGTTTTCGCACGTGTGTGTGTTTATCGATCGTTTTGCACGTGTGTGTCTTTTTTTGTGTTTTTCGCTCTTTTCGCACGTATTCGTGTTTTTTGCTTGTTTTACACGTGTGTGTTGTGTTTTTTTTTTTGTGTTTTTTGCTCTTTTCACACGTGTGCATGTTTTTCGCTCGTTTCGCACGTTTTGTGTGTTTTTCGCTTATTTCGCATGTGTGTTATTTATTTATTTTTTGTGTTTTTCGCTCGTTTAGCGTGTGTGTATTTTTTTATTTTTTTGTGTTTTTCGCTCGTTTTGCACGTGTGTGTTTTTTGTTTGTTTTGCACGTGTGTGTTTTTCGCTGGTTTCGCACGCGTGAGTGTTTTTCGTTCATTTCTCACGTGTGTGTGTGTGTTTTTCGCTCGATTCAAAAGTGTGCGTGTTTTTTGCTCGTTTCGCACATGTGTTGTTTTTCACTCATTTCGCACGTGTGTGTGTTTTTTTTATTCTTTTATTGTGTTTTTCGCTCGTTTCGCACATGTGCATATTTTTTGCTCGTTTCTGTTGGATTAATCATTCACAAAATAGTAGAAGTCAGTGCAGTGAGTGATATCAAATGTACACAAATTACATTTATTACATAGAGATAATAATACTTCTTTACTCTAAAACATTTAATGCTTTCAATCAAGAGTATTTTGCATCAATATAATTTTATAATTAATAATTAGAATTAGTTTCTAGGTGTTTACTTTTAATTTGTTGTTTGGTCTTTGTTATTTTATTATATCTCATTATTATCTTTGTTATCTTTCTGATTTTTGTTCTTTGATAGCAAATCTCAACTTTATTATAAACAGAACTATTTGGAGATCAAGCACAAGACATTGGTTAATATGGCTATTGATAGTGGATGTTACGTAGTCAAAACTGAAATGGTCTCATGGATCATCCTAACTTTAAAAAGGTGACTTCATTATGGATTGTTACTATTCTGTGATGAAATTTCCTGCTAACAATTTTATCTTTGTGGTTCTATTTTTCGAAAAGCGTTCAAGCTTAATAAATCATTAAAATTTCTATGTTTGATTTTTGTACAATTTTCATTTAAAGAGAATTATCAAGTTACTTAAAGATCAGATTAGGAATTTAGTTCCTAAAAAATACACTTGACATGAACTTTAAAAATACCATTTCCATCTTATTGGTACGTGGCTAAAGTTTCAATAATAATGCCTTGAGTTAGGATATATGCATGCTAGTACTTAGATAATTATAGGAATACAAGTATGTTTACCATCTTCTTATTAGTATATTTTAGTTATAAGCTGCCAAGCATAAGTAGTGTAAAAAGTATTGAAATTTGTCAATTTATATGTCTTATATTATAGTTTTCATCATAATTTACTAATTTAGTACCAAATCTCTGAAGTATCTAATAGTAATACTCTTACAAATATGATTGATTCATGTTTTCACTATATGGTATCTTACAAATATATTAAATATATTAGACTCCTCATAAGATAAAGGACAGATTGTTTCACCTTGTACCATCCAAGAGATAAATCCAGAGAAAATGGAGGAGCTTAATAGGCGTGGAGCCTCTGGTCACGGAGGAACTTCTGGTAATGCCGGCAAGCGAAGTAGCAAGGAACGAGTGAGTTGGGTGATGCCGACGATACATGACGGGTTGTGGCAAATCGCAACTAGCAAGTGCAGAGAGCAACAGTGAAGCTAGGCAAACGACAACGCAGTAAGGAAGAGGTGATGCATCAATGTCGGTGAATCACGTGCTACTAGGAGGAGATGAGGCTAGCAGTGAGCGCGATATAGTGGCAAAAAAGGGGAGGTAAGGTAGCGTGATAGAAGAAGAACAAGGAGGTTATAGGTAGAGGGATGGAGCCATGGAGGCTTTAGATATGGGAAGAAGAAATGAAGGAGAAAAGTGACAGCTGAGTAAAACACACAATCCTGTGAAACGAGCAAAAAACACAAAATAAAAAATAAAAAAAATAAAACACACACGTGCAAAACGAGCAAAAAACACATACACATGTGAAACGAGCGAAAAACACAAAAAATAAAAAAACACACACGTGCGAAATGAGAAAAAAACACACACGTGTGAAACGAGCGTAAAACATGCACACGAGCGAAAAACACAAAAAAACACACGTGCGAAACGAGTGAAAAACACACACGTCTGAAACGACCGGAAAAATACGCACATGTGAGAAACGAGCGAAAACACAATAAAAGAATAAAAAAGCTAAAAAAATACACACGTACGAAACGAGCGAAAAACACGCACACGTACGAAATGAGCGAAAAACACAAAAAAAACCACACACACGTGCGAAACTAGCAAAAAACACATACATACGACACGAGCGAAAAACACGCACACGAACAAAACGAGCAAAAAGCAAAAAAAATACACACACACACACATGTGCGAAACGAGTGAAAAACACAAAAAAACCACACACGCGCTTGCGAAACGAGCAAAAAGCACACACCCATGCAAAACGAGCGAAAAACACGCCCTCGTGCGGAAAGAGCGAAAAACACAAAAATGAAAAAAACACTTACACACGTGCAAAACGAGCGAAAAACACACACGTGTGAAACGAGCAAAAAACAAAAAAAAATACAGACACATGCGAAACGAGAGAAAAATACAAAAAAACACACACGCGTGCGAAAAACACGCACATGTGCGAAAAGAGGGAAAAATACGCATACGTGCGAAAAGAGCGAAAAACACAATAAAGACACGCAGACATGCTAAACGAGGAAAAAACACACACACATGCGAAACGAGTGAAAAATACGTAGATGTGCGAAACGAGCGAAAAACACAATAAAAGAATAAAAAATAAAAAACACTACACACACACACGTGCGAAACGTGCGGAAAACACGCACACGTGGCAAAACGAGCGAAAAACACAAAAATAAATAAATAAATAAAAACACACACACACACATACATACATGCGAAACGAGCGAAGAAAACACACACACACACATGTGCGACCGAGCGAAAAACAACACATGTGCGAAACGAGTGAAAAAATGCACATGTGCAAAACGAGCGAAAAACAAAAAAAAACACACGTACAAAACGAGCAAAAAACACACATGCGTGCGAAACTTGTGAAAAACGCACACACAGAGACACGTGCAAAATGAGCAAAAAGCACATATACGTGCGAACGAGCGAAAAACACAAAAAAAAACACACACACACGCGTATGAAACGAGCGAAAAACACACACGTGCGAAACGAGTGAAAAACACAAAAAAAACACACATGTGGAAAACAAGCAAAAAACACGCACACGTGCGAAATGAGTGAAAAACAAAAAAAACACATGTGGGAAACAAGCAAAAACACACACACGTGCAAAACGAGCAAAAAACACACACCCACACATGCGAAACTAGCGAAAAACACACACGTGCGAAGCCAGCGAAAAACACGCACAAGTGCAAAAAGAGCGAAAAACACATACACATGCGAAACAAGCGAAAAACAGAAAAACAAAAATACACACACGTGCGAAACGAGTGAAAAACAAAAAAAATATATAAAAAAAACACACACGTGCGAAAAACATGCACACTTGCGAAACTAGCAAAAAACACAAAAAAAATGCACACACACACGTGTGCGAAATGAGCAAGAAACACATACATGCGAAACGAGCGAAAACCACAAAAAAAACCGCACTCACACGTGCTTGTGAAATGAGCAGAAAATACACACGTGCGAAACGAGCAAAAAACACAAATGAAAATGCATATATACGCGTGCGAAACGGGCGTAAAACACATTTGTGTGAAATGAGCAAAAAACACAAAAAATACACACATGTGCGAAACGAGCGCAAAACAAAAAAAAACATACATGTGCGAAATGAGCGAAAAACACGTACACATGCGAAAAGAGCAAAAAACACGCACAAGTGCGAAAAGAGCAAAAAATACGAACACGTGTGAAAAGAGCAAAAAACACAAAAAAAGACACACACACACACACCTGCTAAACGAGTGAAAAGTACCCACACGTGCGAAATAAGATATGCGAAAAAATAAAAAACACACATACACATGCGAAACGAGCGTAAAGTACACAGACGTGCGAAATGAGTGAAAAATACAAAAATAAACAAATAAATAAAAAAACACACACACACGTGCGAACGAGCAAAAAACAACATATGTGCGAAACGAGCGAAAAACACAACAAAAAACACACACATGTGTGAAACGAGTAAAAAACATGCACACGTGCGAAACCAGCGAAAAACACGCACACGTGCGAAACGAGCGAAAAACACGCACACGTGCGAAACGAGCAAAAAACACGCACACGTGCGAAACGAGCGAAAAACACGCACACATGCGAAACGAGCGAAAAACACGCACACATGCGTAATGAGCGAAAAACACACGTGCGAAACGAGCGAGCGAAAAACACACGTGCGAAACGAGCGAAAAACACACACGCGTGGGAAATGAGCGAAAAACACAAAAAAAACACACACACGTGCAAAATGAGCGAAAAACATAAAAAAATAAATAAATAACACACGTGCGAAACTAACGAAAAACACACATGTGCGAAACAAGCAAAAAATACGCACTTGTGTAAAATGAGCGAAAAACACAATAAAAGAATAAAAAGATAAAAAAAACACACACACCTGTGAAACGAGCAAAAAACACAAAAATAAGTAAATAAATTTATAAAAGACATACACGTCCGAAATGAGCGAAAAACACGCACACATGCAAAAAGAGCAAAAAACTGAAAAAAATAATAAAAATAAAAAAAAGATACACACGTGTGCAAAATGAGCAAAAAACACACGTGAGAAACGAGCGAAAAATATGCACGTGTGAAAAGAACGAAAAACACAAAAAAACACACACATGTGGTCACAATTGTGCGTACGCATGCATCACTGTGCGTACGCATGGTTGTCAAAACTTCCAAACTTCATGGTTTCTTCTCTTTTGCATGCTCTTTTCTCACTTCTCCAACCCATACTTGGCTTGGAAACCTGAAATCACCTAACAAATACATCAAGGCACCAAACAGAATTGAAGTGAATAAAATTTAGCAGTTAAAAGGCCTAAATAGCATGTTTTCACTTTCAAGCACAGTTTAGGAAGAAATCATGAAACTATGCTATTTTAATGGATATATACAAGAAAGATTGATGAAATCCACCTAAATAGAGCAAATAAATATTATGAAATGTGGATTCATCACATCTCCTCACTTAAACAATAGCATGTCCTCATGCTATACCAAAGGAAGATAAGAAGAGGAATCAACAATTATTTTGAATGTACTATCTATGTGCAATCTATCTATATGCATATAACTATCCTAATTTATACTATCTAACTATCTATATGTATTTAATTAGTCCACATAAATCAATTTTCATGAAAGCATCTATACACAATCAAGGGCTAAGGCAATCATAACCAAATCCTATTCATAATTGAATTGAGTCATATAAAACAATTTAACCAAACTTGCAAGATAAGCAATGATCATAGGTGGAAATATGGAATTGAGTAATTGAACCCTCACCGGATGTGTATACGCACTCTAATTACTCAAGTGTTTAGGGTCAATTCACTCAATTCTTTCCTAGTCATGCTTTCTAAAGTTTGTTCTTCATCTAACCAATCAACAAATATTTAATGCACATATGCAAATATCATGATGTCTTTCCAAGGTTATAATGGGACTAAGGGTAAAGGTAAGGATATATATATATATATAAAACATCAATGCATATGGTTTCTATGATATTACATGAGCATGTATCCAAATTCCCAATATTTCTCAATAAGCATAAAATATATTTTTGTCAACTAAAGTTCCACATTTTCTCCACACTTAAACATAACACAATTTCACTAACTTAAGCTATTCAAATATTCAAATAAGGGACATTCATTATTTTTCGCCTAAGGTTAATGATGTGACAAAATAAAAAACAAAAAGGGGACTAAAAAGGTCAAGGTGGCAAACAAAGGTAAATGAAATGGTACGCTATTTGGGTAAAGTGAGCTGTAATGAAGTATGGCGTCAATCACATACTTGCATAATCATACATTAAATAATGGATATATAGAATTAAACAAACCAAAGATTGCAATCATAGAGAAAAAAAACACACAAGAATGAAATAAGTGGTCAAATGATGTAACCACACAATAAGGCTCAAAAGCTCACAAGGTGTATGTTCTTTAACTCAAGAAAATCATATCTCACAATGTACAAATCATGCAAGTTTCAAAGGAAAACTTTAAACTCAAATCAATTTGAATTTCAAAGCCTTATATAAAGAGTAAGCTTCTTGGAAATTTCATTAATTGACTAACATTTATTATATAGATATGTATATAATGTGATTGGATGGAAAAGGTCAAAAATCCTAAGTTAAATTCCTAATTTCAATCAAACCAAAATAGCAAGTATATAGGAAATCAAACTTAGGTGCAATCATCACATCATCCAAATCACAATCATGACTAAAAGCTAAAAAAGAAATCTAAAAAAACATGCATTACTACCATATAATACTAGGTTATATACAAGCAAAATTAAAAAGTACAATAAGCTAAATAAAAAGCAACAAACTAAGTAAAAAGGTTTCAAAAGGATAAAATATATACAAAGCAACTAAAAAGAATAAAAATAAAAAACTAAACTACAAGTGTTCAAAAATGAAATTTCACCCAAAATATACTTGCTGAAGATGGACAACCTCCCGACAGTTAAAATGTAAAACCGTCCTTGGTGTTCCAAATCATGCAAAGTGAAAAGCGTCGTCACTGTTGTCGCCTCCACCGTCCCGTGCCTCCTCCGGCTCGTCACGCTGGGCCTCCTCCTCCCCAGAATTCTTGGGTGGTGTGTCTGGCTCAGGTGGGATGTCAACGCTGCCGGAGAGGATCATCCTCCTCAAGTGCTCATAGCGACGTTGGGAGCAGCGCTCCGAACGTGCTATGTCATTAGATAATCGGTGGATGAGACAGTAGAGGGGCTGCAAGAATGCCGGTGGTGCTCCTTAGAAGGTGTTGCAGCTGGAGGAGCTAAGGCAAAAGGTCTTGCCTCAATAGATGGTGCCGACTGCTGTTTGGCGTATCGCCCAAGCAGTAGCTCAAGTTCCGGCCAGTCGCCATGTGGAATGATCTTCTTGTGGCCGGCAACTGTCGGTCTCTTATTAGTGGCCATCTAAAAAACCCTAGCCTCTGTGGCTAGTTGAGTAATCAAGCACGGGAAGGCTAGGTTGCCAACAAAGTGAGCTCGCCCCATGGATCGTCTGATGTGCTGTGGGAGGTACAGCTCTCTACCCTCCAAGACACACCAGACCATGACCTCCATATCCGCAGTAACCTTGCTCTCATGGGTGCTCGGCATCACGTAGTTGGACAACAACTGCTGCCAAATACAAGCCTCATATGTCAAAGAACGGACATGAATCTCCTAGGGAGTCGTCTTATCAAAACCATATATCCACTGACTCCCAGGCTCAGCAATCAAAGCTAAGACTCTGTCCCGATCAAAAGTCTTCATATTCCTCTCACTTTCAGCCTCCTTAAATGCATCTTTTCCATTCGGTCCAGGCTGAAAGTGGAGGGCATGCTCAATCGCCTCTTCAGTGACCAGAATCTGCTGGCCTCTCAAGTGAACTGCATCAAGGGCCCCAGTGTAGTAGTTCGCGTAAAATTCCTTGACCCATGATGCGTTCACCGTCGGAAGCTCCCGACCTTGGAACCTCCAACCCCACTGCGCAATTCTATCATCAGTATACTAGCTCAGCTCATTCGGGATATGGAGTTCCCTCTCAATGTGCAAGTTCCTTTTTAGGAACTTTTCAAACTTCCACTCTAAATACAAATTGCTGAACTTATGTTTATCAGTGGAAGGTGTATTCTGAGCCTCTCTGTCACTCCCAATGATACGTGTTGCATAGAACTCAGCATCAGAGGTATCAACGGACTGAGAAGTCCGCTTTCTTTTTCCGGAGCTCGTGGCCTTACCCTTTCCCTTTCTGTCAACCATCTGAAAAACAAGAAAAGGGAATGGGGATACAAATACAGTCTAAAGGCACACAACAGGGAAGTATCTTAAACAAATAAAAAGCAGAAACTGAATCACCAAATAATATATAAATGAAGTGAACAGAAAATGGAAAATTGAATGGAAGCACGCATGAGAATCAAATTAAATGCAACATAAACAACTTCCAATCAAATTCAGGAATTTAAGAAAACTAACTTGCTTGTTTATCAAAGTCAAAGAGAAGAAAGGAGCGTTGTTACCATGCACAAAGAAAAATAAAACAGTTAATAAAAGTTAAAAGTTAATGTTAGTTGAAAAGTAAAAAGAAAGTTAAAAGTTATGTAAGTGAAAGAAAATGGTTAGTCAAAAAAGAAAAGAGAAGTTAAAAGTTAGGTGAAGAAAAAAAAGTTAGTTGAAAAAGAGAACAAAGGTTAAAAGTTATGTGAAAAGAAAGAAAAAGTTAGTTAAAGAAATGAAAGAAATGTCAAAAGTTAGGTGCATAGTCAAAAGTCCCTTAATTTCAAAAAAGTTTTCAAAGTTTCAAAACAAGCAAGTCTCTATTCACTTCTTAAAAGTTCAAAATGCCAAAACAAGTAATGCAAATGTATGTGTAGAACACATAATCAAGTATATATCAATCACAAGTAATTAGCATAAGTTAAAGTAATTTGGTGTTGGCAAGTTAAAAATATAGAAAAACAAGTTAACCAAGGAACATTCAAACACCAAATTCCAATGAGGCATGAAAGTCACAAGGTTGAAACAAAAATTGAAAACTTTATGCCTTATGTGACTCAAGGTAATTTAAGTATAGAGAAAATGAATCAACTTAGTCACATAGTAAAAGGAAATCCTCAACCTTGTGAGAGCATGCAAAAGAGGCTTTACCTTTGAAAGAATTTTAAGTTTGTGGTCAATTTGAAAGTTCATTTAAGACTCATTCAATGCTCAAGAATAACACACAATTTAAAACAAGCAAAGAAGTTAAAGCAAGATTTAAATATCTAAACTCACTATCTCAGGCAAGTACGATGCAAATTTGAAGAGAAAATCTTCAAAGTACAGCTAAATCCACAAAATTCATAAAAACAAAATACCGAAAGGGAAAAATAAAGAAGGAGACAGAGAAAACTGTCGAAACGCAAAAAGAAGAGTGAATTTAGGATTCTACCTTGTTTTGACCGCCTTCCTTTTCGTGATGGAATCTGATTGCATTAAAATCCCTTATCACAATCATCTTTCGTCCCCAATCTGAACTCTTTGCAGTATTCTTTCAAATTGTTCTCTTCTTCTTGTTTCATCTGTGGTTAAATAAACCCCAATCGCCTCCCATTGTTGATTAGATTCCACATGGTGACACTTGAAGTGAATAAAGAAACCTTTCTGCTCAATAACTTGCAAATTAATGCCTTCCTTCCATGCGACTGTCATGCCTCCTGCCTGACCCACCGGATCCACCGTGAAATAATTTGTAAAACCTACCCTCCTAACAACCCTCTCCACTGTCAAAGCATTATTTTTAGTTTTACATAGAACAATGCTTCGAGGGAATGGGATATTATGATCCCTTAGATGTTGTGAACTATCAGGGGGTTCCCCAAACTCCGACAGTTCCACATCAGCATCTTCATCCCTCCTTGGGTGCCATATGTTGGGTGGCACCTTCTCCCATGCTTGTTGATATATCCACTACTTGACATTGTCTCTTCCTATTCGTCATGTCTTGCAACCCTATATTGCTCTTCTTGGATCCTGAGACTGATTTGAGGGTTGGTTTCCTTCGGGATAATTGTTTCAACTTTAGTTTGCTACCTCCATTACCCTCCTCACTTTTGCTTGTTGCTTTGAAGGTGAATAAACTATTAGAATTTGCAGGTTCTATCAAATTCTCCTCCCTCACCTTGTTCTGTTTTCTTCTTTCCAGCCCTGGGTCACTCTCTCCCACTTCCTCTTGTCCTCCTTATGGATTTTCTATTTTTCTCACCACTTCTTCAGCTCTCAACCACGAACCCCATTATTCCTCCTTTGACTGTCCAACCACCGTATCCTCTAAATTCTGCTGGCAATTTCTCACTTCATGACCAATAAAACCACAATAATAACAAAAGTTATCGATACATTCGTATTTCACGTTCACCTCCATTACTTTCTAATTATTGCCTGAAATTTTAATGGATCTTCTTAGTGGTTTTGTGATGTCCAGCATCACTTTCGTCTTCAGCAATCGGTCCTCCTTACCCCTTATTGAAAACAGATCCGTCTCTAACACGCTCTCAAGTGTTTCTCCTATTTTGCTGCCCAGGTTTCTTATTTTGCATTGTTTTGGTAATCCCCATAGCTGAACCCATGTTAGAACCGTTGCAAACTCCTCATCTTTAATTTTCAAGTCCTCATTCCAACTTTGTAGATTCAAAATGTAATTTTTGAAAAGGCAAGGTGCACCTCTTTCAATCCTGGTCAAGTCTGTTTCATTGTCGAAAAACAATTGGAACGCCTCAATAATCCCTTGACTAATTTTCTGATATGAAAACAGCCTGCCTACAAGACTCCTTAAGCATTTTTTATCCCATCCTTTATGTCCTTATCATTGAACAAAATGACTGTTTCTTCATCTGTCACAATTAAGAATACTCTTGAAAAAAATGCCAGCAGAGCAGAGTATGCAAACAAACCCTAGAAATCAGGGCACTTACTCAAAAGACTTGAACACTTGACATGCATATTGTATTATTCTACAAACTAAAACTTGCATTTCAATTGGCGTAATAATATATAATTATTTCCTTATAAAATGGAGAGTTGTAATTATTTATGGAACAAAAGCTTCCGTCTCGGGTTTGTGTTTCTTCTGATTGCTTTATGCCTCTATGTGTTGCTAAGACAGTGCACGCGGAAGGCATGAGTGTAGGGTTCTACCTGACATCATGTCTTGAAGCTGAGTTCATAATTAGATCAACGCACTACAAGAAAAAAGGCCTGTTGGCACATTTTTTTCCACGCTTTTAAAGTGTGCCCAAAAGTGGTCAATGGCCACGCTTTTGCGAGGGTAGCCATTGATTTGTGATTTGGCTATGCTTTTTTTGCCACGCTTGAAAAAGGTGGCCATAGAGAAAAATCAGCACACTTTTACGAGAGTAACCACTTATTTGAAATTAGGCCACGCCTTTTTGTTGTTACGCTTGAAAAGCGTGGCAATAGAAAAAATGGCACGCTTTTACAAAGATGGCCACTTCTTTAAAATTTGGCCACGTTTTTTTACCACACTTTTCAAGAGAAACCAACACGCTTCAAAAGCGTGACTATCCTATGTTTATTTTGACACCCTACAAAAATATGCTGATAAAATTTTCTCCCCTAAAATTTTGTTTCCCACCTAATTTTTTCCACACTTTACTTTTTTTTTCAATGTTTTCAATTTTAATCCTAAAAGTTTAACAACAACTCACTAATTTTACATTGTTACCAACTTCACTTTTAGGTAATTCACTTTTAACCTAAAAGTGAAGCCGCGCCGTCATCTTCATCTTCATCTTCACTTTCGAATCTGCCTCCGTCGTTCATCTTCATCGCACCCAGCCTTCATTGCCTTCATCGTCATCTATATCACTGCCCTTCCTCTAATTTTTTACCTAGTGGACTAGTGGTCTCCCATCGCCCCCACCGCCGCATTGAGAAAATTGCCGTTCATTGCGTTTAAGGTCCACCGTCGTTCATTCGCAGTTCATTACAGTGGTCTTCCTCGAGCTTACCGTCGCCGTCACCGTCACCGTTAGTAGTCTTTGTCTTGCTCGACGCTGCTTTGAAAGGGTTTCCTTGAAAGGTTGAGAAAACCCTAACCTCCATCACGCCGCCATCTATCTCACCGTCGCCACCCTTCGCGCTCAAGATCGCAACCAGGTTCGTCGTTGTGTTAGCCAGCTTGCCATTCCTCTTGCTGTTTTGCTTGTCGTCCCTCTCACCGTTCTGCTCGTCGTGCTGCTTGCCTCTCTCTCGCAGTTCTGCTCGCCGTGCTGCTCGAAGGTTAGTGCTCAGTTGTGCTCCATCTTCATTTTTTTAAATGCTCCATTTAGAAATCAATCAAGAAAATTGGGATGATTATTGAATGTTTTCTGCTTTTAACTTTTTATTGAATTGATTATTGATTAGCTTTGGCTGTGCTACTGTTTTGTATCTTGTGGTTTTTTTTGCGTATGCTGTTTCTCAACCCTCGCACCCAACCCTCGCGCATCAACGCAACCTCGTATGCTTTTCAGTTTGTGCTAGTTCGTACTTATGAATAACATTTGATGCATTCATATTAACCTTCTTGTTTTTTGGACTAGCTGGGATGTAACATATAGCATAACCAATATATCTATCATGTTTTCAGTGTTGGGTTCTGATTTTAAGAAAACCTTTTTGTAAGTCATTATTTGCTCTTGGCATGAAACCAATAATAAATTACAGGCTCAATCACCATCTGAGCACATCAATTTAACTTTGGAACTGCTTTCAATATAGGAAAACATGAAAGGACTACATGTAACATGAGCCTTATAATGGAGGACATTCCATTTCATGTTGTGTTTTCTCTGAATTCGATTTTTTTGCTTTCGTTCTCACCGTTGCTTACTATCTAGATGTCATGAAATCTTTCTTTGAATTTCATCAGAACCTATGGCCAAAAGCAATTGTTCTAATCATAACGCCTCCTCCAATCGACGAAGTTGCACGTCTTCAGTATGGTTTTTTTTTTACCCTCTTTCCTTCTATTCACCTATAGAATTTTGGAGATATTGACAGAGATTTAAAGTTGACGATTTGCAAAACATCTTTTGCAGATATCCATATACAGACAACCCACAGGGTCTTCCTGAGAGAACAAACGAAGCTGCTAGCAAGTATGCTAGAGCATGCACTGCTGTGGCTGCAGAATGTGGAGTCCCTGTGATTGATCTCTAGACCAAAATGCAGCAGTGCCCTGACTGGAAGAAAGAATATCTAAGGTATAGCCTTTGCCTATGAGGAATTTGATCCATGCCACTCTCATTCTTGATACACATTACCTGTGCTTCAAGCCCAAAGAGTGGTTTTTTTGTAGGGTGTTGTATTACATAATGTCAAACTCCGTATAGGAAAATGGTATAAGGGCTATAAGGTGAGCATGCTTATAAATTGTCCATACATCAAAACCAAATTATCTCTCAACTATTTTTTAGCAAAATTGGTCCTTATCACTAATGTGCAATATTAGAAAATAGCAAAATAGCTATCATTTATTCCTTTTTATACTATTTTATACTATTTTAATAATTTTTTTTAATTTATCTTTCATAAATCACTTGTCAAAGTAAATTATATATAATGTAGGGACTTATAGGTTTAATTGTATTTGAATTAACTACCATCTTCATTTATGTTACAGCTTCAAATGATGTTTCATTAACAAGTTTAGGTCAATGCGGCTCTCATGGGGTTTCTAGCCGAGATAATTCAAGCGAAAGCAAATTGAGGGATCTCCTCGACGACTCGAAATATGTGCTTACTTTTGGGAGTAAGTTCGTCTTTTCTGGTTTGATTTTTAGGATAATGTCAGTTACTTGAAGGAATTATGTCACCATTGTTGCTTGCTTTTGTCGTTAATTATAATTTTTTTATTTTAATCTAAAAGAAATATAGGGCAGCTTTATAATTAAACAAGTTAGCAGTTTCCTCCATTGGCCATCAATTTTTCCCTCTAAAATGAGAATGCTCTTTGTCTTTCATATGAACAGCCAAAAGAATGTGAAAAATAGCAAAGAAGTTTTGAAATCATTAGTGAAGAATGTCCTTTGATGTGGTAGCAGATAGTAGTAGACTAGTAATAATAGTGGTATGTGATTTTCTTAAGTTTCAAAATTATTATGCTTTGTCTTTATTATTATATGAATGTACAGTTTCCTGATATTATTTGTTGGTATTACCTTTCATGATGCTTTTCTTAAGTGCTTGTGTTTGTAAGTTATCAAAGCAAAATTTGACATCATCCTTCAGTGTTTCTACCTTCTTTCTTAAATTAGGCACTGCCATTTTCTTTATTAATGCTATTGGGTTTGCTGTGTTGGACATGATGGGGTTAAACAAATTTGATGCTAATCAAAATCATGTAGCTGATATAAATAATGAAAACTTAGCTCTTTTTAAACTCTGCCATTACTGTTTTGGGAAGTTGGCGAATGGTTAAGGTTTTTAGTATCATGGGAATTCAGAATTCTTGTGTGAAATTAGCTAACAAGTAGCTTTTAGATTGTTCTCTTTCTGTTTTTATTTTCTTTTTATATATGGAATCAGGAAATTTGTAAAAACCATTGTCTTTATTTTTCTTTTCTATTTTTTTAAGCTCTGTGGAATTGTGTGTTAACTTAATGTGATATTTGGATAATACCAAGTTCAAATGGAAGCATGCTTGGTAAGATGTGAGCAGCAGTAATGTAACTATACATCTTTTTATGATTTTGAAAAAAAAAGTAAGTTAAATATGTTCATATGTTGATAGTTTTCTGGTGTTTGAAGTATTTTCTTTTTAAAGTTTTATTGTTTAGAAATGTTACCTAAGAAATTTTTTTGTTATATTGCTATGTGAGAATTGAAATTCTGCTACGTATGAAGTCGGGTTTACTAATTATGTTCTTTTGCTGTTGTTGTGGCCTGTTATTTCTCTCATGCTGACTGATTTTTATTATTTGAACGAGCATGTGGCTGCTCATTTTTGTTGAAACCTTTTCACTAGTTAACTATATTTTTTGGGTTACACTCACTATCTAACCATAAAGCCAAAATTAGCGATTAGAAAATAATAGAATACACCCATTTAATCTGATTTCAGTCTTATTATCACAGATCACTATCTTTTGCAGCTCAGATGTGTGCAGTTTTCAGAACTTTTTTTTGTTTAATCTGATTATGATGATCATGATCATCAACACTGCTCCACGCTAATGCTACCTCTTCATTTCCAACTCTTTTTAACCCCTTTAATTTGTCGGTTTCTGTTTTGTTTTTTTATTCTTTCTCTTTGCCTAACTAGTGTAATTAACAAGTCAAATTAGGTTTGATTTTGGTTAATAACTACTAATTAGGGTTACTACTACTTCTGCATGTACCACCAAGAAGGATCATATCTTTCTAATATTTCATTTCATTCCTTTTCGAAAAAGTTTTACCCGTATTGGATTTAATTTTTAATATCATGTCAATTGTGTTTGTTCTAGCATTCTTACAGTGTGCAGATTTTTTTTCAGGCATATTTAAGTTACAACCTTGAACTAAAAGAAGGGTAGAGTTCGATGAATGAGGATCCAACCTCATGTTATCTGCTCTAAGCTTCTCATTTTCTGCTCTAAGCTATGAGTTCTCACTTCTTTTAGTTTGAGACTGCAACAAAATTTTAGTTATTCAAACACATACACTTTGTTTTTAGTTTGCTTTATCAACACTACATCCAATTGTATTAAAATTTACCTTCACTTGAGTGCATTTGCCTCTTTGAATATTGAGGACTCTGTATACTAGTACTGCAGTTTGCTGGTTTGCAAATTGCAAAGAATACCTTATCCTTATTTGTATTTTGCTTTGTAGAGTAAGTACTATTTAATATGTAGGGTCTGATCTCTATGTTAGCCATAGCAACTCAGTTAAATGCAATCACTATTACATCTGTTTGTATGTAATGCACTAATGCAGTCATCATTCATAGAAATGAGAAAATTTTATTTACAAGTATTCCTATTTTATTATTGGATTTGTGTCCTTGATTCATATGTTACTAACTGGTTTTTTTAACAAAACTAGTGTTATATATACATGAGGGATTCCAACATATTTTCTTCGCTATAAGTTCCCCCTCCTATCTGATTTGCCAAAGTTGACACAAATGGCAACATTTTCTTGGGTTCTCTTTTCTTTCTTTCTTTTTTTAAATTTTAATTGAATAAGAATTAAATTCTAAATCTTTTAAGTTATAAGAACCTTGATATCTATTAATATATAATAAGCAACCAATGATATTAGAGAGTTTTAGCGCCCTTCAAGGAATTTCTGGCTCCTAGAAGTTTCTGATACACAAGGCATATGGAAGTCCGAATCACTTGCCTTCTGCACACACTAGGTACTTTATTTCAAAAAGTAAATTTTTAAAAAATAATTATCTGTTTTTTTTGTTTAGTTCACGAGTATATTTTCATGATTTGACAGATCACATAATGAGACTTATTCTCCATACAAATAATTGTATCATCTTACTCTATTTCCTTCAATTCATCATATTCTATTCCATTTCATATAGATTATATGCATGTGTAAAATAAAAACACACTATCCATGAATGGTAAATTAATTACATTTTTTTATAGAAAGGAAAAGTCTCCGCAAAGTAGGTAAATTAGTAATGAGGACTGTAAAGAGCTCTGTGGCTAATTTGGTTTGTTGATGTTGTGATACATCATGCATTTGACACTGTTGGTTGCTTTTGTAGCACATAAACCTTCCAAAACAAGTATTCTAAGAGGATGGTCATTCAAAACGCAAGCCAGTGCCTATTAGGGAAGCAAGCAAACTAGAATGGATCCATATTGGTTTATTGATGTTCACTGCCAATTTGAACAGGTATAAAATTATTGGTTTGTATACTGGTGTTAAGATTTGTAGCTGGACCAAGTCACAGCTTCGAGGACGGTGTGGTTGCTACAAGCATTCATTCAAAGGTATTGAGAGCCATAGGTAAAGTAACTTGACTTATTGTACTCTTTTATTTGTTTTCTCCATTGAAGTCTTTGAATCCTCTCTTATTCTTCGGCAATCTGATGAGTCTGGAATTAGGCGTCTCTTGTACCTGGATGAGTGAGCAAACTCAGCTTTCATTCATGTGCCTTGTTCAAAATGTGACTTTTTTGTGCTATGGAAGCTTTATCATGTGCCTACATGATTGCATAGTTTCTGTTTTGTGAGGCTGTGTCTGTGTTCGTCTTTGGTAAGTGTCTTGGTACAAAAATATAAAGACACCAAGACATGACAAGAAAGAAAGATCGGTCTCAGTTTTTGGTGGACACTAGACATTAAATTGGACGAATTTTTTCTGCATTACAAGAAGTTTACCTATTTTTCTTATGTGTCTTCTTTTCCAAATAGATTTGGTGTCTTCGAGTATCTATCTATTTTTGTTGACAATTATAAACACGCCTAAATTTTTATTTTATCATTTTCTTTGGAATGTTGTGTTAGCCTAACAGTTGGTTGTGTTATGCAGATTGATGTTATTGCTAGCTTCGTGAGTGAGAGACTTGTTCGTGAGAGGATAGGTCCAGCAATGTTGAGTGCAATTCAAAGTTAGGTAATTTAATTTGCATTGCATAAAAAAGTTCAAAGGATCATTTACTATTACATTGATGAATTGGGAAATTTTGCTTGTGTATTCACTTGTCTTTGCCGAGACCTCGTACTCTTTCTTCTTATCTTAATCTCAGATGGGTGCTGTCGAAACCGGTTTTGATGAAGTTTAAAACATCTTTGACACTGGTGGTTCAAAATGTTTATCTGGAAATTTGGTGAAAAAATTCCAATAATCAAAATTACTAGTGACAACAATGTTGATGCTTCTGGTGAAAGAGCGTCTTGTTCAGTTTGCCTCCAGGTGTGTTAATTGTAGTTTTCCTTGTTAATACCATTTATTTAGATTATGTATATTTTGATATCAATGTTACTACACATTCATTGTTAGAATATCTAGTCAATTTGGACAAAGTGACATTAAAATTTTGAAACAAAAGTACTATTAACGTTGTGTATTTTGATACTTAAACAAGTTACAATTCTGTATTTGTATATGCAGGACTTTTAGCTGGGAGAGTCAATTAGAAGCTTGCCCCATTGTCATCACATGTTTCACCTTGCCTGCATAGACAAGTGGCTGTTTACTGTCTGTTTTTTCGATATTCATATGATCATACTTGTAGATTATTTGTGAAGTGTTGTAATTCTTGCAGATTATTTGAATATTAATGTAATACTAATTTTTATTGATTAATTTTTTTAAATGACATTCACATATTTTTGTCAATGTTTTTTTATTGTTTTTGGAGTGTATTAGAGTGCATGTAAAAGCATATACCAATTTTTTTTTTTTAATTTGATAAGGATATAGCCATGCTTTTAAAGCGTGGCAATAGGTTTATTTCTAGGTACATTTAAAAGCGTAGCCTTATCTTTCTCTATCGGCACACTTTTAAAGTGTAGCCAATTCTTTATAAAATGGAGAGTTGTAATTATTTATGGAACAAAAGCTTCCGACTCAGGGTTTGTGTTTCTTCTGATTGCTCTATGCCTCTATGTGTTGCTAAGACAGTGAGTGTAGGGTTCTTTCTGACATCATGTCCTGAAGCTGAGTTCATAGTTAGATTAACCGTTGAGTCCCATATTAGGTCAAACCCTAATCTGGCAGCTAAGTTGCTTCAATTCTCATTTTTGCCTTGGCTCCAAGAGAAATTTTCTATTTCATTTTTAACTATTTAAATTAATATAAATAGTTTTTAATTCCTTGATATATTAGTAGATCACCGCTGCTTAATTTAATTATTTAAATAATTAGAGATTGATTAAATTAATTATCTAAATTGTTAACAACTAATTAAAAATTTTAAATTATAAAAAATTGTTTTTTTAATATTTAATTATATATTCTCATAGCAACAAAGATAAATATGAGGTGAAAATCCAAGTGCAGTCAACTTCACGTGAAGTTAGCCGTTAAATGATTTAAATGATTTGACTAAATTTTTATTTAACGATTTTCGATGATCAGCTTTACGTAAAGTTGACTATACTGAGTTTTCACCAAAATATGATTATGTAAATTACTTTAGATTTTTTCAGTTAGTTCGATAAAATTAAACTTTTCTTTTACTGTGATTATTATATATAAACATCAACATGCATGTAGGTGGGTAGTGGACACTGGAAGCCAATTCAGATTCGACACATCATACTTGTTCAATCTCCTCAGGGGCCATGGAATCCTTCGTTCCGATCAGCTTCTTTGGACTGACCCTTCAACCAACGGCTTCGTTCGGAGATACTTGGCTGCGCCTCCTCCTTTCTATGTGGATTTTGCCAACTCCATGGTTAAGATGAGCAGCAATGCTATTAAGACCGGTTCTGACTGTGAAATTCGCAAGAAATGGTGGATTAAATTATCATGCAAAATTTTATTGCTACAGCAGCATGTGGTTCTTTAGTTTCTATATGTCATAAAATTCTTCGAATCTTGAATTATTAGAAGTACATTAGTACTATTAAAATTTAAGTTACTATTATTGACACTATTTTTTTATTGCATGTTGTTGTGACTAATTTCAGTCAATAAATAAATAATTATTTGAATCACATGATCAAGATTTTTAGCATCAACTTAGTTTTACTCATAAGGTTAAGGTGTTATTATCAATAAATTTTATTCTATATCTTAGATATTGTCACAATTCGAGTAGTATATGTGTAGCTGTAACTTTAGTCTTTTAAAAATAAATTAAAAGACTACTCATCATATATGATTAATAAATTCTAAAATTTAACTCATTGTTAAGTTTGATCAATCTATCTTTCATTCAAAACGTTTGTAATAGTAATATAGCTGGTGGCATTATTCAAGTAAACATTAATGGTGATCCAACCCCTTAGCTTCTACCAAAATCTGTCCTTAGTAATAAAGCTTCTAATAATGAAGCAAATTAGGAATCCTCAGCAATAAGAAGCAGGTAGCAAATAGACATTACTTTTGGGCTGCGCATGCATGCTATAATACAGAGGATCTTTATTTATGTATTTATCTTGGTTTAACTGGGGATGTTTAATTTATATTATCACTATTATTATTGGATATGGAATATATAAGCCCTGTTTTCTTTTTATATTTACCACGGTAGTGTCTAACCTAGATAATAAGATAAAAACTCTTATTGTAGGAAAATGATTATCGGATATATATATAACAATAATCGCGTTCATTATAATTATATTAGAATGCGTCTACTAATTTCTTTTCTCTTTGATCATCATATGTTCTCAATCTCTCTTCTTTATGTATAGTATTTCATTTCATATTTTAAAATTTAAATTCTATGTTGGAACTTAAACTCTTTATTCCCCTATCATGTATGTGAAAGGAGTTCGTCATAATGCGTATGTTAAATAGCTTCGTATACCCTGAACCTGAATCTGTTCACACGAAAACTTAAAGAAGAAACATTGAGCTGGAGTGTCCCTATGAGAAGTTAGCAATAATGCCTTGGATTTGAGATTTACGAATTACACACACAATTAGAATTTGGAAGCAAGCTTTTTTACTGCTACACTGTAGTGTCCACAATTTAGATTTGACGCAAAACAAGGCTGTGTAATTGATGAACACTGGATCCATGTCAGTTGTATATCTTCATTTTTCTTTTGTACTAACACGATTTTTCCAAAGAAAAATGACCTGTTTTATTATGTTGATGAACTTGAATTGAGTGTTATTCCATGCTAGTATTTTAACAGATGCGCATTTTGAAATTTTGATTCTCAAATGATGTTCTATAAAATTACAATAATTAGTTTCTTAAGAATGCATTTTAACATTTTAATTCTCAAGTGACTTTTATAATATATGCTTACAAAAATTTTAAAGTATGATAATTTAATCCACCAATAATAGTTTGTTTTATTTCTGCTAAATAGTTAATATATAAGATAGCTAAAGAATAAGTTTTCTGAATGAATGTTGATAACAAGACAAATCTAAAATTCTCTAAGAACTAGTTGCTATCAAGTGCAAATAAAAATGTCAATAATAAGGAAAACCGATAGGTTATCAAGTGCAACAAAATCTCGATCAAACATGGATATATATATGCCCCACCATAAACCAACTAAAACCTTGAACCTAGATAGGGAACCTGTTACAACTTTTACTTGCTCTTATGCAAAGGGCAAAGACAGCAGGTTTCACCCACTTCTGAGGCAATGCAATATTGTTGAAACTTGCCATCTTTAAACCATTGAGCACGCTTCTCCACAAGCTCGTTCAGGAAATCATCAAGCTTGCCCTTAGTGACGTTTGGCATCACCACCACATGTGCTATGTTTCCCTGGCATGCCAACTGCCACTTCCGTACAAACTCCTCATCATGTGGCCTCTCAAACACAACTGTGCTGCTCAGCTCATTAAGCATTGCACCAACTCCGGCCTCCCTAAGGCGGTCCTTGAAGTAGTGTGCATTCCTCAAGCATTTCTGCACTTCTTTCTGGAAACCTCTGTATCCTTTCCGGTTAAGGGTATACCAAAGGAATATGGGAGCATGGCCATTCCGGCTACCCATGATTGTGGCATCCCTAGAAGCAAGGTATTCTACATTATTGGAAAGAACATTGATATGCTCCAATCTTGTTATCTGAACACCACAAGGCATTGGGCACCCCACAAATTTGTGGCCAGAAACACTAACACTGCCAATGGGCTTCTTAAAAGAAACTTTTGGTGCCTGATATTGCAGAATATAGAATAATCAACATCATTGCTTATATAAAACAAACTCAAAAATAAGATGGCAAGATTTACATCACTAAAGGAAGTGGTCTCAAATCTTGTTTTGGCAAGCAATTAAACTTGTAAATTGCTAAATGCAAGACAAACAACAATGAGCTATAATAACATAAACAAGGTTATGTGCAAGAACCAAAATGCTATTTGCTGACATGGAAAACAACGAATTACAACAAAAGTAAAATAATACATAGGAGTTCCAATTAGATAACAGAGGGATAGCAAATATGACTTCAACAGCACATGTCTGAAGTTTAAAGATTTCTGGTACCGTGAACAAGAGAAACTTACAAGTTTCACAAAAGGCATCATGAGACCAAACAAGGCCCCATCACAATGGATGTAGAATTTGTCACGTGAAAATCCAGTATCTTCAAGTGTCTTTATCACCAGATCAAGATCATCCACTGCTCCTTTGACAGTTGTACCTGCAAAGTTCCGTCTATATGAGTCAACATCAGCAAAGTAAAAAAAAAAGGCAGGAGAGGAGGGGCAATAGAGATAAAGAAACTTGCCTATGTTCACATTTACAATAGCTGGCTTATCTTTGTGAAGAAGCAGCTTGGCCTTGAAATCATTACAATCAATCTCTCCGGTATGAAGAGTTACAATCTTCATACAATCCATTCTGTACATACGTGCAGCTTTAAATACAGAATAATGTGATTCTTGTGAGGCGTACAAAATCCCATCCGGAAGGACCTCTCTCCTGTAAATGTCATATTTAACAATATAATCGTGTTCTTTCCAAAATCGCAATATGTTGAACAAAGTCAAACTAAAACTAACCCAACTAGGATGCCATGGAGATTACCCTCAGTACCACAGTTTGTCATGTAGCCCCAGTACTCATCTTTTTCTATTTCCCATAACCGGGCAAACCAGTCCAAAACACCAACTTCAAACTGCCGGGAGTGGACTCCATAATTGCTTTCAATGAATGGATCTCCCAGGTTGTTTATGGAGAAGTGTTGAAGTTGAGAGAGTGCACCGTAGTCGAAATCCAAATTATAAGGGTAACCTGGCATAGGTTGTTCACAAATTACATACGAGTATATGACTATATGAGATAGCCTAAAAACTCCATAGGTTAAAAGAATGAATATAGGCCTTGAAAAGCTACACATCTTCTAGGTAATTTTTGCACAAAATGGAAGCCAGAATAATATAGATGCATTAATGAACTGTAATAGATCATAAACATTTTTTGTTTTCCTCTAACTACTAAAAAAAGCACTCTTCATGTAATAGACATGAAGACTTCTTCTGTTATACGTGACTGAATGCTTCATCTACTTCCTCACATAGACACAGCAGCCTCAAATGCACCTCATTCTTCGCCAAAATATTAAACATAAAACAATCTCAACTACAAATGAAGGATAGCTAAAACGCACATTGTGGGTTGGACAACGAACAAGTTTGTATGCACCGACACTATCAAATCTCAATTATGATTTTTACACACTTTATTTTTTTGAAGAAAAAATTAAAAAAATGTTACATTATATTTGTTGCGTTCAAATGAAACCACCTGGATAATTATAAAAACGTATCAATAAAAACTCAGCAGCTGGAATACTAGGCAAACAGAGGATAACAGGAAAGCAGGTGAGGCTAAACATGTAGTATAAGTTGGTGCCAAGTATTGTGTGGGTGCTGATGCTTGGTTGGTATTACCATCAAGTTAACAAACTTTCTTGTATGTCAAGTCAGAAATCACAGGGCCGAACGTTGCATAGAAATGAGCAGAATTACAGAAATACTAGTTGGAAGTTGGAACAAACAAAAGCAACAAGATATCCTATCATGAAGCATTTGCTTTGTGCTAAATGCAACAAAGAAAATGCAATCAAGAAAGCAGTAAGATTAAAAGAGCAAATGCTTTCATACCTAAATGATGTTTTGTCCTTTCAGTCAATGATTTTTTATATTTGGACAATACACTTGCCATGTAAGCATCCCTTTCCCCAGTAATTTCATCATCTGCATCAGGTTCTGTAACTTCTAGACACAGTGTGTGAACATTTTTTCCCAGTACTATAGCTCTTTTCACGTTCTCACTTTCTGCAATTGTGGGTGGCACAGGTTCTTTGATCACAGCTGACGCATCAAAATCTTCGGGCAATGGTTCAACTGTTCCATTGGCGCCCAAATGGCCACTTCCAACCATTTTGCTGCTCGCAACACAAGATTAACTGTAAAAGATGGAGTCCAGGAGTGAATTGAGCAACAAAGTCCATGGTTAAATAAAGCAGCCATCCATATTTTCCTTCTAGTGAAAGCATTTTTCAATTGCTATACACAAAAAGGATGCCAGACCAAATCACAATCACTACCAATAGAGGAAACTCACGAAATTTTCATGTACATTACTTGAGTCATTTATATACAAAATATAAAAATTATGACATAAATGAAGATCACAGAAATTTATGGAAAGACGTACAAATCCTTGATCCCTTATTTTTGCAGCACTCATTATTGCTCAATATATTAATATTTCTATAGTACGCTTTTTAATGTCAAAATAATTGCCAAAAGAAGATGACCAAAACAAAACAAAACGAAACACACTGTACATGCATTGCACAATTCCCAAAATGGATAAACTCTACGCAGCACACAAGTGTATGTTTAAGGTAATCAAATTCAGAAAGCAAGATTAAATATCTAAACTCACTAACTCAGGTAAGTAAGATGCAAAATTGAAGAGGAAATCTTCAAAGTACAGCTAAATCCACAAAATTCATAGAAACGAAATACCGAAAGGGAAAAATGAAGAACGAGATAGAGAAAAATGTCATAACGCGAAATGAAGAGTGAATTGAGAGGAGGAGGAGGAGATAGATCTAAGAGAAGAGGAATCACTGACCGGAGCGTGAGATTCGTAAAAGGAGGGACAAAGGAAAATGATGATGCGAGAAAATTGGGGGGCGCCAGCGAGAGAGAGCAACGAGGTGAATGCTGCCATTTATAGTTATTAGCTAGTTGCTTTCGTCAGCACACATAATATAGGAAAACTTTCGCATGTGCCAGGCAACTTTATTGGCATATTGCTATGCCATAATGCAGAACCGCTAAGATATATATTAAAAAATTATAAGGGTGGAGATGAATTGGTAGAGTTATGCGGTAGAGTAAGGAGATAGAAGGTGTTGGCTGGTCTTCAAACAGGTTGAAGCGGGAACCAAATTAGAGTTTGTGAAAATTACATGGTGGGTAGTTGAATACATTTTTTTGTTTTTTTGTGAAGCCATTGTTTGGAACCAAGCCGCAGAAGTGTTATGGGAGCCGATGCAAAGATTGGGTCAATGAGTAACACTATATAACAGTAAGAATGTGAGATGGACCATTAAATATATGTGGCAACAATAATATAATGTAACTATTTTAACACATAAAATTTATATTCCAGCCAAAAAACAAATAAAATTTATATTAGGATATTTTTTTATTGCAACAAATAAAATATAAAATAAATAAATTTTATATTAATTCGCAATATATGATAGATTATTTCATACAACTATTAAAAATATGTTAAATAACTATATTTGTTAAAAATATTATTAAAATAGATTTTTATCTAAAATATTATATGTATAATTATATACAGAAATTGATCCTTTTTATGAAAAAAAAACAGTAAAACTTTTTAGTTGTTTCATTTATACCTAAGATTAGTAATAGAAATAAAACATAAATAATATTATTATTTTTTTAAAATTTTTAAATGTCTAAAAAAATTAGGTACGTCAAAATTATATGTATCTAACGGTATATACATATATATCTCATAATGAATTTATAATTATGTTATTTTTTATTTGTTTATAAGAGCAGGTAAAAAAAAGTGAATTTGACTTCATCAAGATGAATATGAATTATTTTTAATATATACAGATAAAATAATTATTTTTTACTATTATTTTATATGTTATTTATTTATTTATATTTTAATATATTCTATTATTAAGAACTTGAATAATTTAAAAAAAAATATTTATATTTATTAAAATTTAATGATTTATAAAATGTGCTACCTTCAATGTGCACAAGTTATTTTGGCTCATTTAGACAGTTGTTGCTTATAATTTGTCTTAATCGAATTAATTGATTATCAACTTAATTTTTTTAAGTATTTGAATTTGGTAAAAATTATACACTTTAAGTTTAACTTATTCAAAAGAATTGTTCATAAGATTAAACACTAAGTCGATACTAAAATGAATCGAATTTAAAAACCTTTGTTTATGTCAACAAAGACTTGCAAAAACATGTATGCCACACGAAGTTAATATGTTTCGTGTTGCTCATAAGTGAGTATTCAAGTCGAAATAAATGTGGGGTTAATTGTATAATATTATTGTGAAATCCAATTTATTTGAATTTGTAGAAGTTTATAATTTGATCAGAAACAATATTAGAATAGTTTTTGTTCATATCCTAACCCAAAACATAAGTTAGACCTAATAAAATTAAAAGGGTCAATTAAGAAGAGTGGCCTTATCCACTTATCCGACCTCTTTTAAGAGGTTGGAACTGAAGCAGGCAGCTCATACTTATCTAAGTGAGTAACTGCCTCCGTAAATCTCTCCCCCACTTCTAGAAGGGAGATCTCAACAACCCGTAGATAAAAGGGACGGTTATCCACTAATAGTGGATCCACTTCAACGGTGGTTATTGGCACATCACCTACAAATACACTGACACCCCTCAGATATCTCTAAATTTCAATACTCTAAAAACATGTTTACCCCCTTGCTAACTTAGGTATCGGAGTGTCTTTGCAGGTACCATCCCCATTCTTTCACATACATAACTCGGACGGAGGCTCCCAGACGTAAAACAAGTCGGAGGCCACCATCATTTAGCGCTTGGGCCTTACAAACAAGCCCAACCACCATTCGGTTCTAGGTAAGTCTTGGAACAGTTCTCCATCTGATGATGAACATACAGATTTTTATATATTCTTAATTCAAAAATGTTATTTATACATTTACATGAGCTATTCTGTATTTTTTATATTTTTATACATATAAAGATCAAATACAAATCAACCTCTCTTATTCGGATTTGCTAAATTTTGAAGTTTACTTTAGAGGATAAAATATGATCTATCACCATTTATTTCATAGGTAGGACAAAAAAAAACATAACAGAAAAAACATTCAATAATAAAAGATCTCACTTTATTTTAGAGAATCCAAATTTTTCTTATTCAATCTCTCTCTTCATCGAACACCATTGGCGGAACCAAGGAGCCCAGCGTGGACCATGGTCTCCCTTCCAAAAAAACTTTTAATTACATATGTGTGTTAAATTATTAATTATTTACTTTTAAATTTTTTTTAGTTTATTAAACAGTTTTAGTACAAATGTATATTGTAAATTTATCGATTATACTAATTTTTTAATGAGTGATTGAATAATTATTATATAAAATATAGAGTAAAGTATTAGTTTTTTCTCAACGTTTGGGGTAAGTTCCAAAGTTGTCTCTAACGTTTCAATCGTGTTCTATTTAAGTCCCTAACGTTTTAAAATTGACTCAATATTGTTTTGCCGTTAGGGATCCATTAACAGAATTGACGGCGGGACAAAATTGAGGTGATTTTGAAACATTATGGACTTAAATAGGACGAAAACGTTGGGGACAAAAACGATACATAAAAATAAATTTTAGTTTTATCCTTCAATAATATCAATTTTTTACTATACATAGTATTCAATTATTTTTTAATCACATCTAAGTAAATTATACTTAATCATATTACTTTCATTCTAAATAAATTTGTTTTTTTTTTATAATTTTACACTTAAAGTTATAAGTTAATATAAAAATATAAAAAAATTATTTGGAATGAAAGTAGTGTGATTAAGTGTAATTTATTTAAATGTGATTAAAATATAATTAAACATTATATACAGTAAAAAATTAAAATTATTGAAAGATAAAATTAAAATTTATTTCTATCTATCGTTTTTGTTCCCAACATTTTCGTTCTATTTAAGTATCTAATGTTTCAAAATCGTCTCAATTTGTCCCACCGTCAATTCTGTTAACGGATCTCTAACGGTAGGATAACATTGAGTCAATTTTGAAACGTTAGGGACTTAAATACGACGATTAAAAACAACTTTAGGACTTACCCTAAACGTTGGAAACAAAAACAATACTTTACTCTAAAATATATTATTTTATTTTTGTCGATTTTTAAAATAAGATTAAGTACTCTTCTTTGTTTTATGTATGCAAAAAACATTTTAATTAAAATTGGACAAAAAAATATATTTCATTAAAAGTTATCGAAAATATAATTTATTTTATATTTTTAATGTATTAAATACATAAAAAAATTTAATATTTTTATTATTATACGAATATAAAGTGTTCTTAGAATAAGTTTATTATAATAAAAAATTAAAATTAAAAATATTGTAGATTTAATATTAATTATAAATAGTACCAAAATTTTAAGTTTTTGTCATTTACTGCATACTGACTCTATGAAGGGTTCTTTTTTAAGTATTTTCGTCTTTTCATCGTTCTTTTGTAATTCTCATATTTGCTACAAGACAAACTATAAACCTGCCACTTAGCCGTACATGGCATAGTAATGTGACAGTAAAGTTGCCTGGTACATGTGAAAGTCTTCCCATAATATATATTTATTGAATTTGGATCTTCTGTACTTTAAGGAGTAAAGTGTGATCTTCTATTTTTAAATGATTTTTCTCTCATATTTATTTTTGGTCCCACCTATAAAATAAATGGTGAGAGATCACATTTTATTCTCTAAGGTAAAATTCAAACTTTAAAAATCTAAATCCATATTTATTATATCTAAAAATAATATAATTATACTAACGGTAATTAATAAATATTAAATAAATATTTATACTTATAATTATATATTTATAACTATATATTTATTATATCTAAAATTATATAATTATACTAACGATAATTAATAAATATTAAATAAATAATTTTAAATTATTTGTACTAATTTTTTATTATCTTTCAGACATTATTTCACATTTTTACTTTTAATATTAGATTAATAATAGTGTTTTTTAAATTATGATCTAACATGGTATTTTTTTAAAATGTAGGATGATTTAATTTACGGAATACAAATCAGACCGTTTAATTTTTAAAATGTACAAAAATCGGATCATCTGATTTATTTACTCTAACTTTTTTTAATTTTTTAAACACAAATAAAAAAATCCAATTTGTATACCTCTCATCATTTTTAAAAAATACACAAAATTATCATATTAAAATATAATACTCATCTTATTTCCATATCTAAATTTTTTAACCACATTATTTATCGTTATACTACCATACATATATATTAACCTTGCTTTAGCTATGTCCACTTCATATATACTATAAGGATGAAGTGAAATTCAAATTCAAGTTTTAGAAGTTTTATGAATTTGGGGAATAATGGTGGGTCTTTGTCGTCACTATTTATTATCTGTTATTGTTATCACTTCCCATTAAACTTATTACTGTATACAAAACAAGTGACAAAGGAAAAAGACTCAATAATGCTAAACTACTCCCATGATGATGATTATTTGGTAGATTTTCTAAGTTATGATGCTTTGATTATATTAAATACCTACGCCTACCTGTAGATTTTTGTTCGTTTTCATTTGAAAAGATTTATATCATTATAGAAAGTTTAAGAACCAACAATTTTATTAAATTTTAGTCTGAATATAATTAACACAAAAAAATAAATAATTTCATACTATCAAATAAAATTTTACATTATTAAAAATATCATTAATAATTATTTAATAGTTATAAATCACAAAAGTTATTACCTCTAACATTTCTCTATCATTATTATTTACGCGTAACTTCTATATATTAAACACTGGCCGGGAATTAGGCCTATTGAACCATTGCAGATCAAAATTCTGATCTACATCAGCAATTCATAAACTCATCAATAAATTGATTAAAGGGCTAGCAGTAACCTGCAAGGCATTAGATAACTATTATATGTAATATTAGAGTGATAAAAAAAACATAAACTTATTCATTTAGTATATATTAATTCTAATAACAATAAATATTAAATAAAATAAATTTAAATTATTTTTTACTAATTTTATTTAATTATTAAATATTTTTATTATTGTGAAATCACTTTTTAGTTCCTACTAAATTGTTTTAAATTTAATAATATTTAAAAAACAAAAAAATCAGTCAAAATAATTTAAATTTATCTTATTTATCATTATTAATTATCAATATAATTAATAAAAATTAAATAAAATAAATTTAGATTTTTTTTATCAGCCTAATTTAAATGAGACAAAGTAAAATATAATATAAACTATATTGTTAAGTCATTTTCGATGCTCAAGTTTATATATATATATATATAAATCACTTAAAGTTATTTAAAATAATTGAACCATTTACGTTTATCCCCGGAACAATCCATGATATATATCCATGAACCATCAGGGCTACCGACGAACAAAAAACCAAAAAGAATAAATATTTTGAAAATGAAATGTTAGGCGTTAGTTATTAACTTAATACTTAATATTTAATAGTAAATATTCATATCATTTGGTTCAGTATATGTAGATTCATCTCGTCATATAATTTTTCTAATTATTTACATGTGCAAATTAAAACATAGCATATATAATAAAGCCAATTATATAGTACAGATTAATATATATAGAATGCGATGATATGTTCGATAAGTGTGTAAATTGTTGGCTAGAGGAAACAAAGAGGTTTAAAAGCTTGTCTGCCTTAGTTTTCGAAGGGAAAGCCAACTTCTGGAATAAGTCAATCAAGAGCGACTGTAAAGGAGTTGGGCGGACCTGTGTTTTATATTTTTTTTTTTGTTGGTCATCAGTGGTGAACTCCTTAAAGATAATTGGACTTGTACACAATATTTTGTCTAGGTTTACATCACAGCAATCTAGAAGAAGAAGATAAAGATGAAAGCGACAATAACAACATCTGAGTGACTGTTGACAAACGAGAAGATTTACAGCCCACAGCACCACCATGAACACCAACAATGGGATCGAGATCTGATGACCATCAAAGAAGCTGCCGCTCGTTTGGTTCGGGTACAACTAGTGCGAGAAAGACCAACACAAACCTGGACGAGGACGTTTTGTTGTATGCCTTTGACGAGTCGAAGCGGTTGGGCTCACCGCGTTTTGGAATTCGTCGTCTCTCTTCCTGTCCCTCAAAACCTAGGGCTTCCTTTTTGGGGATACCATAATCCTTACTGGTTCGGCCTCCATGGATGCATCAGTACTTGCTATTCAGTGTTCAAAAAAAGAATGGCTAACGACTCAGCCAGCCCCAGCCATCAAAGGGGAGACAAGCCCTGGATCAACATAGCCACGTGTCGACCTCATGTTTACTCAGAAAAAAAATCTATAAATATGTATCAGTTTGCATCTATACTATAGATTGACCCAATATAATAATAATGTGTAATAATAATACTCTAAACAAATCTACAAGGAAAAAGATACATAAGAGTACCTGAAAATAAGCAAATAAAAAGCATCCATTATTCACTCAATTCATCAATTACATTTGGCTGTAACATTTCACACGAGAAATATTTGATCATCAATGACCAGTGAAAACTTTCTTTTTTTTTTCTTTAAAAAAATAAAAAGATATTATACATACACTTTTGATGATTTGCAAATGAAAACACATATACTATTAAGCTACACATTTATTTGATTGAAGTAGTTAGTTAAAAGCAGAACAAATCTTGCGAATTTCACCGTCAGCACCAGTCTTGATTCCAATGTTGCCCATCTTAACCATAGAATTTCCCAACTCAAAGCTGAAAGACAAGCCAAGCATCCCTCTTAGGCCTAAGTATCTTTGTGGAAGTATCATTCCATAGTGCCTCATCTGACTCAAGAATTCCACGTCCATTCCTCAAATTAGCCTAGTAAAAATATCAAATTTCAGTTGGCTTCCGGTATCTAAGGGAACACGGTTGCTACCGCCATTGTGCTTGTAGCTGCGGAACAAATGAAGGGTCAATGGAAGGATGATAAACCATTATTTTATGAATTATATTGTGTTTAATTGAGTGGTTTTATCAAGTTTTCACCCACTTATTCATATAATTTGCATGTATTTACAATTCCTTCTTGAAAATGTTCCATGATTAAAAACTTGCTTCCTAAAGATCTTTTAATTGTATATTTTTATTCTCTTTCGTACCATTTGATGTCGTGATCTGTGTGTTAAGTGTTTCAGGCTTCATAGGGCAGGAATGACGTAAGGAATGGAGAGGAAGCTTGCAAAGATGGAAGGAACACAAGAAATTGAGGAGATGACCAGCGAGAAGTGATGCGGACGCATGACTCACGCGGCCGCGCGAAATGGAGGAAATCACAGTGACGCGCTCGAGTGCCTGACGCGACCGCGTGGATTGGAAGCTGCACAAGTGACGCGACTGCGTGGATGACGCGTACGCTTGGCACGGAAAACACTGAGTGACGCGAACGCGTGGACTACGCGGTCGCGTGACGTGCGCGATCTGCAAAATTACAGAAGTCGCTGGCATAGATTCTGGGCCACGTTTCAACTCAGTGTTCGGCCCAGAAACACATATTAGAGCCAGGGAACATGCAGAGACAAAGAGAAGAATTCATTCCGCATAATTTCTAGTTTTTAGATCTGATTTTACTCCTCCCCTAGATTTTTTTTGACATCCATAATTGAGGATTTGAAGATTTTTTGGCTTTGACTTTTGAGAAGAGTCTACCTCCTGAACTGGTCATTATAGTTTGTTATTTACTTTTCATTTACTCTTCCATATTCTTAATTTGTCCAGAGTTGATATTGGATTATTTTCAGAGTTTATTCATACAAAACTATTTTCACTTTTAATTAATCTTTTTCATTATTGTTTATTATGTCTCTTTTTATTTTTCCCATTGATTTTGTGAAGTCTACATTTATGATGATGGAGTAGTTCCCCAACTTGATTGTGAGTTGATTAAAAGGAGAACCTTGAGTTGGAATGCTCAAGAGTTCAATTGTAATTGGTTCATTGTTGGTTGGCTTGTTAGTCACTAACTCTAATCCTTCCGAAGGGAGAGGATTAGGACTTGTGAATAGAAGTTGACTTTTAATTTGACTTTCCTTCATTCGTTGAGGGTTAACTAAATGAAAACAATGACTAATTATTAATTGATCTTGACAAAATTCCAACAAGGATAGAACTTCCAATTAATTTTCTCCCGGTCAAAATTTTATTTAAATCATATAAATTCTCTAATTTAATTTTCTGTTTATCAAACTCAAAAACCCGTTTGAAAAACCTCTGATTGATAAAATAACACATTTTCCTGCAACTCATTGGGAGACGACCTGGGACTCATAATCCCAGTATTTTATTTCTAAAATTTGTGACAACTCTTTTCTAAATTGATGAGTGGATTTTTGCCGGTTAAGAACTGTACTCGCAACGCCATTTTTCTAAATAATTCTTAATCTGCCAATTTTTGCTCACATCAATTTTTGGCGTCGTTGTCGGAGAGTTGCAATAGTATGCTAATTTATTGATTAGAAATGATTTAATTGCATTTTTCTTTTTATTTTGCTACTATGAGCTGCACGTTTCTTTCATTGAATGACGCGTTCACTTCCTGATCCAAGCTTGCCAGTATTTGACCCTGAGATTGAAAAAACTATTTCACGTATAAGGCAAGCTCAGCGTCGGCTAGTCCTCTCCGAGGATGAATCTGAAATGTCATTTAAGGAAGAAACAAGCTCCCTTTCTACTGATTTAGTTGATTTACGTGCAGGTGACATGGCAACACCTAGGAGAGTCACTATCCAGGAGGCTGGAGCCCCTGATTTTACACTACAGCCGTACCAAGCGCACCACCCAGCGGTGGCTGTGGACTTTGAAATAAAGACTGCACTACTCAACTTGATGCGCAAGTTTCATGGCTTACCTTCTCAAGAGCCTATCAAGCACCTTAGGAATTTTCAGACAGCTTGTTCTACTGTTAAACGTGATGGTACTGATGAAACTTCTATTCTGTTAAAAGCCTTCCTATTCTCTCTTGATGGAAAGGCAAGAGAGTGGTACTACACTCAACCCGGAGCAACTGTTTCTAACTAGGATACGCTTAGAAGAGAATTTTTGGAGAAATTCTTTCCAGCTGAGGTTACTAATAAACTGAGGAAAGACATTTCCATGATCGTTCAGGACGAATCTGAGACTCTCTACGAATATTGGGAGTGCTTCAATAATCTTCTAGAAGCATGTCTCCACCATATGATTGACAAGATAGTGTTGCTCGACTACTTTATACAAGGCATGAAATCTCAAGATAAGACCACATTGGAAGGTGCTAGCAATGGGCCTATGAAAAAGTATAAGACTACTGATGAGGTATGGCAATTGATCAGCGACTTAGCTGAATCTACTAGGAATCACAGGCAGAAACAAAGTCGGTCAAGAGCTATTGCAAAGGTATCCTCTAGCAAAGAGACTGCTGCTCTAACTCAGAGCTTATGTGAAATGACTAACTTACTGAAGCAGATGCAAATGAGTCAACAACAAGCTCAACAAGCTCAGCCTTCTCCACCACAGCAAAGCCAACAGTTGGTTCCCCAAAGAGTATGCGGGATCTGTGCCGATTACAATCATTATACTGATGAATGTCCGCAACTCCAACAGGAAGACAACACTGTGGCAGCCACTCATAACTTCTATGACCGCCCCAATCAAGGGTACAATCAAGGTGGCAGCTACAACCATGGATGGCAGGATAACCCCAACTAAGGTTGGAGAGAAATTCTAACCAAGGTTGGAGGGACAATCATAACAGAGGAGGCAGAGATAATAATGAAAACCAGAGGTGGAATAACAATAACAACTTCAGGCAGCAGAATCAGAATAAAGCCTACAGAGCACCTCATCTAAAGCAGCCTCAAGCATCTCAGCAGACCCCTCAGATCACTTATCCATCTTCATCTTCTAATGATGAGCTACTATAATCTATTGATCGGAGATAGCAGGCCATGGAAAATAACCTTACTTCTACTCTAAATGGTCTGAACTCTACCTTGCAAGCCCTTGTCTCACAGATTTGATCACTGAATAACTCTAACAACCAGTCTTCGAGTTCTGATGGACTCCCCTCTCAACCATTACCCAACCCCAAGGGTGGCATCAATGCCATTATCCTAAGATCTGGAATCACACTGCAAGAGAGGAATTCTGAGGAACCAAGTCTGCCAGAACACACCCCAGCTGCAGACACAGTTGAAGTAAAGGATGTTAAAGAAGAAGATGAAGCACAAGGCATGGCTGAAGCAGAAGCAGCCCAACCAAGGAAGGCAGAACCCCAGCAAGCTGAAGCTGTAAAAGACACCACTCCTATTCCATTTCCACACCTTGCTAAGAAGCCCAGAAAGTCGCTGAGTGACGCGAACGCGTGGACTACGCGGTCGCGTGACGTGCACGATCTGCAGAATTACAGAAGTCGCTGGCATATATTCTGGGCCACGTTTCAACCCAATTTTCGGCCCAAAAACACAGATTAGAGCCAGGAAACATGCAGAGACAAAGAGAAGAATTCATTCCGCATAATTTCTAGTTTATAGATCTGATTTTACTCCTCCTCTAGGTTTTTCTTTCGACATCCATAATTGAGGATTTGAAGATTTTTTGGCTTTAGCTTTTGAGAAGAGTCTACCTCCGGAACTGGTCATTATAGTTTGTTATTTACTTTTCATTTACTCTTTCATATTCTTAATTTGTCCAGAGTTGATATTGGATTATTTTCAGAGTTTATTCATACAAAACTATTTATACTTTTAATTAATCTCTTTCATTATTGTTTATTATGTCTCTTTTTATTTTTTCCATTGATTTTGTGAAGTCTACATTTATGATGATGGAGTAGTTTCCCAACTTGATTGGGAGTTGATTAAAAGGAGAACCTTGAGTTGGAATACTCAAGAGTTCAATTGTAATTGGTTCATTGTTGGTTGGCTTGTTAGTCACTAACTCTAATCCTTCCGAAGGGAGAGGATTAGGACTTGTGAATAGAAGTTGACTTTTAATTTGACTTTCCTTTATTCGTTGAGGGTTAACTAAATGAAAACAATGACTAATTATTAATTGATCTTGACAAAATTCCAACAAGGATAGAACTTCCAATTAATTTTCTCCCGGTCAAGATTTTATTTAAATCATATAAATTCTCTAATTTAATTTTCTGTTTATCAAACTCAAAAACCCATTTGAAAAATCTCTGATTGATAAAATAGCACATTTTTCTGCAACTCGTTGGGAGACGACCTGGGACTCATACTCCCAGTATTTTATTTCTAAAATTTGTGAGAACTCTTTTCTAAATTGATGAGTGGATTTTCGCCGGTTAAGAACTGTACTCGCAACGCCATTTTTCTAAATAATTCTTAATCTGCCAATTTCCACTCACGTCAAAGGATCAAGGCCATTTCCGATGAAGTTGTACAATCTGTTGCTCAAGAATTGGCATGCTGCAGTACTTATCGTATCTCCTCCTGTCGACATACTCGTCAAACTTTTTCAGTTAACCATATCAAACTTTTTGTACAAACATGTTTTTTAAATTTGCGTTAAATTTGCATAGAAAATTTTATTTGTTTAATATTAATTTTTTTAAATCAATAAAAATTAATCTGTAACAAATACTATATATCCCACAAAATGATTTCTTTCAAAGATTCAAAAATTTAAACTAATAAAAAATTATATATATAATTATATCTCTAACAAATATAATAGAATCTTAGTATGATTACCAACAAGGATAATGAGGTCTTGTGTGTTGAGGCCCTTTGCTGCAAACTTCTGTTTTTGAACATCAATAAAGTTCGTAGGTGTAGGCAAGTTGTTAACATCTGAAGCTTGTGACACACGACCATCTTTACGTTCTGTAGGCACTTGCCAACTCAATCCACAGATCTACAAACAAAAATATTGTCAATATTGTTACTTGTTCATTTTAAATAGATAAAAACTCACGTGCAAATGTCTTTATGTAAAGTTGATAGTTAAGAATTTTTAGATGATTTTACAAGTTTGATTAAATTATCATCTAATAACTCTCAACTATCAATTTCACTTAAAATTAACTATATGTAAGTTTTCACCTTTGCTTTAAAATTTTAGAGTAAATACCTTTTACGGCCCCTATCCTTTTTGAAAATAGACAAACTGCCCCCTAACGTTTAAAAAATGACGAATCAGCTCTTGTCTATTTCTTCTGTTAGACACATTGACCTTTTTGTAGCTCCCTCGCTTGAAACTCGACAGAAAATGCTGACTTATAACGGTGAGCAGGTGACTTGGCATGGACACATAAGCTGAATTTGTTAGGATGATACAGCCCCTACCAAGTCATCAAAACGTCATGTTTAAAGGAAGTGAGAGACGCGCATTTTGGAGACCTTCTCCCCCTTCTCTCCTTTTTTCGAACCCTAACTCAAGTAGCAATCATAAGTGACGCAGAGCAATCCTCAACCTCTCAGACTCGTCGTCGCTGGATGAATGGTAGGATGGGTTCAAGTAATGCTAGTGGCGGAAAGAAGGTGAAGTTTTAACACCCTGAATGCAAATGTGGAAGTTATGCAATCCTGCAAAGATCTGCAACTACCAAAAACCCAGACATGATCTTTCTCGGTTATTGCCGCTATTGTGTAAGTGTTCCTCCATGCTTGATTATCGATTCAACTTGCTTTTGTGCTTGAACAAATTATCTTCATGATAACTGCAATTGCAGACAGAACGACCTCACTACAACTACTTCATGTGGCTGAGCTAATTTCTTGTCATTTTTCACATGAAGAAGACATTGGTGTAGATGAAAGAATGATGATGCTAGAGAACAGATTTGAACAATTGGAACACAAAGTTGATTTGGCAATTGAAGAAAAATAAAAAAATGGAGTATTGCTTTCATAGTCTATGTCATGCTAGCCATGTTAATTGTAGTAGCAGCAGTAAAATATGTTGTAGTCTAGGACATAGATTGTATTTTATTGCAATATGTGATGTATGGTTAAGGTTAATGTATGAAAAGATGGATATTGGATATTGGATATGTAGTTACCATGTTCTATATGGATGGATTGTTATTTTGTTGCATTAATGATAACTTAATTTTGTGTAAGAGTTATAGATCTATGAAATCCTGGATAGTGTGATATATATCCAAAAGCATAGAAATTTCATTCATAATGCTATGCACATAGGTATAGTTTAGTCTGGTGATGTATCAGCTGGAAACAAAAAATTATTTTATTGAGCTAAATGTCCACACCTAAAATTAAGATAACTAGAACTCTGTTACATATTCCAAATCATTAAACAACAGGTCTCAACCTTTGATACATCGAAGATCCATAACAACAAAAAAAAAAACATACCAAATCCTATGTTTCAGTAACCATGGGTATGAGTTGATTATTTCATCCTTGGTGGCCTTAAGCAATATCTCCTCTTGGATCTAGAAGGGTTTTTCAGGCCTTGTGTGGAAACAAATTTGAAAGTTGGTGTAGTTCCTAAACCAGTTTCAGCAGTAGTGTATTGTTGTTCCTGAGTTGGTGATGTTGTGTTGCTACTCCCAGGGATTGTTTGTTTGGCTCCGGATTGTGCTCCATGGTTGGGAGGATTTGGGTTGTTTGGCACTGGAGGTCCAGTATTAGCATCAATTCTCTAATAAAAAAATCAAAAACGTATTTATGATTGGAATAGTGGGCTGAAATTTAGTTACAATAAAATGGTTGTTTGACAAATAAAAAGACCTCTGGTTGTAGTGGTGCAGACTGTGATAGTGGGATCTCCACTCTTAGTTCTTCGAGTAGTGTGGGTGTGGTCCCAACCTTGGAAAGTTTTTTCTTCTGGCTTTTTACCTTAGCCTGATAAGTACAATTAAAAAAGAAGTGTGTTTCAGTGTTACTTTAGTCCATATCAGTTTTCTACCCAACAAAAAAACTAAATACAAAACAGCAAAAAAGGGTACCACTGGCTCTAGGGATGTCACAGCCACATTGTTGCTTACATTTGGTTCAACTCCGTCCAAATTTTATGCAACACAAAAAAAAAATTACAGGACCCATTTAGATACAGTTAGGCACAAAATTTAGGCACATAAAGATTGAGTTGCCAAAGTTATAATATTACCTATTCTGGGGTTAGATTTGTAGGGTTTGATTGCTCTCCATTTGGTTGTTGCTTCGGCTTCTTTCTCTTTGGTTGCTAGTTAGGATTTGTCAGTACACCTTTACATGTCGTATGATAGTAGTCCTTCTATCTACATTTGCTACATGTCACCTGGAAGGTCTTCTTCACTTTGTATCCTTGTTCTTTCATCTGAGCCTCTGCCACCACATCAACACTCCTCTTCTTAGTAGGTCTCCCAAGGGGTCTCTTAATATTTGGTGCCTTAGGTTAGAGCCTATTAGTTTCCTCCCAAAACTTCTCAGAATTAACTGGCTTGATTGAATCCTCATAAGTGCCTGTGATGGCATCCATTATGAGCCACTTATGTGCAAATTTCTTTGGCCTTAGATTCTGTCTCCTCAGTCTTGCTATGGCAGCAACAGCATGTTTGCAAGGTAGCCCTGCCAGTTATCAAGTGAACAGCATGTCATATTGTATCACACTCCACACATAATAAACTAAAGGACAAAGTTTAGGGGTTACCTGTTAATTTTCAGACATTGCAGGAACAAGTTTGTCTTTGCAAGTTGATAGCAACCCTAGTTTGGTGTCTTTGCACTTCAAACAACACTCTAGCATCATTCCCAGCCCATTCTGCAGTCCATTTATTGCTCTCTGGTATAACATACTCATCCAACCTTAACTGTTGAACTGGAGCCAGCTTCCCAGTGCACTTGCCTAATATGTGTTTATGCCCTGCCATCTTTCTCATAATATAGCATCTAAGCTCTTCGCACATACTTAAAATTAGTTTAAACTTGTACTCGACAATTTTTGCATTCCATATTTCGCACATGTTGTTCGTTATGTTGTCCACTTTAGGGCCGTGATTAAAATATGCCTTGCTCTATGCAGCCGGATCGAACTTGTTTAGATGCTCATAGACTTCTTTGTTCACCTTCTTGAAAAGCTCCATTGAGTTTCTAAAGTCCTTCATCGTTGTGCTCTTATCAGCCTTCCACACCAACCCCTTAGTATGCTTGTCTTTAAAGTTCTTGATGAAATTTTTTCGTATGTGGAGCACATAATTTCTAAGGTGCGCTTGCGACATAACTTCATATAATGCATTAGCTAGCCCCTTTAAAAATATACAAATAGTACAAATTTAGATAAAACCAGCCAATATAACATAATGAAACAATTGAAAGATCAGTAACTTTATACATTTTGTTGATTCGACATGAAGTTCCATCCATGCTTAATGACTTGTCCAAGATCATCTTGTAATATGTTCACAAACCATCTCCAAGAGTCAGTGTTCTCAGACTCAATTACAACAAAGGCTATAACAAAAAAATGGTTTTTTGCATCCTGTGCACTAGCAGATAGTAGATGTCCACCAAAGTATCCTTTTATAAAACAACCATCCAACCCAATCAGAGGCTGAAACCCACCTTAAATCCCTTTTTACATGCGTCAAGAAATATGTATAGCCTATTAAAGAGTGGACACCCTTCTGGTTGTGGGATTACATCAATCATTTCAATAGAACCCAGATTGCTTCTATGAATTTCATTCATATAGTCATGAAGCTTGCCATACTGTTCTCGCTCCTTTCCAATTGTTTGCTCTCTAACAACCTTCAAAGCTTGAGTAATCATCTTGTAGTTTACATGGACATTATAGTCATGCTTCATATGCTCCAACGCCTCCTTTGGTGTCATAAGTTGTTGGGTTAGCATCCTCTTGACCAATTTGCTTGTGACCCAAGCTCTTGTTGTCATATTACTGCTCAGATTTCTTTCACAGTTGCGCTCTCCATAAAGTGTCTTAAATTGATAGCAAAGACTCTCGCTGTTATAGGAACAAAGCACAAGCCAGGGACAATCCTTCTCAACACATTTAGCTCTAAGTCTCTTAGGCTCATTCTTCAAATATTGCAGTTCCTTATCCTCTAACACGAAATAGTCTTTCAATGCTTGCTTAAATTGCTCCATAGTCGTAAATTGCTGTCCTATCTAAAATTCAACCTCACCATACTCAGCTTTCTCATTAAAATCAGGATATCTTGGTCTATTTTCATCCTCTTCGCTAGAAATGAGAGAGTTAAATGCCTCAAGATTCATATTAATAGGGCTTGTCAATGTCTGAGTCCCTCTTTATTAACAGGCTCTGGAATGGGCCTATCTCTTACCTCTGGAGTTGGATCCACCCCACCTGATCCATTACCTTCTTCAGTATTAAGCCCATTCCTTGGTACATTACCAGCTCCTTCTTGTGACAAAATATGTTTCCTTACTCTTTCAACATATCTTTTTGCTTTCTTCTTCTTGGTCCTAAGAGACAAGTCCTTGTCATCAATTCCACCATGGGGCACATTATGCTTCTTTTTAGGAGTATCTGACTTTCCAACACTCTTCTTCTTAACAGACTTATGTTCAGAACTCAGCCCACCTTTTTTACTCTTTTTCACACGGTTCTTCTTGGCCTTATCTTCTTCACCACTACTGCTACTACTGGATTCGAATCCAGGTGGAGGGGGTTTGTAGGACTCATCTTCCGTGGTCTCATATCCATCGTAAGAAGAAGAAGAAGAAGAATCAACTTTGACAACTTCATCCTCTGTTCTGTCTTCAGCAACATAATTCATCTTGCTAACACATTGTGCTCAAAATAGATCACAAGAAAATCAGACTCCACATCTTCCATCTTTTTATCACATATTTGGTTAATCTTCTTGTCCCCTTTAAGAACATGCAATCCAGACTCCAAGTCAGGGACAGTACCATCATACTAATAAATCTCTTTGTAGCTAGTATACTCTAAACCCTTAAACATTTTCACCAAGTCTTTGAAATTAACATAATCTATATCTAATGGAAGAAATACCTCAAATTTTCCATCAAAGTAGTGCAACACTCCATCAGAATTTCTTTCGAACCAACCCCATAATGAAAAACAGGGACAATTTCATATGACATCTTCCAGAAGAAAAATGTGCAACACTTTGGATTAACTAACTACTATAGTCATCCATACCAATCATAACCAAAGACGGTGAATAAAGGTAGCAAAATAAGATTAGAAAAAAACTAATTTTATAAAATACAACCAACTCACAAGGTAATGAATGAACTAAACGACACTAACCTTAGTAGCGCCGTCAACGGCTCCGTCAACATTGCCTTCGCCACTTTCTCGCTGGAAGTTCTAGTCAGCTTGAGTTAGAGGGAAACATTTCACTTTCTTAGGGTTAGGGTGTAATTTTGTGTGCTAAGTGAGGGTCATTTCCCTATGAAGCTACATGTAAGGGGAGAAGGGGGAGAAGGTCTCCAAAACGCGCGTCTCTCACTTCCTTCAAACGACGAGGGGCTGTATCGTCCTAATAAATTCAGCTAATGTGTCCATGCCAAGTCATCTGTTCACTGTTATATATCAGCATTTTTTGTCGAGTTTCAAGCGAGGGAGCCACAGAAGGGTCGATGCGTCTAACAGAAGAAATAGACAGGGACCGATTTGTCATTTTTTAAACATCAGACGGTGGCTTGTCAATTTTCAAAAAGGACAGGAGCCGGAAAGGAAATTTACTCAAAATTTTATTATTGTTGTGTATATATACCAGGATGACGGAGTCGCGAGCAGCAAGGGCAACAATATCGGCGCAAGACACAACGCTGGGACATGCAGCCTCGAGTTGTGTCTTTGTGTCGTCAATGACCTCGAATCCTCTAAGTCCGAGGTTTGCAAATGCTGTTCTCTCGGTGGCAAAGCCGGTAACGAGGACAGAAGTGTCACAAACTTGGACAAAGCAATCATGGAAGTGCATTCTGAGTAAGGCAGCAGCTAGAGTAGGGTCGGAGTTAAGATGGTATTTAACCGTGGACTTGACAATGGACTCGGCTTTTGGACATGTAGTAGCATAGAACCCTACATGGGTACCTTGGCCATGCACCATGGTAGAAACAATACACAATAAAGCAATCATAATGAACCTTTTCTGATCTTGATGAAAACACCATCCATTTTGATAATTAATTAAGTTCAAGTAATAATTATTATTGCCTTTATTATATGTATATGAATGAGGATGCTAAGCTAATAACACGTATGCATGGGAATGGGATGATGATAATATACTGGAATCTTTTATAATCAAATATTAACTAAAATGGAATTTGTCGTTACTTTTTTAGTTCCAAGTTTGTAGTCTTGAATAGTGTAAGGCGTATTTCTACTTCTAGATACTTTGACGATAAAGTCAATTATGGATTGTAAGAGATATTAGGTTAAGGATCATGTGAGATGAAATTAGATGAGATTAGGTTAAGTATCATTCCCTTGCTGATGAGTATAGGTAGTAACTTATAGATGGATAATAATATGAGCGGAGAGTAACTTAATGAGTAAAGATCAGAGTTTATTTGCTGTGTTGGATCGGACATATTATATACATGTTATACAATAGATATTCAGTCAAAAAAGGAAAATATTGTTAATGTATGAAGAATTAATTGAAATAAACTACACACTTTATTCTTTAAAAAAGATGATGAAATATAAAAGGGTAGCTCCAATGTTAAAAGGAAAGAAGTAAAAAATCACAAGTGCTTTGCTCTCTTGTACAATCTGAGATGTACGAATTAGACACACTATTAGAACTTAGAAGCAAGTGTTTTACTGCTACACTGTAGTGCCCACAATTTATATTTGACGCAAAACAAAGCTGTGTAATTGAACACTGGATTCATATCAGTTTTATATGTTCATTTTTTTTTTTACTAAAACGATTTTTCCAAAGAAAAATGACCTGTTTTATTATGTTGATGAACTTGAATTGAGTGTTATTCCATGCTAGTATTTTAACAGACGTGCATTTTGAAATTTTGATTCTTGATATTTTATAAAATTACAATAATTAGTTTCTTAAGAATCCATTTTAACATTTTAATTCTCAGGTGATTTTTATGATATTTTATGCTTACAAAATTTTTAAAGTATGAGAATTTAACGGATAGTTTTATGGTGCTTTGTGCCTAAAATTTCAACAGCTGCTGAAATGAGATGTCATAATAGAAAAAAAATCACGTGTGGTGTTAAGTGTAACACGCATAGACAGAAATTGATTTCTGTACAGCAATGATAGAATATTATTGACATTAGATAGATTATTATAAGTATGGTCGTTCAATTTGTGGCATTACTGATGGGCTTCAAATTTATTGTCAAGAGAGAAAAAAAATAGAAGTACAGTGTACAAAAGAATTATTGAAGTTTCATTTAAAAATTTAAATACGGTGTACATAATATTATATAATAATAAACTCATGACTTAGGCTTTATATTCATACATAAGGATAAGGATGATTGAAGTTTCATTTTAAAAATTTTTTAAATGTGGGTCATTTCTACTTTGTCAATATATCTAAAACAATGATAAGCCTCCTAAAAAAATTCCTTTGAGTGAGACATATCATATATAGTCTTAGAGCGGGACAAACTTATCTTTCAACCTAAACGTTATTAGAATATATACCAAAAATCATTTATGTTTATATATATTTATATCTATATTAATTAGGTAAATAAATATACATTATTATTTATTTTTCTTTCAATATATATTAATATCAGAATAAATTTAAAATTCATCTCATCATGTGAAATTATTAGAGTGTCACATGTAAAAATTAGTTATCAAGAATCTATTATGAAAAGTCTTGTATACAAGTGTAGGATATATATTTGGCAATCTCAGTGTAAAAAAATAATATACATTTTCAATAATCATTCAAGACACTCGTATCAATTTTCATTTTCTTCTCTTCTCTTTGTTCTCTCTGCTCACATTTATATTCCTTTATGGTATCAAGAGCACACAAGATCCATGGCTCAACTTGAAAATATTCAAACCAATGATGATGATGCTGCTAAATCAACACCAATAGCTTTTACTTCATCAAATTTCAAGGATAAATCATTCAACATTCCACTAGCTGAGAAATTGAGTGAAACCAACTTTTTGACCTAGAGACATTTTGTAACCCTTTCAATCTGCGGGCAAGAACTTAAAGATCACCTGAATCAAGGTAAAATTCCTCCACGCTATGATAATTCTGCAGATGAAGCCAATAAAAAAGAATCCAAGAAATATAAAACATGGAGAATAGATGATTATAATGTCAACTCTTGGCTATTTGCTTCAATAGACGACTCGTTAAAACATAGAATAATCGGGTGTCACTTTGCTCATGAAATATGGAGCAGAATTCATACATTTTTTGCTTCCCAAAATAAAGCTCATGCTTGACAATTGCAATTGTAACTACGATCAGTCAAGAAACAAGCCTCAACATCAGATTATCTTCTTCAAATAAAAAAGCTCTCAGACTCATTGGCTACGATCGGTTCACCACTCTCTAATGAAGAATACACCAATATCATCCTCAATGGCTTCAGTGAAGAATATCATCCATTTATCACAATGATCACTGCCAAAGATCTTCCATACTCTATCCCAGATCTTGAGGCATTATTAATGGCACAAGAAGAAATAATTGACAGATTTAAGAAACCTAAATCATCTATGGTTTAAGTTCACCTGTCACAAACTACTACTACTCAAGAATCAACCTCTCACCAACAACGGACTTCTCCAACAAATTCATATTCTAATCCAGCTCGCAGAACATACAATAACTTTGGAAGAGCTCCTTTTGGAAGAAGAGGTTATGGTGGCAGGAATTCTCATGGTGGCAGCGGTTCTTGGGGAACCAACAATCACCCCAATGCCAAATCTGTGGCAAAATGGGACATATCGCTAGTTATTGCTACTTTTGCTTGGATCAAAATTACTCTCATGCTCAAAACCATATTCCCAATTCTTCAATGTACACAGCATTACCACCAGCACCTTCTTTCTAAAATCCTAAAGCTATGCTAGCCACACCATATGCTATTGCTGATCAATCATGGTATGCTGACACAGGAGCCACCCATCACTACACCTCAGATCCAGAAAATCTTCACCAATCATATGAATATCAAGGCCAAGAACAGGTCTACACAGGAAATGGGTCAGGTATGATAATTAATCGAGTAAAAAATTCATGCTTACAATGCTGCTCTTCTTTTAAACGATATAAATTGTATGATCTTTTACTTGTTCCTTCAATAACTCAGAACCTTCTAAGTGTATCATGATTTGCACGAGATAACAATGTTTACTTCTCATTTTGGCCTGATTATTGCTTGATAAAATCTCAGGCTACCAAAGAAGTCCTTCTCAAAGGCAAGGGTGAGAGAGGAACGTGTAAATTTGAGAATGTTTCCATACCTAGAGCTGTGCAATCCTCTTATAAGTCACCTTCAATCTTGTTTGCAAAGTGTGTTTCATTGGATGTTACCCATAAAAATTTTGGACATCCCACCATCCCTATTGTACAAAAAATTATAAATAAGTGCAATTTGCTAGTGAATAAAATTTCTAATTCAGATTCTGTATGCTCCTCTTGTTGCATGGCCAAATCGCATAAACTTCCATATACTCCATCTATGCATGCTTATTATAATGTAGGGTTTAACTTTTTTCGGATTAACTTTTTAACTATTTTAATCATGTAGGATTTAATTTATGGCAAACTATATGTGACTAGACCCTAATTCCTTAGACCTTTCTAGTCTCCTCTAAAATTCATCAACAGCCAATTCTTTGGTCAATTAATTCCAATTAGAGGGTGGTGATCAAATTCCAGTTTGTATGTCACAAAAACTCTAATTACCCAAAAATAAAAGGATTATATTTCACGTATCCTGTTAAATCCAGATAATTAAAATTTAGGAGAATATGTTTTCAAGCTGTTGTTCAAGTAAAGAACTTTTCCAAGTTATACAAGAACTCAAATAGAAAGATGGTCATACTTCCGTTCCACCCAAATTCATAAGATGAAGAACGAAAATAATTCTTAAATTATAAATCCATACATGAATTAAAATAGAAAAAAGTAATAAAATCAATCCATACAAATAGACAGAGCTCCTAACCTTAACAGTGGAGGTTTAGTTACTCATGGTTCAGAGAGAAAATAAGGATTTAGGTAAAATGTAATAAGTTCCAATCTGATGGCCTCTTGAGCAGGTAAGCCATGAAACTTAGCCAGTATGTTGATTAGCACAGTCTTCAGTTCAAAATCTGCAGCCAGATTTGGATGACGCGCTTGATACGGTTGCAGTGTAAAGCCCGGGGCCCCTGCTTCTTGGAGAGTAATCTTTCTGGGATCCGCCATATTACCTGCGTGTAAATCAACAGAATCAGTAGAAGAGGAGCTTGTTTCTTCCTCAAATGGCGCTTCAGATTCGCCCTTAGATAGAATTGGTGAATTGGTAGTAACCACTTCACCACCCTCAGAGGCTAATCAACGCCGAGCTCGCCTTATACGTGAAATAGTTCTTTCAATTTTGGGATCAAACGCGGCTAAGCTCGGATCCGATAACGAACGCGTCATTCGATAAAAGAAACATAGAGCTCGTGGTAATAAAATAAAGTAAATATGCAAATATGTAAATTTAAAATATATACACCAACCAATAATTTTGCACACTGTTGCAGCTCCCCGGCAACGGCGCCAAAAATTGACAGGCGAAAAATTGCCGATTAAGAATTTATAATGGAAACAACGTTGCAAGTACAGTTCTTAACCGACGAAAATCCTGCTTATCAATTTAGAAAGAGTTGTCACAATTTACGAATAAAATACTGGGAGTAGAATTCCCAAGTCATCTCCCAACGAGTTGCTATGAGAGTGCTATTTATTGGTTAGGAATTTTCTGAGAAACTTTTAGAGTTAGAGAATAGAGAAATAAATGACTATCAATTAAAGCAATAAAAATTAACAAGATGTTTTATGTAATTGAAATAAAAAGCCTCGACTAGGAGAATATTAATCGGAAGTTCTATCCTTGTTGGATCTTCCCAAAGTTAATAGTAAGAGGTTGTTGCTTCTACTTAGTTAACCTTTACCGAATAAAGGAAAGTCAAGTAATTGAGCCAACTCTGATTCACAAGTCCTAATCATCTCCCTTGGGAAGGATTAGCGTTAGTGACTAGAGAGTCAACCAACAACTCCCAATTACAAATTAACTCTTGAGTATTCCAACTCAAGGGTCTCCTATTAATCAACTCCAAAGTCAAGTTGAGAGCCTACTCCAATGACATGAGTGCCATTTTCGCATACATGTAAAGGGAATAGAAAGAAGACATGGTAATTAAAATTGAATTGGAATAATTAAGCAAATAAAGAAATTAAATAGAAAAATACTCCTTGCATTAATAAATTCCAAAATCGAAGATATTCATATGTAGTTTTGAACAAAATAAACGGGAAATAAAAGAGTAAAGGAACAAGAAAACAAACTATAATGATAGAGACTTCGACGGAAGTAGTAACTCTTCTGAAATCCAATCCAAAAGCATAAAGCTAGAAAATCTATGAATCTATGAATATGAATAACCCTAGAGAAAGTCGTAAATTCTCACCACGATTCAAAAAACTAAAACTAAAACTAGTGAACGAGAATGTGTGTTGAGTTTCTGCTGTCCCCTGGTTCTAGTCTATGTTTTTGAGCTGAAAACTGGGTCAAACAGGGGCCCAGAAATTGCCCCCGGGAATTCTGATATGCAGCACGTGACGGCCTTCCACGCGTACGTGTCATCCACGCGTGCGCGTCGATGTGCATTCCTCTAATCACGCGTATGCGTACTACACATGGGCTTGTTGCTGCTCTGTCTCCTAACCACGCGTGCGCGTGGTTTGCGCGTGCGCGTCATTGCTCGCCCTCGAGATCTTTAATTCCTTATCTTTCTTCCTCTTTTGCATGCTTCTTTTTCCATCCTCTAAGCCATTCCTGCCCTGTAGTCTCTGAAAATACTGAGCATTAATATCACGGCATCGAATGGAAATAAGAGAGTATTTAAGAAATAGTCAATTAAAGGCCAACAAGCATGTTTTCAATCATAGCATCACTTTGGGAAGGAAAATGTAAAACCATGCATATCATATGAATAAGTGTATAAAAGATTGATAAAATCCACTCTATTTAGAATTTGTCACGTGAATATCCAGTATCTTCAAGTGTCTTTATCACCAGATCAAGATCATCCACTGCTCCTTTAACAGTTGTACCTGCAAAGTTCCGTCTATATGAGTGAACATCAACAAAGTAAAAAAAAAAGGGCAGGAGAGGAGGGGCAATAGAGATAAAGAAACTTGCCTATGATCACATTTACAATAGCTGGCTTATCTTTGTGAAGAAGCAGCTTGGCCTTGAAATCATTACAATCAATCTCTCCGGTATGAAGAGTTACAATCTTCATACAATCCATTATGTACATACGTGCAGCTTTAAATACAGAATAATGTGATTCTTGTGAGGCGTACAAAATCCCATCCGGAAGGACCTGTCTCCTGCAAATGTCATATTTAACAATATAATCGTGTTCTTTCCAAATTTGCAAAATGTTGAACAAAGTCAAACTAAAACTAACCCAACTAGGATGCCATGCAGATTGCCCTCAGTACCACAGTTTATCATATAGCCCCAGTACTCATCTTTCTTTATTTTCCATAACCGGGCACACCAGTCCAAAACACCAACTTCAAACTGCCGGGAGTGGACTCCATAATTGCTTTCAATGAATGGATCTCCCAGGTTATTTATGGAGAAGTGTTGAAGTTGAGAGAGTGCACCATAGTCGAAATCCAAATTATAAGGGTAACCTGTCATAGATTGTTCACAAATTACATACGAGTATAAGACTATATGAGATAGCCTAAAAACTCCATAAGTTAAAAGAATGAATATAGGCCTTGAAAAGCTACACATCTTCTAGGTAATTTTTGCACAAAATGGAAGCCAGAATAATATAGATGCATTAATGAACTGTAATGGACCATAAACATTTTTCGTTTCCCTCTAACTAGTGAAAAAAGCACTCTTCATGTAATAGACATGAAGACTTCTTCTGTTATATGTGATTGAATGCTTCATCTACTTCCTCACACAGGCACAGCAGCCTCAAATGCATCTCATTCTTCGCCAAAACATTAAACATATAAAACAATCTCAACTACAACTGAAGGATAGCTAAAACGCACATTGTTGGTTGGACAACGAACAAGTTTGTGTGTATGCACCGACACTATCAAATCTGAATTATGATTTTTACACACTTTGTTTTTTGAAAAAAAAATTAAAAAATGTTACATTATATTTGTTGCGTTCAAATGAAAGCACCTGGATAATTATAAAAACGTATCAATAAAAACTCACCAGCTAGAATACTACGCAAACAGAGGATAACAGGGAAGCAGGTGAGGCACATATAGTATAAGTTTGTGCCAAGTATTGTGTGGGTGCTGATGCTTGGTTGGTATTACCATCAAGTTAACAAACTTTCTTGTATGTCAAGTCAGAAACCACAGGGCCGAACGTTGCATAGAAATGAGCAGAATTACAGAAATACTAGTTGGAACAAACAAAAGCAACGATGATATCCTATCATGAAGCATTTTCTTTGTGCTAAATGCAACAAGGAAAATGCAATCAAGAAAGTATTAAGATTAAAAGAGCAAATGCTATCAAACCTAAATGATGTTTTGTCCTTTCAGTCAATGATTTTTTGTATTTGGACAATACACTTGCCATGTAAGCATCCCTTTCCCCAGTAATCTCATCATCTGCATCAGGTTCTGTAACTTCTAGACACAGTGTGTGAACATTTTTTTCCAGTACTATAGCTCTTTTCACATTCTCACTTTCTGCAATTGTGGGTGGCACAGGTTCTTTGATCACAGCTGACGCATCAAAATCCTCGGCAATGGTTCAACTGTTCCGTTGGCGGCTTGGCGCCCAAATGGCCACTTCCAACCATTTTGATGCTCGTAACACAAGATTACCTGTAAAAGATGGAGTCCAGGAGTGAATTGAGCAACAAAGTCCATGGTTAAATAAAGCAGCCATCCCTTTTTTCCTTTTAGTGAAAGCATTTTCCAATTTCTATACACAAAAAAGATGCCAGACCAAATCACGATTACCACCAATACAGGAAACTCATGCAAATCTCTTCATTTCATATACATTACTTGAGTCATTTATATACAGAATATAAAAATTATTAAATTATGACTTAAATGAAGGTCACAAATTTATGGAAAGACATACAAATTCCAAGGTTGTGAGAATCGAACCGGTCAATAAACCGATAAAGTTACTGGTTCAATGGTTTACTGGTTCGACCGAGATTCAACCAAGGTTCAACATGTTTACTTAAACATAAAATAAAATTATTAAAAAACCTATATATAATTTTAAATATATAAATTTAATAATTTCTAACTTAATAAAATTCAAAATTTCATAATTTTACATCTTAAATTATTCATAATTTAATATTAGAAGCTCACATACAATTTCAAATATCAAAGTTTGTAACTAAAAACAACCAAAACACACATAGTGACAAACACAATGTTCTACTTTTACAAGAAACATTAACAAACAAGTTTTCAACTAATCATAGACACAACTCATCAAATTTTCCTGATCACAGTAAAATATTGCCAAGATGGATCAGATTTTTCTCGAGAAAAACCAGTTTGGGATTCTTAGACAGCATTGTCTTGTGGCGGTTGATCACTTTATGATTGTTCCATCTTTAATATACAACAAAAACAACCATAAACAAAATTAACTCAGCAAACAAATTTGACCGAATCATGAACAAAATTAACTCAAGTAAACAAAATTAACTCAGTAAATAAAATGATTCTAAGTCACAACAAACAAAATTAAGTAATTAACTAAACTAAATGATTCTTACTTCCTAGTCACAGAAGATAAGATATTCAAAACAAAAAATCATGAACGAATCAGAAATTTCAGAACCAGTAATCACAAAAATGAACAGCACAAAACACAGGCTAGAATACACAAATAAAATTATTCCAAGTCACAGCAAACAAAATTCAAAATCCAGCTAACAAAAATCATGAACAAAATTAAGTAATTAATCAAAATAAATGATTCCTAGTCACAGAAGATAATATATTCAGAACCAAAAATCATGAACAAATCAGAAATTTCAAAACCAGTAATCACAAGAATGAACAGCACAAAACTCAAGCGAGAATACACAAATAAATAAGTAAATACTTCAAAATGGAGAAAAGGAGAATACCTACCTGAAGCACGAACAGAATGAGCAGAGATGTCAGCGGCGAGGGAAGGTTCCAGCTAACGGATGAAGACAGAATGAACAGAGATGTCAGGCAGCGAGGGAAGCACGAAGAAGTGCTTGACAGTGACGGAGGCAAGGCGAACACGGAGAGAGCGCTCTCGAACAGAGAAGACGACGTCAAGCTCCTACGACGGTGCCGAGCTTCCACGCGCGATGCCTATACATGCGACGGGGCTTTGGGGTTGAGGTGGTTGCGGTGGTTGACGTGTCTTTGGGCGGCGGAGTTGGGTCAATGGGTTTTTCTTTCAATTTCAGTGGGGACTGGGGGTAATGTGTAGTTGATTTAGGGTTTTTTTTATGTAAAACGGTGGCGTTTTGGAATTTGTAGCCAAATCGGAAACTTTCTAAAAAAATCGATCGATTTACCGATTAACCTCCGATTCAACCGGTTCTCTGATTGATTTTTTGCAAACAGGTTTAATATAGTCAACCGGATCGGTCTGATAATTGGTTTTCAATTAACCCAGCTGAACTGATCGATCTGGTTTGATTTGCAGAACAATGACAAATTCTTGATCCCTTATTTCTGCAGCACTCATTATTGCTCAATATATTAATATTTCTACAGTACACTTTTTAATGTCAAAATAATTGCCAAAGGAAGCTAACAAAAACAAAACAAAACGAAACACAAACATGCATTGCACAATTCCTGAAATGGATAAATTCTATGCAGCACAACATCTGTAAAACCAAAAACATATTCTAATAATTCAACACTTTTTAATTTTAATATGGAGACAAGAACGGAGTAGGACCGCGTTATGGAGAACACGTGTGCTTTACCTGTATGTGGTGTCAGGGGCGAAGTAATCGGACGGTGCGAAAGGATGCTGCGTTATCGGACGGTCCAATTTGAAGGTGACAAAACGGACGGTCCGAGTTGTGCCATCCCCGCCATGTGTTGCGCATGCGTAGCTCGCCGCAACAGTGCCCCTTAAACCTAACATACCCCCATGCTACACCCACACCCACCCTCTGAAGTCACTTTCACCTTCATCCCACCCAGCATCCATTCTCTCTTTTTCTTCTTCGTTTATCAACTTCTTCTTCCTCTACATCTATAAAAAAAAATTAAAATGTCAAAGAAACAAAAATTTAGAGATGTTGATCGTCCTAAACTTCATATTGTACAATATCTCTGCCATCCTGATCATGTAAGTTTATGTTTCAAATTTTTTTTTATATTTCAGAATTATAATTATTATTGTTAGAAATTTAATTATTATCATTGTTGTTAGAAATTGAATTTAGGAATATAGACAGAATTATTATTATTATTGATAGAAATTTAGAAATATATGTTTAAATAATAGTTAGAAATATACTTATTTATAATAGTTAGAGCACATTTTAATGAATGATAATATTTGAGTTAGACTAATATGATAGATTAGTAAAAGATACTTTTTAGAATTTTTTGTAATAATTTTAGAAATTATAATTAATTGATTAACTTTTATAATTAATTTTAGAAATTATAATTTTAGAAATTATAATTTTAGAAATGATAATAATTTTTTGTAACAATAAATAAACTAAACTAAATTGTGTATAATTTTTTGTAATAATGTTGAGAATTTTGATTAATAATTTGGTTTTGTTAAATATAATAGATTTGTTTTTGGTAATAATTATTTGTTTATTGTTAGCTTTTCAATTGACATAAATATGTTATTGTACTTGAAGTTTTAATATTAAAGTGGAACATTATTAGTTAAATAAGAATTGGAATTATCTATTAGTTATTATTATTAATAGTAAGTTAGAAATAATTTTTAGGGTTATTAATTAAATTTAGAAGTAAAATATTATTACTCAGGGAGGAGTATTTACGATTTACTGGATTTTATCATGTTTCCCATATTAGAATAGCTCAATGTCAGAAAATACTGGTAAATGCTCTGGTCGAAAGGTGGCACCCAGACACACATACCTTTCACCTTCCGATTGGTGAATGTGCTGTGACACTGAAAAATATGACTGTTATTCTTGGTCTTCCGATGGGCGGTCTTTCAGTCACAAGGATGACTATGAGTAGTTTTATAGCCTTAGAGGTGGAGTGTTTGCACTAATTTGGGGTGGCACCGAGAAAGTTGAACTGTAGAGAAAGTTGCATAAAACTGACGTGGCTTCGGGATCTAAAAGAACGTTTACAGTTGACTGATGAAAACAACATGCAGAGGTACGTGAAATGTCACATTATGTTGTTATTTGATACGAACTTGTTTGGAGACAAGTCTGGGATATCTGTACACTGGAAGTTTCTGCCTCTGCTTCGTGATTTTGGCAGTATCAAATAGTACAGTCGGGGATCAGCATGCCTAGCACACCTGTACAGGACGTTATGCAAGGCATCTCGTTTTGACTGTAAGAAAATCGATGGTCCACTAACACTTATGCTCAGTTGGACTTGGATCTGCCTACCATATCTAGCGTCGGTTCCTAGGGAATCCCACAGTTTTTTGCTTGCAAACAGGTAACCTTATCTTGCATTTACATGGTAACTTCATATTTAGAATCCAATTGCGTTAATGAAATAAGTCATATTAGGTGGCGTAACTGGGAGCATGGAGACCGACGCTATGGATATCTTACGCTTGATCACTTTAGGAAGGCCTTGGATGATCTTCAGGAAGGCCAGGTGTGTTTTCATTAAAGAAGTATTTGTTTCAGGTTTAGTGTTATTGTTATTTGGATTGTAATCATCTGTTTTCTTTATTTTTTCCAGTTTGTGTGGGTTGCTTATGTTGTTGATCGCGTTGATCCGGACATAATTCCTGCAGAAATCTACATGCACTCGGTTGTATGGAGTGCGACGGTGCCATTGGTGTCTTTTGAATGCATTGAGTGGCATGCAACCGATAGGTTTAGGCGACAGTTCGGTTTTGTTCAGGGAGTTCCTCCTCAAGAGCAGAATCTAGACAAGACACACAGAGAAGTCCTAACTGGTCCTAAGAATCTCAACTGGCCCACAGCCATGACTCATTTATTTTGGGTGATGCAGTGGACAAACAGGTATCGTCACGTTCTTACTGAGCTTTCCATGCCTCCACAGCATCCCTTAGATATTTACATGTACTGATACCATATGAAATATGGCAACCACTTGAACTTGTCGGATCTTGTGGTTCAAGAGAATGATGAGGGTAATCAGGTTATGGATGATGATAATCAAGAGCAAGAGTTACAATCACCGCCATCTCCACCTCCACAAGAACAACCTTAGTCCTCAAGCCAATATGTACCTTAAACACAGTTTACCCTATCATACCCAATACATCAGCAGTATTGGAGTATGCCATAGTTTGACTCAGGAGACGGAGCTTCTTTTAGCCAGTTACTTGGGTTCATAGCTGTAAATGCAGGCCAAGCACAATATGGCCATCAGCCTGATTTCATGGCAGGTAGGTATTCCTTGGACGCGAGGCATCCATGCCGCATTTCCTCAGGTGCTTCTAGAGAGTTGGTATCTGGTGACTCTAGTAGGAGTGATGGTGGTCGAGAAATTCTTAATAGTTAAAACCCTAACCGTGTTTCAATGGGTCTAATTGAAGAAAATTCTAAGACACTTGAGTAAGAGACTGATGAGTATCTAGTATATGAACCAGATGACGAGGAGGATGAAGATGAGGACATGGACGAGGATGAAGAATCCCATAATAATGCTTCTGATGATGGTGATGATGCAGGTCATATTATTGCTTTACCTATTGGTCATATGATTATATTATATTCATATATGGTATCTCTGTTGGTTTGATTATATTATATACTTGTTTGGTCAATTATTTTTATTATATTGATGTTAGGATGGTCTGTTTAATTAAATTGCATACAAGTGAGGTACGTACTCCAGATGAGACAGATAAAGGCTACAATCTTAGGGTTGATCCGTCATGTCATAGCACTAATCAATTCACTCCGTCTGTGTTCAAAAAGGCCACCAAAAAATGCAAGATTCTTGTGAAATATGTAAATTGGGCAATGAAAAAGTAGTTGTTGTGTAGCTAACATTTTCTATGTATCAGTTAACTTTTCTATATATCAATTAACTATTCTATGTATCATTACTATGCATGTCATGGAGTATTTGGACAAGTTATAATGTTTCAAATATCGTAAAATGTTTAGACAATATCTAAAGTCGCATATGTCATAGAGTAGTTTGATATAAGTTACAATTTTTCAAATATCATAATTTATCAAGGTTGCGAGAACCGGACCGGTCAATGAACCGGTGAGGTTACTGGTTTAGTGGTTCACTGGTTCGACCGGGGTTCAACCGGTTTAATTAAATATTAAATAAAATTATTAAAAAACCTAAAATAATTTTAAATATATAAATTCAATAATTTCTAACTTAATAAAATTTAAAATTTCACATAATAAATTATCCATAACTTAATATTAGAGGTTCACAAACAACTTCAAACATCAAAGTTTATAACTAAACAAAAAATGCACATAATGACAAACCCATAATGTTCTACATTCAAAAGAAACAATTACTAGCAAGTTTTCAACTAATCAAAGGTGCATGATAAACTATTATTTTATGATTTATATTGTGTTTAATTGAGTGGTTTTATCAAGTCTTTACCCACTTATTCATATGATTAGCATGTATTTACAATTCCTTCCCAAAATTGTTCCATGGTTGAAAACCTACTTCCTAGAGATCTTTTTATTGTGTATTTTAATTCTCCTTTATACCATTCGATGCTGTGATCCGTGTGTTAAGTGTTTCAGGCTTCATAGGGCAGGAATGGCTTAGAAAATGGAGAGGAAGCTTACAAAAAGGGAAGGAGCACAAGAAAAAAAGGAGACAACCAGTGAATAGCGACGCGCACGCATGGCTGACGCATGCGCGCAATTTGGACAAAATCACAGCGTGGATTGGAGTTCGCGCAAACAGCGCGAGCACGTGCCTGACGCGCATGCGTGCAGAGGAAAATCGTCAAACGATGCGTACGTGTGACATGCGCGATCTGCAGAAAATTCAGAAAATGCTGGGAGCGATTTCGGGCCACGTTTTGACCCAATTTTTGGCCCAGAAACACATAATAAAACTAGGAAACATGTAGAGACTAAATTAACAACATACACAACATTCATTATTCACAATTTTAGGATTAGATGTAGTTTCTAGAGAGAGAGAGAGGCTCTCTCATCTCTCTTAAGTTTTAGGATTTTAGGATTAGCTTTTCTTATTTAGTTTTCTCTTCTACTTTTAATTCTTCTAGTACTTTAGTTTATTTACTTTCCCTTGTTGATTACTTTATGTTGCTATTTGGTTTATGAATTCTCATGTTTAATTTGATTTTATATTTATTGTAATTTGAAGTATTTCATATTTATGATTTTAATTTAGCTTTTTACACTCTTAGCTTTGGTTGAGTAATTGGTGATACTTGAGTTATCAAACTCAGTTGATGATTGAAAATTGGAATTCTTTGCTGATTGATTTGAATTCCCCTAACTCTAGTCTTTTATTAGGAATTGACTAGGACTTGAGGAATCAAATTGATTTATCCACTTAACATACCTTCATAGTTAGAGGTTGACCAAGTGGGAGCAAAAGCCAATTCTCATCACAATTGATAAGGATAACTAGGATAGGACTTCCAGTTCTCATACCTTGCCAAGAGCTTTATTAGTTATTAATTTAATTTCTTGAAATTTACTTTTCTTGTTCAACCTATTTAAAAAACCCAAAAGGATACTTTTTCCATAACCAATAATAAGAACACCTCCCTGCAATTCCTTGAGAAGACGACCCAAGGTTTGAATACTTCGGTTTATAAATTTTACTGGGTTTGTTTCTTGTGACAACCAAAACTTTTGCACGAAAGGATTCTCTGTTGGTTTAGAAACTATACTTACAATGCGATTATATTTGTGAATTTCTTTATCGATAGAAAATCCGTTTGTCAAAATGTCGCCGTTACCGGGGAATTGCAAACGTGTGCCTTATTATTGGTTATTGTAAATATTTTTTCTTTTGCTTGTTTATTTGTTTTTGTTTTTAATTTTTATTAGCTACTATGAATTCTCACCCCTGTTACTATGAGTTTGGTTCCAATGTTGTTGTAGGGAATGGATGCTATAAGGAGAACATGCATCAAGGATGGAACAATCAAAGATGGGAGGAGTCACAAGGATTTGATCAACCCTCTTGACAACAACCACCTCCAATGGATCATCAACAACCATTCTATGATGCATATCAAGGCAATGGCTATGGTGATCACTCTTTTGATTATCAACAACCACCACCATATGCCTATGAACTCCCTTCTCAATATAACTTTGAACCACCATACTCACTAGCCCCCTACTACCAAACACCCTCATCTGATCCTAACCATTATCTACCATATCAACCACCCTATGAGCCATATGAGCCATACATAGATCCATCCCAATTCCAACCCAATTACTCCAAAGAACTACCACCTCCATATACACCACATCCATATCCATCAATCCAAGAGCCTTATAGTCCTACTTATGATATCCAAGCAGCACAAGAGTCAAGGGATCGTCTCAAAGAAATAGTGGATCAATTTCAAGCAACCCTTCGTCAATTAGACCAAGCGGTAAGCCGAATGGCACCCGAAGCTCTCATGGCTAAAGAATCTCAATTTGAGAACAAGAAACTGAAGTGTGTGGTGCAACAAGTGGAAAAAATGGAGAGTGAAGAACCACCCTCTTATCATGAACCCTTCCTCCCAAGTAATAAACCCTCATATCCACCCCAATCTCCAATGGATGACATCCTTCATGGTCTTCTTCAAGGGCAAGCGAAGATGAAAAGGGATGTACTAGAATTCGCGACTGCCTTAACTGAGGTAGTAAATCAATTAGCTTCCCGACGTTCGGACACTCAAGGAACCCCCATGGCTTCATGTAGAGAATCTACTGAAAAACGCAGCATGAAAAAGAAGCTAGAAACTCCGGTGGACAGTGAGCAGCATGACTTTGTATTAGAACAATTGGAGGAAGTCGTAATCATTGAAGAGGAAGAAGTAGTCGAAGACTTAGGAGATGCGAAACCTCCATGGGAAACTCAAGTCACAGAGCCCGCTTCTAAGGAGTTTGAATTTGATGTTGAGGAGGGTGTACAACCTCTAAGGCATATCATGGTTAAAGACTTTGAAGGGGATGATCAAGAGATGGATTCAATCATTGATGAATTCTTATCTACATTTGAATCCTCTCCCATTGGACTTGACATAAATATGGAAGAAGAAGAAGCACAACCTCCCATGCCCTTGGTGAACAATGAAGAAGAGATTGAATTGGAAGAAATCTACCAAGAGGAAGAGGTTGATATTGAAGAAGCTTGCAAAGAGGTGAAAGTTGTCAAAGAAGAGCTCAAGGGAATGGAGCTGGAAATCACCTTGCCAAAGTTGTTGGAGACCTCTCCCCTAAAGCCATCACCGTCCATTCCTTCATTCAAGTGGGTAAATCTCTCATCTCTAAACTTAATTAACTCACTTGAATATGTTTTACTTGAGACAGATGGTCAGCTTAGAGCTCTTGGTGGCATTAAGAGTAAGAGGAAGATGGTTAGTGGTTGAAGTTGTCAAGCAAGGTTCAACATGATTATGTGCTCAAAGTTTAAACGCAAAGGTTGGTGTAGAGCTCAATTAAATGGGTCTAGAATGTTATTTGGCCGCTTCAGTGAGAATTCAGACTGCTTGCCACCCGGATGGAACAATATTGCTCGACAAGAAGACGGGTGCAAAAGCAAGATTTGGGACCTCAGAATTCAGTCTAGCAATCAATACTCTTGGGGCCTTGTCACTTGCTTTAACTTACTTGAAGGCTTTCTGCGTCTAGTTTGGGATCCCGGAGGCTACTGGAATTCCAAACATTGGTGGAGATTCCTGGATGAGTTCAAGCACAAGAAACCATGACAAGGAGCTCACATAATGTCCAACTTAAGGACTATAACTAAAAGTGCTAGATGGGAGACAACCCACCATGGTATATTCTTTCCTTTTTGTTCTTAGTTTTATGTTATTTTATTTCCATTAGTGTCATTCATAATGTTTGCATTAGCATCTGCATTCTGCATAAAAAATTAAAAAAAATGGCACGTGACGCGACAGCGTCACCAACGCGTCCGCGTCATATGTGCCTTGGGAAGAGAAGAGAATTTTACAGAAAGTCACGTGAAAGCGTGGCTGGAGGTGTGCCTTTGGCACAAATACGCCCACGCGACTGCGTCGCTGAGGCATCCATGTCATGTGGAAAAATGGCCTCCCACGCGTCCACGTCACCCACGCGAACGCGTGCCCCAAAAAAATTGACGTAAAAAGGTGTATGGCAGCAAGTTGTGATGGAGTGGGGCTAGAACCATGCTAGAAGCACAAGCCCTACCATGCAAACGCATACCCCACGCGTCCGCGTCATTTTAAAAGAAAGGCCATTCACGCGTGCGCGTCACCCACGCGCACGCGTCACCATGTATTTTGGCAATATGCATTGGAGACAGAGAGTTGTGCGAACGCGAGGCTGCTCTCACGCCACTAGCACAAATCAAGTCACGCGAACGCGTGACCCACGTGTCCGCCTCACTTGAAAATATCACCAATCACGCAAACGCGTGACTGACGCGTCTGCGTCACTTGAAGATTTGGAAATCACGCGAACGCGTGCTCTACGCGTCCGCGTCACATGCGACGCACGGTTTTACTACATCAGTGCCATATATCTTATCTTTTCCCCAATCCTATTTCTCTCTTCTCCCTTTTTAATTCTCTCTTATTCCTTCTTTCTTCCTTATCCTTTCTTACTTTCTACTTCATTATCTCTTTAACTTCTCATCCTTCTTCACTCTCTTTCTATTTTACTTAATTTATTTGCATACTTTCATTCATTGCATTTTAATTTTGTGCATTTTTTTATTTTCTTTTCTAAATTTATTACTTTTCTATTGGTGTTAAAATTTTCTTATTCAACAGTTGCATCTTTTCTTAAATTATTCTGGTGCTCCATGACTTGTTCTATTCTGATTGGGTATTATTATTCATAAGTTAATGCTAATTTTTATAATACTGGTATTCCTTTTGCATTGATATGCACTTATACTATCTTGCATTACCCACACTCTCTTCTCCATTGTTGCAATTCTTGCACTATTGATATGCCGTATGCTTCTACTATTTTCTCACTGCATGTTGTAGCTACCATGTAATTGAGACTCTCATTATTTGGCATTAACCCAACTGTATTTTATTTGTTTCCTATCCTTGTTGTTGGGTTACTTTTCTTCTTTTTCCTCTTCTTTCAGGATGGCCACCGAGAAAGGGAAACATGAAGCTCTAAATGGGAAGACAAACAAGTCCACCTGCACAATCTTTGGAGAAAAGTATCAGTTGAAGCAACCCGTCCACTTGCCCATCTTGGCATGCACCGACGACGGTGCAATCTTTAAGTGTGGGGAGGTCGATACCGATCTCTGTGGGTTAGTATCTTTCTGTCTCAACACCAATGTTTAAATTTTCTTTTATTAAAATAGTTGTTGCATTTGCATGTTTGTTTGATTTTGTGCATATTTTACTCCTTGGTTGAAGTAATATTTTCTTTTTCAAGAAACTTTTTATAGCATTTCACTAATTTGAATTAAAATTTTTATTGAACTTGTTTGAAGAAATAATATTCTGGAACATGGTTTAGAGCTCGAACATACAAAACCAGTGAGATTTTGAGCCTATCTGATTGTTGCATTTTATCAACCAATATTTTATTTTTGGTGTGTGTTGTTCTCTCTAAAATTGTGACCTTTGTCTTGCTTGATTCTATATTTCCATTGTTTAATGTATGCATATACTTATATGATTGAGGCCTTGTTTCACTCAGCTTACATACCCATATGGCCTTAAGCTTTTCATTATCCTTTGCAAACCAATGTTGAGCCTATTTTACCCCTTTGTTCTTTACTTTAGCTCATCACTAACTCTAAGCAAAAAATAATAATGTCCTTAATTTGAATCCTTGATTAGCTTAGACTAGTGGAAGTGCTCATTAATTAAGTGTGGAAAAAGTGGGTTTGAAAACGTTTGGTTTGGGAATTGAGTATGTTAGACTCTCTGTGAAAATGTGAAAAATGTTGAGAACTTGTTTATGCATTCAATACCTTAATCATATGCATTGAAAAAGGAAAGAAAAAAATAGATTAAGAAAAGAAAAAGAGAAATAAAAAAAAGAGAGAAAAAGAAAAGAAAAAAAAGAAAATAATAAAAAGGGGACAAAATGCCCCAAGTTAAGTAATAATATCAATGCATATGAGTTGTACTTAAATTTAGGATGCATGAATATGTGGTAAACATAGTTAATGGGCAGTTAGATCTTGCATTGTAATTACATGAATTGTCTTAAGTTAGGTGGAAAAATTTTAAGTTAATTAAGGATTCAGATTTTAGTCCACTTGGCCAAATACATTCCTACCTTGACCCCGACCCCATTACAACCCTTGAAAGACCTCTTGATATGTGTATTTGTGCATTAACCTTTTGTTGATTGGTAGAAGAAGAGCAAGCCTCAGAAAGCAAGATTAGTAGATAATTGAGAGAATCGAACCTCAAACACCTGAGCGATTAGAGTGTATACACTTCTAGTGAGGGTTCGATGCTCGATTCCTTGTTCCCTGCTTTCATGAGCCATTTTCTTCTTGCAAGTTATTTGTACTTTATTTTGTGATTTGAATTAGTGAAATCCAGTTCATATTTGTTCTTGAAGGATTTGTTTACTTTTAACCAAGTAGGTAGAAACATTTTGCATGTAGTTGCATTCACATAGATAGGTTGCATTTCATGAGTCTTGCATTTTCCTACTCATTTATTTTATCTCCTTAAGCTAAGCATGAAGACATGCTAATGTTTAAGTGTGGGGAGGTTGATAAACCATTATTTTATGATTTATATTGTGTTTAATTGAGTGGTTTTATCAAATCTTTACCCACTTATTCATATGATTAGCATGTATTTACAATTCCTTCCCAAAATTATTCCATGGTTGAAAACCTGCTTCCTAGAGATCTTTTTATTGTGTATTTTAATTCTCCTTTATACCATTCGATGCCATGATCACGTGTGTTAAGTGTTTCAGACTTCATAGGGCAGAAATGGCTTAGAGAATGGAGAGGAAGCTTGCAAAAAGGGAAGGAGCACAAGAAATAAATGAGACAACCAGCGAACAGCGACGCGCACGCATGGCTGACGCGTGCGCGCGATTTGGACAAAATCACAGTGACGCATACGCGTGCTTGACGCGTACGCGTGGATTGGAGTTCGCGCAAACGACGCAAGCGCGTGCCTGACGCGCACACGTGGAGAGAAAAATCGTCAAACGACGTGTAGGCGCGACCGACGCGTACGCATGACATGCGCGATCTATAGAAAATTCAAAAAACGCTGTGGGCGATTTTGGGCCACGTTTTGACTCAGTTTTCGGCCCAGAAACACATAATAAAACCAGGGAACATGCAGAGACTCAATTAACAACATACACAACATTCATTATTCACAACTTTAGGATTAGATGTAGTTTCTAGAGAGAGAGGCTCTCTCCTCTCTCTTAGGTTTTAGGATTTTAGGATTAGCTTTTCTTATTTAGTTTTCTCTTCTACTTTTAATTCTTCTAGTACTTTAGTTTATTCACTTTCCCTTGTTGATTACTTTATGTTGCTATTTGGTTTATGAATTCTCATGTTTAATTTGATTTTCTATTTATTGTAATTTGAGGTATTTCATATTTATGATTTTAATTTAGCTTTTTACACTCTTAGCTTTGGTTGAGTAATTGGTGACACTTGAGTTATCAAACTCAGCTGATGATTGAAAATTAGAATTCTTTGCTGATTGATTTGAATTTCCCTAACTCTAGTCTTTTCTTAGGAATTGACTAGGACTTGAGGAATCAAATTGATTTATCCACTTAACATACCTTCATAGTTAGAGGTTGACCAAGTGGGAGCAAAAGTCAATTCTCATCACAATTGATAAGAGTAACTAGGATAGGATTTCTAGTTCTCATACCTTGCCAAGAGCTTTATTAGTTATTAATTTATTTTCTTACAATTTACTTTTCTTGTTCAACCTTTTTAAAAACCCCAAAAAATATACTTTTTCCATAACCAATAATAAGAACACATCCCTGCAATTCCTTGAGAAGACGACCCGAGGTTTGAATACTTCGGTTTATAAATTTTACTGGGTTTGTTACTTGTGACAACCAAAACTTTTGCACGAAAGGATTCTCTGTTGGTTTAGAAACTATACTTACAATGTGATTATATTTGTGAATTTCTTTATCGATAGAAAATCCGTTCGTCAGTGCAACTCATCAAAAATCATAATCATCATTAAGTGTTCCAATATCTCCATCATAAGTAGGTAATCCAAAGCCACCATCTTCAGAAGTACCACCAAAAGAACCTGTATTTAAAGAATCAGCGACATCAGGCAAATCCACATCAACTTCCACATCTCCTCCATCTAATAAAATAAAATAAAAAACCAAGAAAAAAATTAAAGTTATAACTTTACAACATATATCTTTAGTAAATGAAACAAGTTTTACTATTTCAATCACCTTTAGGATATGAAGGCATAGCATTATCCGTGTAAATTAAATTTTCAATGCCTTCGATGTCTCCATTAGTAAATTCAGGATCATCTTCATCCTCCATTACCCAAAAATCTACTATGTCAATGCTTTGAATGTCAACTGGATCATAATTCTTCTTCTTGCGATGCAATCTAGATTAAAGGCGTAGATTATAAGTCATATAAACAATGTCACTTAGCCTTTGATGCTCTAATCGGTTCCTCCTCTTTGAATGGATTTATTCAAAGAGGCTCCAGTTCTTCTCACATCCGGATGATGAAGGTGTTTGATGAAGAAGACGAATCGCCATTTTTTGCAAATTAGGAGCACTCCCACCGTGTAGCCTCCACCATTCACCTACCAGGATACAAAAGTCAAACATCAATTCTCATTTAATATTTAAAAAACCTTCAAAGTAAATTGAACATAGAAATATAATAACTTACCAAGTTCGAGTCTCTTAATTGCTTTCAAAGCACTTTCCCTTCCAAAACTTTCTTTTCGATCTCGATACAACTGTATCTCTTGCATTGCGGCATCTGAGTCATCGCAAAGGGTTTCAATATCAAATAAATCAAGTAAAGACCTCAAGATATTTGCCTTCTCAACAAACCCCTCACTATAGAAGAAACCTGGATTCAAAAAGTATGCTATTGCATGGAGGTCACGCTTCAAATGCTTATCCCACCGCATTTTCAAGATACTTTTCTATTTCTAAACATTATCTTGATATGAATTTTGGCTCTTTGCATGCCCTCATACAATAAACCTCATCCCAGAGAAGGTTTCTCATCAGCATCAATAAACCTCAATAACTTAATAAGAGGACCAACAATCATCACAGTAGTAACACAATCCTCCTAAAACTTGCTATCCAACATAATTGAGCTAACCATCTTCCCATTGACACTCTTGGATAATTTATGAGAAGTGAAATATTTGTCCACCATCAATATTTGCAAGTCTTTTTTATGATCATATATACTTTTCAAAGTAATGAAAACAGTAGTAAAACGTGTAACTCATGGTCGAACAATTTCTTTCCAATTTGGTATTTTTCTAAGCCATGACAAGAAAATCATATGATTGTAAACAAACACAGTCACTTTTGAAGCAAGAGAGGCAAGGTCAGCTATGTGAGGAATACTTGCTATGTTTTTCAAAATAGGATTGATGCAGTGAGCGGCACAAGGAGATCAAAAAATGTTTGGATACTTTTCATGAATGAGTTTTCCAACAGATACATAATTTGTAACATTATCAGTAACCACATGCACAATGTTACTAGACCCAACCCACTCAATAACTTTAGCAAACAATTTAAACAAGGTATCGACAGTTTTTATCATATCAGAAGCATCAACAGACTTAACAAATGACATACTAGCAGAACAATAAACTAGAAAATTAATTAACATACTTTGCCTTTGATCAGTCCAGCCATCTGCCATCAGTGTACAACCAGTGCTTTTCCATGAGCTCCTATAGCCTTCAACAAGCAACTAACACTCCTTCTTAAGATCGGCCAACAAATGAACTCTCATTTCATCATATGACGGTCCCTTGAAACCAGGTCCAATTGCACCAATGCCGTCCAAGGCAGGTTGAAAGTAAGGTGATTGAATTGCATTGAATAGAATACGTGCATCAATGATCCATTTTTCAAGCCCCAACTTAACCTTGTGCACAACTTGTTTACTGGCCAAGACACTTTTCAAAGTTGGTTGAGAGCCTGGCATAGTCCTTCCCTTAAAATAACTTCCAATTGTAGTAGCAGCAATAGCTCTTCTCTTCCCTTTGTCTCCAATTGTTGCAGGAGCCGGAGGTTATACAGGATTAGGCGCTTCACACTCTTCTTCCGCTTATGTTTCCACATCATAACAATCACTTGTAAATTTTCTTTTTTCTACCTTATTATTTTGTTTTCCTCCAAAAGCCTTTTGAATTGAAGTTCAACATCTTCAATTACTTTGTTACAAACTTTAATTTGTCCAGAAATTTTCGCAAGATGATATTTTATTCTATATATCCCCCCTCCATTGTAAGTATTCAAGCAAAAAATACATGTATATTGAGCCTTATTATTTTTGTCATACTTTACAGTAAAATATTGCCAAGCTGGATCAGATTTACCTCTAGAAGAACCAGTTTGAGAATCTTGAATAGCATTATCTTGTGGCTGTGGGTTACTTTGTGATTATTATTTGTAACAACCAGAAAATCAAAAACGAAAAATAACCTCAGAAAATCATGAGCAAATAAGTAACCTCAGAAAATAAAAAATCATAAATCTAAAATAACCTCAGAAAACTATGAAAACAGCAACCAAAATCATGAAGTCCAGCAAACAAATAAATCATGAACAAATAACCTCAGAAAATCAAAAATCAAAATCATGAATCCAGCAAATAAATAAATCATGAACAGATAACAAATAAATCAAAATCATGAATCCAACAAACAAATAAATCAGAAAATCAGAAGGCGGTGAGGAGGAATAATAGAGTATTACTTACCGGCGGCGAGTAACGGCGACGACAGAGGAGGCGAGCTCGGCGATGACAAGGATGCGGTGGTGGCTGCGGTGGTCAAACCCGTCGCTGCTGTGGCTGCGAGATGTGGTGGCGATGGCGGTGGGCTGCTCGATTGGTGGTGGCGGCTATGCGACTACAAAGAGAGGAGAGATGAGTTGCTGTTGCTGCTGAGTACGAAGGTGGGTGATTAGGGTTCAGCTTCATTTAGCATTTCTTTTTTTTCTTTTTTTAGGGATAAAATAACGTCGTTCAGAGGCTTTATTTTCAAACTAATAACCCCCTAAAAAATCGGACGGTTTTGTCGGTTCACCGGTTAATGTCGGTTTGACCGGTTTTTCCATCAATTTTATGCCAAGTGGTTTCTAGCCTTACTCGAACCGGCAAGGTGACCGGTTTTCGGTTAACCTGGTTAAACCAGCCAATCCGGTTCGATTTTCAGAACCATGTAATTTATGATTCTACTCCTGATTATTGTTGGCACTTGCACCAACTGACTGACAGCATGTACTATGGCTATGTTCCTCAGCCCCACATTGCATACATCACCTAGGACGACGTAACATTCACGTGTCCATCTCGTTCAAGAAGCGCGTCATCCTTGGGCGACCTTTGGTAATGCGTCTCGGGTATGGATTCGGTACGAATCGAGGCCTGTTGTAAGCAGGCCATGTAGTAGGATTCCTCAGTGGCCTAAACCTAGCTCAGTAAACCCTTCAAACTTGGTCCATCTTATAAACATCATGAACATACACTTGCCAATCTAGTCATTGATTTGCACAACATGCAAACACATGTCGACAAGGAATTCGGTCCACCTGGAACTCACCACAGTCGCATTGTTGATGACGGAGGTCGACAACATACTCCAGTCTACTTGGCATCTCACGCATTTCAAATACCTCATTCTTCCTGTCGAAACAATTAACCTAGATGTTTCCTAATGCAAGTTGATTTGCATGCAATTTTGAGGTCACAAGCTCAGAAAAAACATGGCCAGCATTAATCCGAGCCTCCGCTTCGGCTCTTTTTCTGGTGAACAACTCGTTAAGTCTGTAGAATGTTGCTTTGACAAGTGCAGTGATGGGGAGATTGTGTGCACCCTTTGACAGCGCGAAATTGTGATCAATACTTTTCACAACTCAAATAATCCCTGGTGATGAACCCCAAAAACGTGGTGTTCAATACCATGGCATAAACACAACTTCGCACAACTAACCAGCAAGTGTACTGGGTCGTCCAAGTAATAAACCTTACGCGAGTAAGGGTCGATCCCATAGAGATTGTTGGTATGAAGCAAGCTATGGTCACCTTGTAAATCTTAGTCAGGCAAACTCAAATGGATATGGGTGATATACGAATAAAACATAAAGATAAAGATAGAGATACTTATGTAATTCATTGGTGGGAATTTCAGATAAGCGCATGAAGATGCTGTGTCCCTTCCGTCTCTCTGCTTTCCTACTGTCTTCAACCAATCCTTCTTACTCCTTTCCATGGCAAGCTTATGCAAGGGTTTCACCGTTGTCAGTGGCTACCTCCCATCCTCTCAGTGGAAATGTTCAACGCACCCTGTCACGGCACGGCTATCCATCTGTCGGTTCTCAATCAGGCCGGAATAGAATCCAGTGATTCTTTTGCGTCTATCACTAACGCCCAGCCTCAGGAGTTTGAAGCTCGTCACAGT
>NC_029780.3:94860615-94860901 GCF_000817695.3 Arachis duranensis
AGAGTCCCCAATTAGAGGTGTCCAGGGTTCTTAAGCACACTCTTTTTGCCTTGGATCACAACTTTATTTCTTTCTTTTTCTCTTTTTTTTTTCGTTTTCTTTTCTCCTTTTTTTTCTTTTTCTTTTTCTTTTACTTTTTCTTTTTGTATTCACTGCTTTTTCTTGCTTCAAGAATCATTTTTATGATTTTTCAGATCCTCAGTAACATGTCTCCTTTTTCATCATTCTTTCAAGAGCCAACATTCATGAACCACAAATTCAAGATACATATGCACTGTTTAAGCAT
>NC_029780.3:94860955-94861365 GCF_000817695.3 Arachis duranensis
CTGCTCCTCTCTCATGATTCTTTGATCTTCTCTAATTTCATGGAGGAGAATGGAATGTTCTTGGTGCTCCACCCTTAGTTGTCTCATGTTGGACTCAATTCTCCTAGGGAGGTGTTCAGTTGCTCCCAATAGTTTTGTGGAGGAAAGTGCATCCCTTGAGACATCTCAGGGATTTCATGATGAGTGGGATATCTTGTGTGCTCCATCCTTTTCTTAGTGATGGGCTTATCCTCATCAATGGGGATGTCTCCATCTATGTCAACTCCAACTGAATAACAGAGGTGACAAATGAGATGAGGAAAGGCTAACCTTGCCAAGGTGGAGGTCTTGTCCGCCACCTTATAGAGTTCTTGGGCTATAACCTCATGAACTTCTATTTCTTCTCCAATCATGATGCTATGGATCATGAT
>NC_029780.3:94861458-94862434 GCF_000817695.3 Arachis duranensis
TATAAACTCTAACCATCCTCTAGCCATGGGTTTGAGGTCATGCCTTCTCAATTGAACCGGCTTTCCTCTTGAATCTCTCTTCCATTGGGCGCCCTCTTCACATATGATTGTGAGAACTTGGTCCAACCTTTGATCAAAGTTGACCCTTCTAGTGTAAGGATGTTCATCTCCTTGCATCATGGGCAAGTTGAATGCCAACCTTACATTTTTCGGACTAAAATCCAAGTATTTCCCCCAAAACATGGTAAGCCAATTCTTTGGATCCGGGTTCACACTTTGATCATGGTTCTTGGTGATCCATGCATTGGCATAGAACTCTTGAACCATTAAGATTCCGACTTGTTGAATGGGGTTGGTAAGAACTTCCCAACCTCTCCTTCGGATCTCATGTCAGATCTCTGGATATTCACTCTTTTTGAGTTTGAAAGGGACCTCGGGGATCACCTTCTTCAAGGCCACAACATCATAGAAATGGTCTTGATGCACCCTTGAGATGAATCTCTCCATCTCCCATGACTCGGAGGTGAAAGCTTTTGCTTTCCCTTTCCTCTTTCTAGAGGTTTCTCCGGTCTTGGATGCCATAAATGGTTATGGAAAAACAAAAAGCAATGCTTTTACCACACCAAACTTAGAAGTTTTGCTCGTCCTCAAGCAAAAGAAGAAAGAAGAGAGTAGAAGAAGAAGAAATAGAGGAGATAAATGTGGCTTTGTGGTTCGGCCAAGGGGGAGAAGTAGTGTTTTGGTGGTGTGAAAATGAAGGAGTGAAGATGGGTTTATATAGGGGTGGGGGGAGGGTTATGGTTCGGTTATGGGAGGGTGAGTTTGGGAGGGAAAGTGGTTTGAATTTGAAGGGTGAGGTAGGTGGGGTTTTATGAAGGATGGATGTGAGTGGTGAAGAGAAAGATGGGATTTGATAGGTGAAGGGTTTTTGGGGAAGAGGTGTTGAGGTGATTGGTGAATGGGTGAAGAAGAGAGA
>NC_029780.3:94862525-94863030 GCF_000817695.3 Arachis duranensis
AGTCATCCCTGCACCAAATGGCATCAAAATTCACGTTTTGAGCCAATTCTGGCGTTAAACGCCGGGCTGGTGCCCATTTCTGGTGTTTAACGCCAGGGTCTTGCCCTTTTCTGGCGTTTAACGCCAGTCTGGTGCCCTTTTCTGGCGTTAAACGCCCAGAATGGTGCCAGATTGGGCGTTAAACGCCCATCTGCTAGCCTTACTGGCGTTTAAACGCCAGCAGGTTCTTCCTGCAGGGTGTGCTGTTTTTCTTTCTGTTTTTCATTCTGTTTTTGCTTTTTCAATTGTTTTTGTGACTTCTCATGATCATCAACCTACAAAAAAAACATAAAATAACAAAGGAAAATATATAAAATATAACATTGAGTTGCCTCCCAACAAGCGCTTCTTTAATGTCAGTAGCTTGACAGTGGGCTCTCATGGAGCCTCAGAAATACTCAGAGCCATGTTGGAACCTCCCAACACCAAACTTAGAGTTTGAATGTGGGGGTTCAACACCAAACTT
>NC_029780.3:94866721-94867461 GCF_000817695.3 Arachis duranensis
AAAAATTAAATCTTTTTCAAAATATCTTTTTCTTAAAAAATGTTTTTATCTTTTTATCTTATCTTTTTCAAAAACTTTATCTTTTTCAAAATTTGATTTCAAGATCTTTTATCTAAACTTCTTATCTTCTTATCTTTTTCAAATTTTGATTTCAAATCTTTTTCAATCAACTAGCTAACTTTTTGTTTGTTTCTTATCTTTTTCAAAACCACCTAACTACTTTTCCCTCTCTAATTTTCGAAAATTCTCCCTCTCTTTTTCAAAATTTCTTTTTGTTTTAAATTTTAATCTTAATTATATTTTATCTCTAATTTTCGAAAATCACTAACTCTTTTTCAAAAATTATTTTCGAAATTTCCCTTCTCTTCTCTTCTTCTATTTAATTATTTAATTACTAACACTTCTCTTCATCTCTCTTCATCCAAAAATCCGAATCCATCATTCTTCTTTCTCATACCCCTTTCTTCTTCTACTAACATAAAGGAATCTCTATATTGTGACATAGAGGATTCCTCTTTCTTTTCTTGTTTTCTTCTCTTTCATATGAGCAGGAACAAGGATAAAGGCACTCTTGTTGAGATTGATCCAGAACCTGAAAGGACCCTGAAGAGAAAATTAAGAGAAGCTAAGTTGCAACAATCTAAAGGTAACCTTTCAGAAATATTAGAACAAGAGAAGGAGATGGCAGCCGAAAATAATAATAATGCAAGGAGAATGCTTGGTGACTTCACAAAGCCAAC
>NC_029780.3:94868930-94869353 GCF_000817695.3 Arachis duranensis
CCTATGTGATCTGGGGTCAGGGATAAATCTTATGCCACTCTCTGTAATGGAGAAGCTGGGGATCATTGAGGTACAACCTGCCTTGTTCTCATTGCAATTGGCAGATAAGTCATTGAGACAAGCTTATGGGACAATAGAGGACGTGTTAGTAAAGGTTGAAGGCCTTTACATCCCTGCTGATTTCATAATCCTAGACACTAGGAAGGAAGATGATGAATGCATCATCCTAGGAAGACCTTTCCTAGCCACAGCAGAAGCTGTGATAGATGTCAACAGAGGGGAATTAGTCCTTCAATTGAATGGGGACTACCTTGTGTTTAAGGCACATGGCCATCCCTCTTCGACAAAAGAGAGTAAGCAGGAAGAGCTTCTCTCAGTTCAGAGTCAAGAAGAGCCCACACAGTCAAACTCTAAGTTTGGTGT
>NC_029780.3:94871548-94872704 GCF_000817695.3 Arachis duranensis
TGAGAGGATGGGATGTAGCCATTGACAACGGTGATGCCCTACATACAGCTTGCCATGGAAAGGAGTAAGAAGGATTGAGTGAAGCAGTGGGAGAGCAGGCGTCCTTGAGCCATACAGTATCTCCATTCGCTTATCTGAAATTCCCACCAATGAAATCTGCATGAGTACTCTATCCCTTTTATTATTTCTATTTTATTATCTTTATTTTCGAAAACCCATAAACAGATTTTAATCTGCCTAACTGAGATTTACAAGGTGACCATAGCTTGCTTCATACCAACAATCTCTGTGGGATCGACCCTTACTCACGTAAGGTATTACTTGGATGACCCAGTACACTTGCTGGTTAAGTTGAACGAAGTTATGATCACACCAGGGATTATTAAGATCCCAATTTATCACACCATGATCTCTTTAGGGTATTTTTGATTTCATACAAATACAAAGAGACCAACTTTGAGGATCACAATTTCGTCCACCAGGAACCTCCCAACACAAAACTTAGAGTTTGAGTGTGGGGGTTCAACACCAAACTTAGAAGTTGGTTGTGGCCTCCCAACACCAAACTTAGAGTTTGATTGTGGGGGCTCTGTTTGGCTCTGTTTTGAGAGAAGCTCTTCATGCTTCCTCTCCATGATGACAGAGGGATATCCTTGGGCCTTAAACACCAAGGATTCTTCATTCACTTGAATGATCAATTCTCCTCTATCAACATCAATCACAGCCTTTGCTGTGGCTAGGAAGGGCCTGCCAAGGATGATGGATTCATCCATGTACTTCCCAGTCTCTAGGACTATGAAATCAGCAGGGATGTAATGGTTTTCAACTTTTACCAGAACATCCTCTACAAGTCCATAAGCTTGTTTTCTTGAGTTGTCTGCCATCTCTAGTGAGATTTTTGCAGCTTGTACCTCAAAGATCCCTAGCTTCTCCATTACAGAGAGATGCATGAGGTTTACACTTGACCCTAAGTCACACAAGGCCTTCTTGAAGGTCATGGTGCCTATGGTACAAGGTATTGAAAACTTCCCAGGATCCTGTCTCTTTTGAGGCAGTTTCTGCCTAGACAAGTCATCCAGTTCTTTGGTGAGCAAAGGGGGTTCATCCTCCCAAGTCTCATTGCCAAATAACTTGTCATTTAGCTTCATGATTGCTC
>NC_029780.3:94873389-94874462 GCF_000817695.3 Arachis duranensis
CCATTGTTCACAGGATTCCTTTCATAAGTGTACATGAATTGGTTCTTTGCAACCATTTCAATTAGTTCTTGAGCTTCTGTAGGCGTCTTCTTCAGATGAAGAGATCCTCCAGCAGAGTTATCCAAAGACATCTTGGACAGTTCAGACAGACCATCATAGAAAATACCTATGATACTCCATTCAGAAAGCATATCAGAGGGGCACTTTCTGATTAATTGTTTGTATCTTTCCCAAGCTTCATAGAGGGATTCTCCTTCCTTCTGTCTGAAGGTTTGGACTTCCACTCTAAGCTTACTCAATTTTTGAGGTGGAAAGAACTTTGCCAAGAAGGCATTGACTAGCTTTTCCCAAGAGTTCAGGCTTTCTTTAGGTTGTGAGTCCAACCATATTCTAGCTCTGTCTCTTACAGCAAAAGGGAATAGCATAAGTCTGTAAACCTCAGGGTTAACCCCATTAGTCTTGACAGTGCCACAGATTTGCAAGAACTCAGCTAAGAACTGATGAGGATCTTCCAATGGAAGTCCATGAAACTTGCAATTCTGTTGCATTAGAGAAACTAATTGAGGCTTAAGCTCAAAGTTGTTTGCTCCAATGGCAGGAACAGAGATGCTTCTCCCATAGAAGTCGGAAGTAGGTGCAGTAAAGTCACCCAGCACCTTCCTTGCATTGTTGGCATTGTTGTTGTTTTCGGCTGCCATGGGGTCTTCTTCTTTGAAGATTTCTGTTAGGTCCTCTACAGAGAATTGTGCCTTAGCTTCTCTGAGTTTTCGCTTCAAGGTCCTTTCAGGTTCAGGATCAGCCTCAACAAGAATGCTCTTGTCTTTGCTCCTGCTCATATGAAAGAGAAGAGAACAAGAAAATATGGAATCCTCTATGCCACAGTATAGAGATTCCTTGAGATGTCAGAGGAAAAGAAAAATAGAAGGACGAGGTAGAAGAAGAATGCTATGTGAGAAGAGGGGAAGAATTTTCGAAAATTTAAGTAAGGGATTTTGAAAACATTATGAAAAACACTAATTGATTTTCGAAAATCAAGAGTGGAAAAGAAATCAAGTGATTTTTGAAAAAGATTT
>NC_029780.3:94874921-94876191 GCF_000817695.3 Arachis duranensis
AGAATCAAATAACAATGCATGCAAGACACCAAACTTAGCAGTTTGTGTACTACTGACACTAATGAGAATGCACTGAGACACTCAAAACACTCAAGTCAATAGAATTCAAAGGATCAGAGTAAAAAATCATCAAGAATTACTTGAAGATCCTTAAGACACATGAATGAATGCATGCAATTGACACCAAACTTAAAATGAGACACTAGACTCAAACAAGAAATATTTTTGAATTTTATGATTTTGTAAATTTTTTTTGTGCTTTTTCGAAAATTAAGTGGAAAAGAAAATAAAGGTATCAAAATTCTTAATGAGAATTCCAGGAATCATGCAATGTTTAGTCTAAGACTCCGGTCCAGGAATTAGACATGGCTTCACAGCCTGCCAAGCTTTCAAAGAAAGCTTCGGTCCAAAACACTAGACATGGCCAAAGGCCAGCCAAGCCTTAGCAGATCACTGCTCCAATAGCAAGATTGATAGAAATCAACAAGCTCTTGTGATGATAAGTTGAAACCTCGGTCCAATAGAATTAGACATGGCTTCACAACCAGCCAGACTTCAACAGATCATCATGAAACACTAGCATTCATTCTTAAGAACTCTGAAAAAATACCTAATCTAAGCAACAAGATGAACCGTCAGTTGTCCATACTCGAACAATCCCCGGCAACGGTGCCAAAAACTTGACAGCGCGAAATTGTGATCAATACTTTTCACAACTTAAATAATCCCTGGTGATGAACCCCAAAAACGTGGTGTTCAATACCATGGCATAAACACAACTTCGCACAACTAACCAGCAAGTGTACTGGATCGTCCAAGTAATAAACCTTACGCGAGTAAGGGTCGATCCCACAGAGATTGTTGGTATAAAGCAAGCTATGGTCACCTTGTAAATCTTAGTCAGGCAAACTCAAATGGATATGGGTGATATACGAATAAAACATAAAGATAAAGATAGAGATACTTATGTAATTCATTGGTGGGAATTTCAGATAAGCGCATGAAGATGCTGTGTCCCTTCCGTCTCTCTGCTTTCCTACTGTCTTCATCCAATCCTTCTTACTCCTTTCCATGGCAAGCTTATGCAAGGGTTTCACCGTTGTCAATGGCTACCTCCCATCCTCTCAGTGAAAATATTCAACGCGCTCTGTTACAGCACGGCTAATCATCTGTTGGTTCTCAATCAGGTTGGAATAGAATCCAGTGATTCTTTTGCATCTATCACTAACGCCCAGCCTTCAGGAGTTTGAAGCTCGTCACAGTCATTCAA
>NC_029780.3:94876712-94924132 GCF_000817695.3 Arachis duranensis
GTGCCAGTTCCGGCGTTTAACGCTGGGAATTCTGAAGGCGACTTTGAACGCCGGTTTGGGCCATCAAATCTTGGGCAAAGTATGGACTATCATATATTGCTGGAAAGCGCAGGATGTCTACTTTCCAACGCCGTTGAGAGCGCGCCAATTGGGCTTCTGTAGCTCCAGAAAATCCACTTCGAGTGCAGGGAGGTCAGAATCCAACAGCATCTGTAGTCCTTTTTAGTCTCTGGATCAGATTTTTGCTCAGGTCCCTCAATTTCAGCCAGAAATACCTGAAATCATAGAAAAACACACAAACTCATAGTAAAGTCCAGAAAAGTGAATTTTAACTAAAAACTAATAAAAATATACTAAAAACTAACTTGATCATACTAAAAACATACTAAAAACAATGCCAAAAAGCGTACAAATTATCCGCTCATCACCCTTCAAGACTGAGTTAATGCATTCCACTAGGTTCGTCGTAACCACCATCAAATGCCAATGCATAATGTTCGCGGGGAATTCAGTTTAACCAGTTAGTGTAAGCCTCGCCCCGTTCTTGTAAACGCTGGTAACGCACTTCGTACTCGCGAACCATCCTCGAGTATCCTACACAATAACAAAAAACAAACAGAAAAAAAGGATGATAAACACTTATTGATGGTAACTCTGTTAATAACGAACATCAAATGACTCAATGTTACCTATATTGATGAAAAGTTTTTGCAGGTACGGTGCCTTAAATTTTCTCAAAAAATTTGACTCTATATGCCTGATGCAAAACATGTGGAAAGCTCTAGGAGGTGACCAAGCTCCGTTATTGTGAGCCACAACTACATTGATGGATTCATGTCGGTCAGATATCAATCCCACACCATCCCGAGTCACAACATGTTGTCGCAGGTTACTAAGAAAAAAGTGCCACGCATCAGAAGTCTCTCCCTCCACAATAGCAAATGCAATTGGGACGATATTGTTGTTACCATCCTTTGAAAATGGCACTTATAGACAACCCTTATACTTTCTGTACAAGTGAGTCCCATCTACCTGGACAACTGGCTTACAATATCTGAATGCTCTAATGTAGGGGTAGTAACTCCAGAAGACTCGATGCAATACCCAGATATCAGTTACCAAGTCATCGCCTTGATAGGGGACCGCTTTCTTAGCGGAACAGGGGTGGGAATGCCTCAATTCTAATCTAGACACAATCCAACTTTCCTTATCCCTGTCCAGCATGACATACGTCCTTGCTCTGCATCTCATGGCTGTAATTCAGTTTGCCCGAGTTGCTGCCTTCACCCGAGACTCCCGATAACCTTCTCGTGTGCAGTGAATAGACTGATTAATGGGTATCTTTGATTTCTTCCAGATCTTGTCGAAGTTCGTGTTCCTGATTTTAGTAACGAACCCAACTTTCTTTGCATAATTTGCATAAAATTCCTGTGCCAGAGGCAATGAATCAAAACACATTCCTATGACTGGAATTTTCTCTTCACTGATCCCACTATGATCCGGCAACTGTAGTGTCAATTCACAAAACCAAATACGAATTAAAACTAGCATTAAGCCATTAACACAAACTATAATGCGATGACAAACAATAGGGAATAATTCAAATCTCGTGTCTCAAGTCCAACTCATCCTTTCTCATCACAATAACGTCGGTAATTTCATCATCCTTCAATTAAAGACACCGAAAAAAACTTTTATCAACTTAAGATCCTTACTATATAATGAATCACTCCAATAAAAAACATAAAAAAGCACAAACACATATGGGAGTCAAGCATACTTTATCGTAAAAAAACATCTAATTAACATGAATAAGAAACATTCACATAACACATTGTCATTAAATTTCATACAATGTAGGACCAGCCTATCCAAGATACCTTAGACCCCTCTTGAATAACAACTTCACCCACACTCAATTCTTCATTCCCTTCGTTTGAATTGATCAATGTGCTATTCGATCCATCTTCCGGGGTTGAGAACTCCATGGATATTACTCTTTTCCGGAAGCTTTGAACTGCGACGACGGCTTCTTTGTGCAGGAAACGCTATGCTTGATGGTCTTTGCGGGAGAACCATGCTCACGAACGTCACGGCTAATGGCAGCACAAACTGGGGAGAAGTGACGAGGGAGCCACGGGTTGAATGATTTGATGGAAAGGGTGGAGGCAATTGATGAGAAGAAGAGTGAATTATTGTACCGTTTTCGGGAAGAACTTGCATCACGATCAATCGCAGCACCGCTAATGGCCTTAAGGACCGAAGATAACCGATAATGGAGCGCCGTGAGTATGTCTTGGATGGAGGAGATTGGTGCCTTTACTGTTTGGATGAGAGCTCAGATGCACTGCGCACTGCAGCCATAGAGAGGGAGGGAGAATGAAGACTCGAAAGCGTTGTGGGCTTTCACCGTAATTTTTGTTGGGAGGTTCTCAACATATTCCTTTAAACCTGATTTTGGCATTAAAAACTATTAATAACAAATATTTTGAATTATAAATGAATAAAATTAATTAAGATAACTATAAATAATTAAGTTGTTCAATTCTTAACTGGTTAGAAGTTAATCTCATATACTTTTTCTTCACCAATATTTGGTTGGAATTCCGTTATATTTTGTGAGGATGAAAAGACCCTTGAGCTGAACGAGAAATAAATAAGGCTCAAATACGAGAGAGGTGTTTTTTTTTTTTTTGGGTCATTAAATATGAGAGAGAGTTATCCATACACTAAAATCCCAAATGTTTACCAAAAACATGGCCCAAATAAAAAGAAAGAAAGTGAGTGTGTAGTGGGTTGTGACAAAGGAAAAATCATGTGTTCATTCTTATCACTCTAATTGAGAAAGTAAAGTAAAACAAAAAGCATTATAAACGAGGATCAACATAAAAGATTAACGAGGTTGAATAGAAGTTGTAATTGAAAGAAAAATTATTCTCATAACAAGAAAGATTAGAAAGGGTATGCCTAAAATAAGTACAATAATTATGTGTTTATTGGATGCGTCATATTTATATAAACTATTAGATTTGATTAGATAAAAATTAAAGGCTAATATGAAAAAAGAGTATTGATGGACTCTAATAAATACAGAATATCCTAATACATAAATAAATGCTTTAAATAACAATAATTTAATACACAATATTTTAATGGTAACATAATCTTTTATTCATAAATAATTAAATATAAAATATATAACTACAAAAATATGAGTATTTTTATTCCATAAGATTAATTATTATGTAAAATATTTTTATAATGATATTAAAAGATTATATTAAATAAAATTTTAAACTATAATATATAAAAATATAAAATAATTAAAATTTTATTTTATATTATTTGACAAATAATTAGATTATTATATTCAAAATTTATTAACTAATTACTTTTGTTAAAAATATTATTATATAATTGTTCATACCCTAACCCAATGTCCAGGCCCAGATCCAAACACCTTAAGAAGGCCCCATCAGTAAGGTTGGCCTTCCCCCGCAACTGACATCCGCATAGGAGGTCGGTTCCAACGCTAGGAAGTCGGTAAAGAGTGTTAACTGGCAGATAACACTCATTCAAATAAGTAACTGCCTCTAAAATCTTTCAACCCACTCCCCAAGTCAAATCTCAACCTCCCTAAGATAAAGGGACGGTTATCCTCCTTAAAAGGTGGAACCATCCCAACGGTAGCTATGGGTTTACCATTATAAGTACACTGACAATCCTCAGGTAATTAGAAGTCCCATACTCTTAAACTTGCTTACACCCTTGCTGACTTAGGCATCGGAGTGTCTTTCCAGGTACCACCCCCATAATAATTAATTTTATTGAATAAAAAATACTAATATTTTTGTATTTATATATTTTATATTTAATTATTTAAGAATAAAAAATTTTGTTGCCATTTAAAGTATTACGTATTAAAGTATTGTCATTTAAAATATTTATTTATGTACTAAGATATTCTGTATTTATTAGAGTCCATCAATGCTCTTCTTTCATATTAGCTATTGATTTTTATCTAATTAAATCTAATGATTTATATAAATGTGGCGCATCGAATAAATACATAATTGTTGTGCTTATTTTAGACATATCCAATTACTAGCATATAGATAGAGAAAAGAAAATTAAAGGAAAATATTGAACAAGACAGCTTAAAAAAAACCAGAAAATGAAAAATAGATCTTTTGTCTTCTTCCATGCATATATATGTCGCAGTCAAAGCGCAAATAAAAAAATTAATATGCAATAGTCACTATCATAACATCATCGTTAATTAATAAAATGAGAAAAATAATACCAGTAGAGTATGGTAATTCGAAAAATAGTAGATACCAACACTTTGAGTTAAAAAAAATATTAGTTCAAATACAAATCAAATATAAGAAAAAATATTGATCATCTAACATACTTTGTAAGGTTAATTAAAATATGAAAGCCGCAATAAATTCTCAATATAATGAAAATTAACCTACTGGGAGGATTTCCACCACTAATTAAATTCATAGAACAAAAATGTCCTATATATATGTTTGTGCGTGTGTGTGTACTTAGCACAAACCATGAACAAGAATGGAAAGTCAACGTTATTATTTTCAAATCAACACTAGTTGATGATGAATACATGCTTGCAAATTAAAAGTAGTTCATAAGAGGCTTTTTAATTAATGACATTATTTTGATACCATTTATCTTTATTGAAATAAAAACAATCAAAATTTAGAAAGGAGGTTATTGACGACCTTCCTCATCTCTAACTTTTTTTCCATATGAAACAACATGCATACATACTGGAATTTGGAAAGAAATTAAATTCCTTATTTTATATATATTATATAGGAAAAGAAGATCAGAGTGTTCTATCCAATAATTGGAACCCTTTTAACAATTCCAGCTTTGTTGATCCAAACCCAAACCCTATCACATCGATAATCAGTGGTTACTATGCTTCCTTCAGGCACAATTATAGCATTCACCAACGGATTTTCCCTCTCAATTCTTGCCTCTGCCACTGTTCCTTCAAATCCAACCAATTCGGGCCATGAACTCTTTCCTGCACACAATCCAATTCAATATAAACATATAGTATGTATTAATCATGACTTATTATAGAGACACCAAAAAAATCATGACTTATTATAGAGTATGCATATTAATTAATATAAACATATTATTTACCTTCGCAACCAGTACTCATGTTTGCCTCTTCTAAATCCCTAAGCTAGATTTGTGTGACTTTATAGTTTCTTTCTTTTTGGCTAATTGCAACTATTATTTTTCGACATGAATGAATTTCAATCTATAGCGGGGGTATTTATAGTTGGCGAGCTCAACAATATGTTTTTTCTTTCTTATATTTTAATTTTAATAAAATGCATATTGACTTGACTTTTTTCTATGTGATCCTGGGACGAATAGTTTCAAGATAAACGTATTACCAATGGAGTTGTCATACCTGTAATGTACATATATCAAATAAGACATTCAAATGAAATCAATTTGAATATAGACAAAATATCGATCTGATCCAAATTAAAATTATCAGTTCAAATTAAATTAAGTATTTACATTTTTTATATTCAGATACGATCCCATCTACAAATTACAAATACAAATGACAAATCAGATATCAAATATATCTGATAAAAAGATAAAAAATAAACGAATCAAGCCAATCTTGCCAAATTAAACAAATCTTGCCACACCGCTTAGTAGTGATAAGCTAGAGAGAACGATAACAAACTATATATTGATACTTATACCCCAAATAAATAAATAAATTGTTATTACTATTGTGTCCAGTAATTAATTAGATTATTGTTTCAATTGCCAGTGAAAAGGTATATATTTTTATTTATTTATTTATTTATTTTGTGGATATAGGGATCCATAATTACAAATGTAAAATCTGCGATTCAATATCTTATTTAACTACAAATTGAATCAAATTGAATCTAATAATACTGCGGATCGAATGCGGATAATCTTGATCGCATGTCGGATCCGGATTTGTATACCAATAAGTATGTTGTCAACGTTTTCAATATCACGCAATCGGTGTGCTTGTTTGATGCCTCATTGTATTCAAAGATTTACGCGTATGCATGCAGGTACGGCTTAGTACAAGTTTGGCAGCTGAATATTATGGATAAGTACAATAGAGTGGAACTTAGCTTCATTATTCAAAGTGGAAACTACTTCCCCTTATTTGTTGTGCTGCAAATCGGTTCAAATTAAAAGCTAATATAGTTTAAATTAAACTAAAGATTAAGTACGATTTTATTGTTACTGATCTATTATCTTAACTTGTACAAGATATTAAAGGTGGTTGTTGACAAGTTGATTGCATTATAGAAGAAATTTATGTGGTGTAAGGAGGATGATAACTATGGTATATCTCTAATGAAGTGGGAAGTGGTTCAGGTATCAAAAAAAGTTGAAAAATAGGGAGTTGAAGATGCAGTGCCGAAGAATACAACGCTTTTCTTTAAGTGGTAGTGGCAATTTTTAAAAGAGGACTAATCTGTTGTGGAAAAAAATTGTTTGTTCTTGTAACAATTTAAACCCTAATGTAATGGTATCAAATCAGACTTTACTAGTAAAGGGTGGAATGTGAAAAGACATCTATCAGTTGAATATAAAAGATCAACAGGTGAAAGATAAAATTATTAGTGGGCTGGCGATGGAAGTAGAAAATGAAAGAAAAATTCTGTTTTGGAAAGATAATTGGGTTCAAAGTGATCCTCCGAAAGCAAGTTTCCAAGGCTCTTATTTATTTCAAACCAACAAGGATCTGTGATAAAGGACTGTGGATTTTGGGATTGGTTAGAGTGGCTTTGAAATTTTCATTGGAGGAGAGAGTTGTTCCAATAGGAGTTGGAACTTGTTCATCAACTTCATGATAGGTTAAGGCCAGTGAAGCTATCAACTGGTAGAGAGGATAATCTTGTTTAGAAATTTGATAATAAAGGTGTTTTTTCTACTAACTCTTTTGTGCAGATGTTGCAATCGGAGACCCTTTCAAAAGAGATTACAAGCTATAGTTTCATAAGTCCAATTTGAAAAGGGTTGGTACCTCCGAGAGTTGAACTTTTTGGGTAGTTTGTTCTAGTCAATAGGGTGAATAAAGAGAGGTTGAGTAGATTAAGCGTTATTCATCAGAGTGACAATATATGTGTCCTGTGTAAAAAGGAGATGAAATTTGTTATCATTTATTTCTTTTATGTGAATTTACGTGACAGATGTGGTGCGCTTGGTTGAGGTGTTTTCATAGAGTTTGGGCTGTCCTAAAAACTATCAAAGGCCTGTTTGAAAGTTGGACCGGCATGCTTAATAGAAAAGAGGAGTAGAAGATGTGGCTGACTGGATTCTTTGCAGTGATTTGGAACATCTAGTTGGAACGCAATGACAAAATTTTCAACAATAAAGAAGCAGGTTTTGAGATCATACAACGAAGAACGTTTTTGAACTATAAAGAGTGGACTAGTATCGATCCTGTTGGTTGTTGATGGCATTACAGGAGATGACAGGAGATTGATAATCTTTGTGTTTAAGTTTGTTTTTACTGCGTCTGTTTGCTTGTTGCTCTATTTCAGTGTGTTAAACTTTTTTGTTTAAAAAAAAAGTATGATTTTAGTCTCTATAATTTAAGTAAAAAACTTTTTTAATTTCTAACATTTTTTGCATACAAAATTGTCTTTAAATTTTAACATAATTTTAACCATAAGGACTAAAATTATATTTAACCCGTAAACTAATATTTCAATTATTTTAGTATTTTAGAAAAATATTAGAGAAATAACATTTTTTATTAGTCAATATTTTATTTTTATATTATAAAAATTTAAGATTTAATTTTTAAAATTTAATATAAAAATAATTTTATTGACTAAATATTAATAATAAAAAAAACAAATTTTATTGATTATATAACATTGCTCAATATTTTATATTTTTATTATATATACATGCATGTAAGTTTGTTTATTTTATTAAATTGTGCTTATACATATAATAAAGTCAAATAACTATATCGTATCCTTCTCTTAAGAATAAGTCAATCCAAATCTAAATCTCCATTAATACATGTTCGGTACGTAAAATCATCCCGGTAAAGTCGTATTATTGCAAACATGAGACAACCGAGAAAGTGATAGGAAGCTTTGGTTGATGTATACGTTATGAAAGAGACGTGGAGATATAGATACAAAGTAGAGGAAAATAATAATCAGATCTTTAAAGATTTTTATTTCGTATTGAAGAAATATTAAATAGGTCCTTCAACATAATAAATAAGGATTAATCTCTATTTGGATTTACAAGTTTTATAAGTCTGAACGAAATCTATCTATTAAACATATTGTTTGTTACATGCCTTTTTAATAGAATTTTAAATCAATTCAAATTAATTAACGCACAAATATATAACTTCCATTTTTCAAAGATTTCGTTTCTTTTTTCGAGTTTCTTGCCAAATTTGTTGGATCTCTTTCATGCGTCCTTTCTTTGCTTCGTTTTTTTCAATTTTCATGGTTTCTGAAATCAAGTTTTGAAATCGTTTTGAAGATAATGGAACTTCAGAAATACATTCAAACGATACCAGAAATACACCCAAACAGTTATAGAAAAGATTACAGAAATACACCCAAACGGTTACAGAAATACACTCAAAGGATTACAGAAATATATCCAAAGGATTTAAGAAATACACACAAAACAGGGGGAGATAGTATATTTCTTCTTGAAATCTTTTAATGTTTTGCTGGTTAAGGATGAAGCACATGGCTGAGACAATCTAGAAGAAAAACCTAGAAAAACAGTAAAACAGTACCTTGAATAATCTTTTTTTCTTTTTTCTGGTGATTTTTTATGGAGATTTGTATCTTTTCTTCTTGATTTCTTCTACTCTTCGCGAGGAGTTGGAACTTTTCTGCAGAATCGTAGTAGTTTGTTTTGAATGCCCCTTGAATCTTAATGGTTTACGTTTTGATTGAGGAAGAAGAGGAAGAGTAAACGTGTTGTGGAAAGGACACGTGTTTTTTTCTTGATAGTTTGCGTTTTGATTGAGGAAGAAGACGAAGAGTAAACGTGTTGTTGAAGGAGCGCATGTTTTTTTCTTGGACTTGGAGCAACTTGTATAGCTTGTAAGCCAAAAAGGCTTGTATGCGTAGCAGGCCTCAATAAATAATAGACATATCAAATAGAGTTGTTTATATATTTTAGGGTAAAGTATTAAATTGGTCTCCTACGTTTGTTTTGGTCTTTAAGGTTTAAAGTGTTCTATTTAAACACAAAAAAAATATTTATCTTCAATTTAGTACCACCGTGAGGTCAAAGTTAAATAATTAACAGAATGTCCTACATTATAGTAGTATAAGAACAAGATCGATAATTTAGAGAACAAGTACATGTTCCAAAGGCACAAGGTTGATGCATCAATATACTTATTTATTATTCTCCTTAGTTCTATAGAAAATATTTCATTTAAATTATAAAAAGAATGATAAATAAATATATTGATGCATCTACGGTTGATTTTGTGCCTCTAGAGCTTTTACTTGTTCTCCAAATTATTGACCTTGTTCTTATACGGCTGTAATGTAGGATATTCCGTTAATTATTTAATTTTGATCTTACCGTAGAACTAAATTGAAACTAAATGAAACTTTTTTGAATTCAAATAGGATACTTTAAACCTTAAGGACCAAAACAGAATTATGCTCAAACGTAAGGGACCAATTTAATACTTTACCACATATTTTATTATTTATAGTAGTACATATTCCATTGCTAAATATAAAAATGATGTAATTTTAGACCGTAAAATATTTATTATCTTAAGTATTCATATAACCTTTACCAATTGCTCTTTATTTATAACAAATATTACTAAAATTGGTAAAATTTCGCTTCAAAAATTGTTATATACATGATAATCTTTTATGAATAAACATGTTCCTATCATTAAATTTTACGTGATAAATTGATAAAAAATCATCACATATCCCTCATTTGCTATCATAGAAAATCAAACTGATAATTTTTTTCAAAAATTAATTAATCTAAAATTAAAATACTTAAGAACCTAATTATTATTTTACTCTACAAATTATTAGTGTGTGTATATATAGTCCGCCCAATACTATAGCGAAGAGTAAACATTACCCTTTTTTTTAGTAAAAAAACCTCAGAAAAAAAATTATCATGTACATTGCACATACTATGATACTAATTGTAAATTTAATAAAAATTTTCACTCTGCATCCAATTAACTTTTCAACATCGAACTCTCCATATTGTCCTTAGTAAAACAATGAACATAACACAACAAAATTGTAGTGTCTATATTATCCCCTACAATAAACTTTCCCATAAAACAATATATATATATATATATATATCCACCACTACCATCCACCACCATAAATTCATCATCATCTACAGTTGATCAGAAATCAATCACCATTTATTTTTCAACAAGAAAAAAAAAGAGAACATAAAGGGGGTAATCAACATTGAGAAATCAAGATGGGGGGAGCAAATCTCAACAACATAGCACAGATCGGAGAAAGGAGAAGTTGAAGGCGACAGAGGAGAAAAACGACATAGCCGAAAAGTGACAGAGGTGGAGGCAAAGGCAAAGCAAATTAGTCACAATCATGAGCTAGAAGAAGTTGAGGAGAAGCTAGAGGTGATAGTCGGAGTAAGAAACGATAGCAACAAGACCCAACACCCACAGTTGCATTGCCAGATCAGCAACAATGGTGGCGCGACTGAGACCAGCGGTAGAGACAACAAACCAGATCTGAGAGCTTCCTTCATCGTGGGAAGAGGGCGAAAAAGAGAGAGGAGAAAGGAGGGAGGGAAAAAAGAGTGCAAAGGGAGAAGAGAAAGTGGGAAGAGGACTGTGGGAGAAGACAAACTTGAAATTTTGAAAAATAACAGGAGTAAAAGTGAATAATTTGTGCCTCGCATCTTATGTCTCTGTCTCAACTCTAAAGTGGTACACAAATCCACTCGTGTCTTATTTCTTGTCTTAACTAACCAAACAATAGAGTTATACCACCATGTCTATGTCGTGAGTAGACACATCCACTAACCAAAAGCTTCCTTAAGTAACATGCATCATGCTATTAGACAAAGGATAATGTTGCATAGGGCGTATTTTTGAGTTAAGGTTTTGGGTACCGAATTTCCTCCTCAAACCTTTTCTTTCCGTCTCTCTTCAAACAGTTTTTAGAATATAGAATAAGTAAGCCCTTAAACTATTTTAGAATAACTTGTAATTTTTTACAGGAAAAAATCAAGTCTCTTGAAGCATTTAGCAAGGACTTCTGCATACATAAACCTGTACACAAGAGAAGGCAAAAAGATTTACAATGTTCCATATGGATTAAGAGGCACAGATTAAAAGGGATGCATGATGATCTAGAACTAATTTGGAAACATACTCTCGATTTTGCAGATAATATTAATTCATGTGAGTCTAGTTCTCTTTCGACGAGAAGGCTTATTTTTTGAAACATCCTTTGAGGAGGCAGTAACATCCTGCTGTGGATCTTCATCGCTATTGTCGAAGCTCTCTTCATCAAAACTTTCGGTTTTGTCTGTGTCTTCTTCCACTTGAGGAGATCTCTTAGCAGTGTCTTGTTTTGACAACTGATCTCGAAGATCTCTCAATTTTGATTTCTTGGAATTTAAGACCCCCAGAAACTAAAATAAATACAAGCAGATTCAAGATCTTTGTGATTGTAAGTACGATTAATTAACTACAATGATCAACAGTCGTTCTTGAGTGAAACAGGGCTCATCATGCTATGCAATCAAAGACAACTTCCAACAGATAACAGAGATTACCATAAAACAAATGCAAAGAGGTAAGAAGTTACCTTCGTATAGATTTGCGCTTCAAATTCAGCCTTCTCATTGGCGACTCTCTCACTTTGGGCTAAACATTTTTCAGCTTCCACTTTCATGTTCTCATACAATTCATTTTTCCGAATAACTTCCTCCTGTAAATGCATTGATGCATATAAACATGTCAAACCATACTTAATAAGAATTGCTTTTTATAGTTGAGTTAACACTTCTAACCCCAAATTAGCCAACTCATTTCGTGTTGTGTTCCTGACAGACATACAGGACCCGAATACACCGAACTTGAAAAATCATCAGAAAATTCCATATATTTCTAGATGAGATTATCAATTTATAATACTTTTAGATATTTATAAATGTCAAACTATCAAGTCTAATTACCTGTGCCAACCCATTAATAGAAAATATAAATGAATGAGTAAATAAAACAATGATGGAACAATACTATGAAGGTCTTAACCACTTCACTAACTCCGTTTGTCATAATATAAAAAGAATACAGGTTTTATTAGACATGATAAATTTATAATGGAGACCTTTAATCTCCCATTTCACCCAACTGAACAACGGTGCATAGTCATTACCAATAATCATCCCATGTATTTATCTTTAATACTAATTACTACTTATAAAGTCCATGAGTAGATACTAGATAGAAACCTAATTAACTCGACAGAAAAGCACTACCTACACGAGAAAGGTTTAGATTAAAGGAATGCCATGATAGGACAATTTCAAGGTCATTAACTTCTGGTTTATCAGGAACTAACAAATTTTCTTAAGAATGACATCTCCAACACGGTGCCGATTAAGAACAAAGAAACAGAGAAACATAAAGAGACAAGTGAAATTCGTGGGGCGAAATAATCTTACACTAAGTGTTATATTTGCATCCATGAGAAAGTCCAAGATTTCTGCAGTAGTTTTTTTACAGTTAGGAGACTGCTTGCATTTCCATCTCCATTGAAGAGTCATACCTTCCTTCTCAAATGTCCATGACAACTGCAATGTTCATAAGAATTACATAAACAACAGTAATAGCAGTACCTTAAGCAACCAAATAATCAAGACACACTGAAATCTTCAAGGTATCAACCCAGCAATAAATGAATACTCTGTCTCACTCTCACAGGTTCTGTTTCTTCCTTCAAATTCAGCACAAATATGCATTCCGTAAATTTCAATCGCAGAGTAAACTACTAACCCAAAACACACTACAGTAGCAATAAAAACACAAGAGTTTACCCTTTTATGGCCATCACCAGCATCAGCAAAGTCATAAACGGAACCAGGTTGCTGAAACCCTAAGTATCGTTCAGCCAACTCCACATACTCCGAAACTGGTTGGTCCCACTGAGAAGCACGCTGGTTCACCTCCTCCTCCGAAGCTTCAAAAGATCAGAACTTGATTATGGTTTTGGCATTAAATTAGAAATGGGTAACGGAAAACGAGAGAAAAGACGAAGGGTTTGAAGGGTACCGTTGCAGAACCAGGCGTTGAAGCCATCGGTGATGGCAAGGTCGAAGCGGGTGGGGAACCAAGTTCCTTTGACAAAGATAGGTTCTCCTTCTGTGCTGTTAACTGGAATCAAGAGCTTCAAGCATGTGTGCTTCTTTGTTTCCTCCATTTTATGTTTCAATAATCTCCACTTCTCTTCACATTGGTGCAGTATCAGTGTATCACTATGACGCTCCCCCCAAACAACAACAAAAACCCTTTTTTTTCTTGCTAACCCGACCCGGTTACAAGGTGCTGGACCCGAAATATTTTGAAACATGTTGGTCCGGCTCGGACCCGATCCGGTGAACATACACTTCTCAAAATTAGGACATGTATTCACGCACACACAATGAAGATTGAAGGCAACTAGTAAGGCTGAGGCAAAACCACCCTGAAGCCTGAACCCCGTCTTCTCTTCTCAGCACACAGCCGGTGACGGCACCACCCTTTCCCTCTCAGCCCTCTCTCTGTCTCTCACCAGCATCAGAGTCACCTTGGCCCGCAGAGAAGCTCCTCTGTTCGACTGTTTCTCGGCGACAACTGACGACTATCCTCAGCGAAGTGCGATGGCGTTTCTCTACTGCCCCCGGTCGTCTTTTACTTCTCTGCCACCATCAGTTAGCCACTAGAAGTCACCACCTCTGTTCTGTTAGCCTCGCCACCTCTGCTCTGCTCCCTTTTCCTGTCGTCTTCTTCTATTCTCTGACCTCTGTTATCTGATTAGGGATTTTGATTATTGGAACTTCTATTGGGGGTGTTGATTATTGTTCTAATTAGTATTTTGATTATTATTTTGATTTCTGATTACCAGTAATGGTAGTTTCTTTTTTTCTGCAAAAAATTAATTAGTAATGGTATTTTGGTATTTTGATTCTTGTTCTGATTACCAATAAATTGAATATTGCTGAATCTGAAAAAATTAATTAGTTATTTTTAGAAATTAAAATTTAATTAAAAATTATAAAACATTAGAAAAGATATTTATTTTTTATTAATAAAAATTTAATATTTATTGATTGTTTAAGTGAGACGAATTAATTGATTCAACTAGTAATTTAACGATTAAATCAATGAATTAATGACTCGATAATCTGACGGATTAACGTGCAAATGCCCTCTATCTCATTCTCAGAGCGGTGAGTTGATGACTGTGATACTGATCAATTCGGAGTGGTTGATCATTGATGATTGATAATACCATAATACTACCTCGGAGGACAATCATGGCAGCCCTTCAACTGAGTCACTTTAACGATGTCACTGTTGTCTTGCTGCTACTTCTGTGCACCATCATCACACCCTTCTCTTCCATTTCAGCTCAACAGCATGTGAAAGACCCTTCAATCACATCAACCATGGAGAAATTCTCCGGTTATGCAATCCATGAGCCTCACTCTTCCCTCTCTTCACTCTTAGTTGATGCTCAGGGTCTCCAGAACCAGGTCCTCGAACTCAAAACTCACTACCTCTTTGGATTGTCATGATGATTGTTTTCTTTCTTGACATTTTTTAACTGTTCTGTGTATTCTTCTTTTCATTAGATTGATGAGCTCTCAGCATTTTCTGATTCACCTGCTCCATCAGTAACAAGGGTCTTGTATACTGACAAGGATGTCTTGGCCCGCAGGTATATTTGTGACAAAGTTGTTTCATTTTTTTTTTTAGGTGAAATTTTAGGATGAGGATGCTTTATTGGATTCGGTTGTGGTGATGCCAAGTTTTCAACCACAAATCTTGTGAAACTACTTTCTTTTTGTGGGGGAAAAACCTTTACTTTTGGTGAAAATGAGTGCCCTTGCATATTTGTTCATTTCATATTAATTGTTGATTAAATGGATAAAGTAAGTGGCACTTGGTGTTGTCTTCTTTGCTCCTAATATATATACTAAAAGTAATGTAAATAAATAATGATATGGGTTGTAAGCATAAATCAACTAGAAAATGCTAAACAAATTATAAATGAGAATGGTGTGTAGATAGCTCTTGAGGAAGCTAAGTATACAAAGTATGTATGGCTGTATGCAGTAAAATTAGGTGTGGTGTTTTGCAAAAGGAACATTGTTGATATAGACAAGAAAAGGAGATGTAAGGTTCTTATTTTCAACCTTTGCATGCATACATTAACTCTAAAGATACTAGTCAATCTGCCAAACACTTGAGCTTGATCATGTTCCTGCTTTGAATGTGAAATGTCTGCATTTACTGATTTTGCTTGTTTCATTTATAGGTATGTAAAGAACTTGATGGGACTTGCTGGTCTATCTGTCAGAGAGGACACTGTCGGTAACATTTTTGGTCGATGGTGAGTGCTTGCTGTCTAACTTCTTACCAGGTTGTCATTGACTTGGCCTTCAGTCACATTGATGTTATATAATCCCTGGCTTAACCGTGTACAGTGTGACTGTAATGTTACGAGCTACACTCACGTGCAGACTTTATGCAGGGATGGTAATGAACCAGAGCTTGCTGCAGTTGCAACAGGTTCACACATTGATGCTATACCTTACTCTGGAAAATATGATGGAGTTGTTGGTGTTTTAGGCGCTATTGAAGCCATCAATGTGCTTAAAAGGTTTTTAACTTCACTTATTATTGCTGATTTAAGAATTAATAAAGTGATCAAAGTACCAAAAACTTTTAATTATTATGGTCTCTTATTAATGAGAAAGCCTGTGTACAATTCAAACAACATATGCTTAGCGAAGTTAAAATAATGTGAAACTCATGTTTCTCATCTGTATCATATTTCTGAAATAATGAAATTATAGCCTTAGAGATATAGCGAACCAAAACAGACATAAATTATATGTTATATCCATATTCTGTGTATTTTTCAGCTTGGAGAAGTATGAATGAATTGTTGATTTTTAACCAACACATTGTAGGTTTAAACCATTTTAGAACAAAGAGGAGTTCCACCAATAACAGACCCCTTAGAATTTCTTGCTATAACAATGTGATGTTGACTGAATTTTCACAGGTCTGGCTTTAAACCTAAGAGACCACTGGAAATCATATTGTTCACATCGGAAGAACCAACGCGCTTTGGAATAGGTTGCTTGGGAAGGTCAGCAATGGCTTTAAGTACTTTATCATAATAGGACTCCTACTTGTGCCTATTTTTTTGTCAATTATGTCTCACATTTTGATCAACTAAGCACACCATGTATTCTACTATAAGTTTACTTGTTTGTTATTATGTGCAGCCGCTTGTTATCTGGAAGTGAGAGTCTTGCCAATGCTCTAAGTAAAGCAACTGATAGTCAAAACATATCCTTCTTAGATGCTGCTAGATCAGCTGGTTATGCGAAAGATGTTGATGACTTATCCAGTGTATTTCTAAAGAAAGGGACATATTCTGCTTTTGTAGAATTACACATAGAACAAGGGCCTATTCTAGAAGCGGAAGGTGTGTTTCTTTGATCTAACATAATCTTTGCATTAGCCATAACGTAAAATGTTTATATATTATTTGTTTCTTGGCTCAGGTATCTCTATAGGCATAGTTACTGCAATTGCAGCTCCAGCGAGTCTTAAGGTTGACTTTGAAGGCAATGGCGGCCATGCCGGTGCTGTCCTTATGCCTAACAGGTGACTGCTATCATAAAACATATCTTTTTGCTTTCTTTTATGGAATTGCATCCTTATCTTTTCTCTTATACAGTTTTTCATATTTATGCCTTTTTCAAATTCATAGTTTTCATATCTTTCTTGTTTATTATTTTTTGCAACTATTCAGTATCCTTCCTTAATCATGGAAAACTGTAGTGTTGAGTATCTGACTATCAAAATTGAAGCTTATTAGTGAATAATCTATGCTTCAAGTATAAATTATGGACTATGCTACGTGTATACCAAAATCAGCCACCAAAGTTAGTCATCAGTATAAAATACATGCTGGAATACAAATACATGTTGAAAATAAATTAAATCACACATGTATTTATACACAAATACATTGGTGGATTTTAGTGGCTGATTTTGGTGTACGAATAGTATTTTTGATAAATTATAAATTATTTGGTGCAGAAATGATGCTGGATTGGCTGCTGCTGAATTAGCCCTGGCTGTTGAGAAACATGTGTTGGAATCTGGGTCTATTGATACAGTTGGCACTGTTGGTAAGTCGTTTTGACATTTAAGTACTTTCAATTCCATGGAATCTATGGTGATCTGTTCTGAACATCCTCCTGCATAAATGAAAATCAAGAAAAGCACCTTCCTTAGTCTCAAATTTTCATTTAAGCCAATATATTTTATTTTGCAAGGTATCTTGGAACTGCACCCTGGAGCCATCAACAGCATCCCTAGCAAAGCACACATCGAAATTGGTGTGTATTATGTGACACATTTTCCGATGCATGGCCTTCTTTATTTGATTTTATTGGTACAAGAGAATTGTTCAGTTTTTTATATGTCTAACTAGGGATCATTTCAGTTTCTATTGTATTTTACGTAATATAATTATTTTTTGTTGTCATAGACACGAGAGACATTGATGAGGAACGAAGAAACAATGTGGTTGAGAAAATTCACCAATCAGCAATTAGAATAACCGAAACTCGTGGTGTCAAGCTTTCTGAGTTTAGTATCATCAATCAGGATCCACCAGCCCTTTCTTCTGAGGCAGTCATCAAGGCCATGGAAACTGCGACAAGAGAGCTAAACTTGACGAGCAAGTTGATGATTAGTAGAGCCTACCACGATTCATTGTTTATGGCTAGGTAATTCCAAAGAAAAATGACTGTGGTTCTGAATCAACAAGAATATATATCAAATCTTCTAAAGGTAGTATTATTCATGTTAGGTAGGGTTAAGTATACTTTTGCACCCACCAGAATTTCCATTTTGTCGCAGTTTTGGCTTGATTTTTAACTCAATATATCTTTTATTCACTTTTGATTAGAATATTAGGAATCTTGTTGTGTTAATTGATATCTTATAATTTCAAAACTTCTGAACATTTTGGAAGTAGCTAATAACAATTATATTAGCATAATTTAGTTTAATCATTACCATGTTACAATCAACCAACAGTTCTTTGCTCTTATGTGAACAGAATATCTACTCTAATGCACATTGTGTCTTGCAGGGTATCCCCAATGGGCATGATTTTCATTCCATGTTACAAAGGTACTCATCATCCTTTGCTATTCGTGCCACATACTCACATGTTCTAATTCGATACCATAATACTTTAGAATTGTTTGTTCTTTTTATGTAATTAAATTTACAATTTAATTTTGGTGTATTATCAGTGTAAAGCAGCTTTACACGTGCATGTGATTACTTTACACGCAAAAATAACTACCTTTTACATTTACTGCATGAATGGTCATTCAAAAGAACTGATGTTATTGGATGACTATGTAAAACATTTTACATTGTCACTGCATCAAAATAATTAAACTCTTAAATTAAAGAACCAACCCTAACCAGAAAGTTGAGCTCCAGTATGTGAAATCTCGGATTCAATGAATGAACTTACTTTTAAGAATCATTCCATAACTTTCTCTATTGAAAATGCTAATCCATTCACTTGCATGTGGTAATGCTATCTGGTCTGCATTCTGATTTATCTGAACATTGGTTTGCAATTTTTTTTTTTTCCAGGATACAGCCATAAGCCTGAAGAGTTTGCAAGCATTCAAGATATGTCAAATGGAGTAAAAGTATTAGCACTCACACTTGCTAAATTGTCCCTTGAGTAATATCTTCTGTAGTGATATTTGGTATGTACTCACCATTGTAGAGCAAGGATATGTAATTTAATAATACTGATTAAATAATGTTAAATTTAGATGTACCCCATTACAGTGGTTGAACTTAATCCATCTAATATGACCAGTGAGCATTAAAGAAACACTTTTCGTAGGAAATGCTACCGCTTTTATAATGTTGCCACTTACCACACCAGAAAAGAAAAAAAAAAAGAGTAGTAGTTTAATTCAAAAAACAACAGCAGAAATTAATTAGAAAGGAACTACTAAGAATCTAAGATACTAAGATTGTAGAATCCAGTTGTATATAACCAAATAGAAAGAATATCTTATTATATTATAATACGTTATATTATATTATATATGTATTAGTTGTAGTAATCTATATTTAGAGAGATGAGATCTTACTTTTCTCAATTGGCCACACATAGAGTTTGACATTCTCATTTGTGATTATGATTGATGGAATAGCTGGATTCAACTAAACACAAGCAATTAGGAAAAATAAGGGGGAAATTTATTTTTAGTTAGGCTGTTCTGTTGGAATAGCACAGCACTTTATGGATATCTTGAATGTGTGTGAATGAGATTGAAGGTTGCAAAGGTATGTATTATAAGAAAAACCTTAGAGAAGATAACTGACTTTGAGTTAGGTTAAAATATTGTTTTAATCCCTTGAGCTAAATTCTAATTTTATTCTTAATATTTGAAATATCTTATTTGTTTTTAACGTTTTATTTCATTCTATTTAAGCTTTTTAGTAAAAAGTTTTTAAAAAAAAAATATTTTTTTTTCAATTACAATTATTATCATTACATAGAAAAAGATATTTTTTAAAAAAATATTATTTTTATTAAAACATAAAATAAGACAATTGAAAAAAAATAAGATGTTTTAAACATCAAAAATGAAATTAAAACTTGGCTTTTAACTAAGCAATTGTTTTTAAAACTTCTTGTAATATTAAAGGTAAATTACTTTTTATAATTTATGGCTACACATTGATAATGTAAAATATTTTATGCAATTGTTCATTTATATTTATTGTTTTATATGATCATTCACGATCAAGATAAAAGATAGTTAATTAGATACGTACATAAAATTGTTTTATAGACGGTGTATCAAAACTAAATTCTATTTCAAAATAGATTCTATTTTCTCTTGATATATAGTGGACTTCGGCGATTTCAAGCAAAAATGATCAAAGTATAAAGAATTTCCACACCAATCGTATTCCAATTTAACCAACTAAGCAACTTAGAAAATAAGACAAAGGTCTCAAAATATGAATTTCTAATGCCAATAACATAAGGTCTGCAACCGAAAACGAGGGAAAAGCATAAAAAGGATAAGGTCCAATTTAAATATAAGATAATGACAGAACCAAAAAGTAGGAATCAGAAACTAAACAAAGTTCAATGAAATAATAAATATGATAATTACAATAAAAACTTATTTTGGTTGAAATTTTAACTCATGATTATTTTATGGGTTAAATTGGGAACCATAATCCATAGTTGCAATGGTTATTCACTTCTTCTTACCGTTATTGTATTGGCCATTGTGCCTTTTGCCGTGGTTCAAATTCAATCATTTGATGGTATGACACGATAACCTACTGTTGTGGGTATACCATATGTGATTAACGATATTGCAACTAAAAATGATTGTATGATTTGAATTTTGATTTAGTTAATTCAATAACAAGTGTATATTCATATAACTAACTTTCACCGTAACTTATTTCCACTACTAAATTTGTAGGCATGTGATGTGAATATTTTCATATGGGAAAGTGGTTGCAAGATGACACAGTTTTATATGATAAAATGAGAGGGAAACTACTTATTGGTGTTTTAGTAGTCAAATAAATTAATTCAAGCTTGTCCTATGAAATTATTGTAGAGAACAAATACACACAATTTGTCTAATCCACTCTATAGTTTTCAATAATATAGATGCACTTCCTACGAAAACTGTCCTCGTTTTAAAGTTTTAACGAGTTGATTTCATCAGTGTTTATCTGGTTTGGTATTGAGAAACTATGAAGTCATAATTTGAAGAGTACGAATTGAATTTAACTTATTTAAATACATTTGGTGAATGGTTTAATTTATTTGACAATGAATTATAGCTCAAATGCGTCGCGAATTTGAGTCTACCTATCTTTGGTTTAAAAAAAAAAAAGAAAGGTTTAATTTATTTATTCATCACGTTTGTATCTGAAAATACTAACATACTAACGTAGCTCTTTTTTCTTCTTCTTTAATTCTATATATTATTCTTATTCTTATGCTATTGTTTTTTCCTTTAAAAAAATTAAAAGTAATAAAGAGATATTTAAATTAAATCAATTTGTTTTAATTAAGGGACTAAAATAAAAAGGTAAGAAGAATCCTAGACCCTAAAACGTATGTAAATCTTGGAGAAATCACATTAATCTATATTTTAATATAATGTTGTAAGCCTCACATTGTTATATATATGCCAAGTTGCCAACCATTATATTATAATTTAAGAAAATTCCATAGCTCTTAGCTTTATTACTACATGTTGATGGGGTCCAAAATTCCACTCCCACTCTCTATTTTTTTTTTAAAAAAAATAAGAATATTTTTTTTAGTCAATAATTAGCTTTTGTTTTTCCTTCCTACAATAACAATACAAAGAGAAATGATAGGAGAGCTGATATTTTTTATTAATATTAGTTAACTCTTTGGATTAATTTTTTTATAGTATTAGAATTTAAAATTTATAGTTTAAAATTTAATAAAATTTGATATAAAATAACTTTCGTCAATCAGATGTTATCAAAATATTGTAAATTTTATATTAATTATGCAGTATTATTCTAACAGAAATTATTAATCTTTCTCGTCTACTATTTTATTGGTGATTATTGATTAAAGAAATAATTCTCTAACAGAACCGAAATAAATTCACATATTATTTAACAATAAAAAAAGTACAATATATATATTGCTTATGATGTGTGATTATATAATGATGAGACTTGAGAGGGTGTTGGGGAATTATCAAGGGGTTAAACAGGATCAGTCAAGGATTGGGTCTAAGCAATGAGTTAGATGGAATGTCTTTTCTTTAATCGCTTTTTAGCAAAGACATGAACATCAGCATTGGGTGTTCCTCACTGGTCACCATTAATGACTCTTTAATTATATGCTAATTATGCTAAATGTCTTCCCTTTTGATCACTAGCACATTATACATGTAAGATTGCCTAGCTGGATTGAGAGAGACATATACTCTTTCTTATTAAGTTGATTTGCTGAATATAATAAGGATACAAAAAAAAAAAGGAAAAAAAGGATAATATATGGTTTCTATTAAACATGTTGCCTTTCTTGCGTAAATAAATTAGTTAGAGTTTAGTTTCTGTTTCTTCCATTATTTCTTTTCCATACTCAAAAGAAGTAAGGTACTTGTATTCAATCCTCATCATTAATAAGTCTGCCGAACTTAATTATGTAAATTACTAGTTAATTGGATTTGAGAAAGGTTATTATCGAATTAAATGACTCCTAAAATACATATGGTAGGAAAACAATGAATTAATATATAGTACTCTGTTTAGAAAATTTAGGTCATCCAAATATTTCTCGTATTCCTAATAAATCAATAAACATATTACATTTTACCAATCATTCGTTTCCGTTACGTTTAACTATAATTTTAAAGAATTTTAATGAAATTTTTTTATGAATTTTTCAATAATTTTTTTTATAAACAACGGAACAAAAACGCCCAAAAATACTATGTAAAAACTATTTCAGAGAAGGATATGCTCGTGACATCAGAAAGAAAATAGAAAGAAATACAAGAAGATAAATTATAAAAGAAATGACAACCAAACTTCAGAGAGTGTCCATTAGATGCTAAATCATTGGCACACCAATTTGCTTCTCAAAATTTCTGGTGAAGCTCCCAACTTGAAAACTTGCTGAACCTGTCTTTAATAGCCATGATGAGCGTGCGAGCTCTATAGAGATCAATAGTATCATTCAGACACAACGAAACTGCAACTCTTGAATCAACCTAAATAGCGAGATTAGCAATACTCAAGTGAATAGCTAATTCCGTATCAAGAAGTATGCCCCACAATTCAGCCACAATAATAGTACAAACACCTAGATTGGCGCTAAAACAAGCTAAGAATTGTCATTCATGATCCCGCAAAATGCCACCACACGCAGCCTTTCCCTCCTTTGACACTGAACCATCTATATTTAGTTCAATGAATCTGTTTTTCCATAAAAGAACCAATATTTCTCCTTATTCTGCTAAACTCAGACTGGGCAGCAGGATAATCTCGAGCTAGCGGAAGAGCAACCAAATGGACAATACCCTCTGGCATAGTTTGATCCTCTTCAAAGATATACTTATTCCGACGAAACCAAAGAGTATTCATGGTACAAGAGAAAAGTAGGGGCCAAGGAATACCTTGATAGGTGGATTGGGATGACAGGTTCTCCAAAAGCCAAAATTAAAGAGGTTTGTTGAAGAAATTATCAAGACCCAATGAATTGTTTATGCTCTTCCACGTCGTGTACGCAATTCTACAATCACGGAGGACATGGAGCACAAATTCAGAAAAGTTTTCACAGATCCTGCAAATATCATCTTGAGCCATCCCCCTTTTAAATCGCAAAGCATTAGTGAGTAAGGTATCATTTGCAACCAACCAACAAAAAGCTCGGATTCTTTGAGGGCATTAAGCTTCCAAACCTTCAAAAACAGACTAGCAGTCGAGTCTTCAGGGGTTTCCAGATAAATGGAGCAAGCCGACTTAATGGAAAAGGAGCCATTTGCTGAGTGCAACCAAGCCACTTGGTCATCCCCAAAGCTCGCTTCAGGAGGTTTTGTCGCGGCAAAAATAGGAGCCCAGTTCTCGCCCAGTAACTCCAAAATATGATTAAGATCCCAATTTGAGCCCGAAACATAGTCACAAACTCTACCTTCCAGTCTATCCTCTAATATACCATTCTGAACAAAATCAGCAAGCCGATACACACCAGGCAGCCAGTGGTCAACCCAGAATCAAGTTGTATTACCAAGCAACCATTATTTTGTGTATACATACATTTATATGCTCACTTACCCAAATAGCCTACCTTTCATCAACCATTGTTAGCCAACTTTGAACCTATTTAATCCCTTTTGTTCTCAATTCTAGCACATCACTGTCCCTAAGCGAAAAACAATAAATGTCCTTAATTTGGATCTTTGATTAGCTTAGGTTAGTGACGGTGTGTATCATTTTGGTATGGGGAATTTGGGACATTGGTTGAGGTAAAAGGGTATTTTTGTATTTTTGTAAAAAATTTTGAAAATTGGGTACATATTCATGCACCATACGTAAAATCATATGCATTGATACTCTTGTAGATATTTTATTGCAAAAAAGAAAAAAATACAAGATAAAGAAAAAGAAAAAATAAAAAGGATATATATATATATATATAGAGCAATAAAAAGGGAACAAAAATGCCCCAAGGCAAAGTAATAATAACAATGCATATGAAATGTGAATTAAAGAGAATGCATGAGTATGTGGAAAAAGTGGGAATCATGGGTAGCTAGGTATTATATTAAGATTGTATAGGTTGTTATATGTGTTTGGTGAGAGCTTAGGTTAATCAAAGATTCAAATTTTAAGCTCACTTGACCATATGCATCCTTACCTTTACCTTAGTCCCATTACAACCTATGAGTAAAGCCCTCATGATGAATGTATGTATGTATTGAATAATTGTTGATTGTTAGATGAAAAACAAATCATGGAAAGCATGATTAGAAGAGAATTGAGTGATCGACCCTATACACTTGAGCAACTAGAGCGGATACACTTCCGGTGAGGGTTCGATGCTGGCTTTCATGAGATTTTCTTCTTGCAAGTCTATTTGAACTTCATTTGGATATTTGAATTGGTAGGATTTATGAATCATCATACTACTTAACCCTACTTGTTCATACATACTCTTGGATGATTGATTTACTCTTGACCAAGTAGGTAGAATCATCTTGCATTTAGTTGCATCCATATAGATAGGTTCATATAGTTTATTTGCATTGAATAAATATTCATACCCCTTTTCTTGTTTTTCTTGGTTAAGCATGAGGACATGCTTAGTTTAAGCGTGTGGAGGTTTGATAAACCCCAATTTTGTGGTTTATCTTGTGCTTAATTTAGGGAATTTTATCACATTTTCCCACATTTATTCAATGAAATAGCATGGTTTTGCGAATTGCTCCTGATTTGTGCTTAAAAGTAAAAACATGCTTTTTAAGCTTTTAAATTGCTAATTTTAGCTCACTTTAATTCTATTCGATGCCATGATATGTTTGTTAAGTGATTTCAGGATTATAAGGCAAAGATTGGGTTGAAGGAATGAGAAAAAAAACATGCAAAAATGGAGAATTCATGAAGAAATGAGAATTTGCTGAACTGAAAGCCACGCGCACACGTCACCCCATACGTATGCGTGAGAAGAAGATTCGCCAGCGACGCGTACGTGTCACCCACGCGTACGCGTGACCAAGAAAAGTGCAAATGACGCGGACGCGTGACCCATGCGTACGCGTGAGAAGAAGCACGTGACCAACTTAAGGGCAATACACTGGGGTCGATTTCTGAGGCATTTTGTGCCCAAATCTAACTCATTTCTGATGCTTTTGAACCCAAGGATAGCAAGGGATTGAGGGGGAAGCCATAATGTAGTTTTGCATCATGTTGTAGGGAGAATTCTAGAGGGAGAAGCTCTCAATTCTCTCTAGAATTTAGGATAGTTTAGGTCAAATTCTCTTGGATCCAAATTCTAATTCTTGTTCCGATTTAGTTTTCCCTTTCAATTTCTTGTTGGTGCATATTTACTTTTCTAATTTCTTGTTAATTTCTCATTCGCTCCTTTTTATGTTGATGAACCATTGTTATATTTTACTTCCCTTTTAATGCAATTTCATGTTTTATGTTTCTTTCATGTTGATCTTGGTTGTTCTTGTTGATTTCTTGTGGAAGTTAGTTATGAGTTTCATTAATTATTGTACTTTGTGATGTTTACTTTTATTGCACTCTAGGTGTTTGCTAAAATGTTTTCACTAGATTTTGAGTAGTTTTCTTTACTCTTGGCCTAGGCTAAGGAAATTGGGTGATCTTGAGTCATTGGGTCTCAATGAATTGGTGATTTGAGAACCCGTGGTGATCAATTTGATACCCATTGACACTAACCCACTACTAATCTAATTAGTAGATAGGTTGAGACTTTTAGGTTGATGTGATTAAGCCTATTCGACGTACTTCAAGCTTAGGAGTATATATTATATGTACATAAAGCCTTGAAGTTAGACTTAATAGGTTGTTCTCCCATAATTATCAATATGTGGTTTGTTGGCAAGGATGGTGATCTCAATTTCCCAAGTCTTAGCCAAGAGTTCTTTCCCCTTTCTTTTGTTTAGTTCTTGTTATTTACTTATCTTGCCAAAATACAAAATCAAACACCTTGCATCTTCATAGCCAATAATTAAGCACTTCATTGCAATTCCTTGTGAGATGACCTGGAATTTAAATACTTCGGTTAATTCTTATTGGGGTTTGTACTTGTGACAACCAACCAAATTTTTTATTAGGAGGATTGTTTGTTGGTTTAGAACTATACTTGCAACGAGAATTCATTTTGAGAAAATTCTGTACCATCAAAGAATCTATCTCATCAGATCTCCACGGGGACCATCCCAAATGAGGCCCCAATAGTGGAAAATTTTCCCTGCAGGGATGGGGATAGGGGACAAAATTTCTCTAAAGCAGGTGTGCAGATCTGAGCGGGATCCCCGGCCCCACATTTTCCGCAGTCCCCAAATATGTTAAATTACTTAAACACCTTTAGTAGTTTATTTTTTACTTTTATTTTTTAGTCATTTCACCTTATATATATCCATCATCGCACCCCGCCGTTCCCCCTCTGCGGCACTGCTGCGACATTACCTTTTCCCTTTTTCCTTTGCCAATGTCGCTGCTCCGTTGAGTCCGTTCAACTCCTACGCCGCTGCCATCCTGCATTGCTACTCCACATCTCAGCTCTTCTCTTCGCTGGCGTCTCTCACCTCTCTGGTAATTTCTCCCCTGTTCCTAGTAAGATTCACTGCTCTCTCCTTTTCTGCTTGAATTTTGGCATTTTACTTCATTAATTTGATTTCATGCTAATTAATAGTTAGTTTCTGATAATGTAAGCTTTTCTATTTTAAAATTCTATATTTTCCCATGAATTTGATTTTGATGTGGATTTTTTTATGTTGGTGGTTGTTATTTTTTTTAATGAATACAATTCTAAACTTTTGATTTTGTTAGTTGATTTGTTTGTAATCAAATCTGCTTAGTTATCCATTTTCTAGAGTTATACCAAATACTATAGATTAAAGAGTTTTTGAAACATACAACTATTAAATTGTAGATAATATCTTATTAATTCTAAAATTTACAATAAGAATGATTGTGCTTACCTAATAATAATCCAGCTAATGTGGATTCTTACTTTATTTTCCAAGAAAGTTTTACAAGACTCTTAATTTTTTATAAATCAATGTTAAACCTTACATATGGGGGATGGATATGGGAAATTTAGGAGTTTAGGTAATTATTTTTTTATTATGTCGAATTTTTATCTAATATATAGTATTCTTGTTTATGATGTATGTTAACATATTCATGTTTGTGTTGTATTTTAATAGAGAACATGGAGTTCTTTATTGGAAGTTGTATTTTGACAATGAAAAAAGATATATTTGATGTTGAAGACTTTATTTTACGGCTTTATTTAGAATGGAAGTTGTATTTTAATATTTTATTTTATTGGACTATGATTTGTTATTTTGTATTTCTGGACTTGTAAGTTATAATCTTGAATAATATATGTTTGTGTGTTATAATAATGTTTTGTAATTTTTCTTTTTTTTTAGAAATTTTCACTATAATTTCCATATAATAATATAAGGAGATAGGGAATGGGGCCCCACAGGAAACAGGGAGAACATGGGAAACGTGGATGGGGACAAAATCTGGGGTCAGAGACGGAGAGTATGGAGGCATTCTCTGTCCCATTGACATCCCTAAACTAGACTAGTACCTTTACCAAATTTAAGGTTTATTTATCATTTTTGTTTCTTTTATATTTTTGTTTATAGTTACCCTTTTGTCCTTTTCTTTTTCTCGAGTATTCTTTCTTACCCAAAACGGGAGGTTTTAACGAGGCTCAACCTTCAATAAAAGGCCATTTCATTTAAATACTACCTACTTTTTCCACGTTCTCACCAAACAAACAGTATGAACAAAAAGAAAAACATCGGGATTTGATCAACCCCGACGCCACACAAAATGGATATCCAACAGGACAGAATAAAACTTATAAAACCAGAAGACTGGCATTCCGTTTCTTCAAATCTTCTGCCTCATCCCTTGCAGGCTCCGCAGTAACATGAGCCACAGCAAGAGAGCTCTCCGCGTTGGAAGCCAGATTTTGAGGCTTCGGCACTTGGGAGTTCAGCTCGGTCTCCCGCTCCGATAGTCGTAGAATCTCAAAACTTGCTTCCTCAGTGCTCTTAGCTGCTTTTGTCCTTACAGCCTCGTCCACCTAAAGCTGACTGATAAATTCATATTTGATGATAAATTTTGGATTGAATTGAGTAAATTTTACCATATAAATCCACATTTATTCATCTAAATAGCATACTTTTGTGTTTTCTCTCTAAATTATGTCTAATTGTGAAAATATGTTATTTTGTGCTTAATTTAATCAATTTTATTCCACTTTCTTTCCATTCGATGCCTTGATGTTTTTTATCAGTGATTTCAGGTGTAATAGGTAGGAATGGCTTGATAAGAGTGAAAGAGAAGCATGCAATTGGGAGAAAACATGAAGAAAACAAAGGAAAAGCAGTCAAGTGTGCGTACGCACAACTTTTTGTGCGTATGCACAAAGTAAAAATTAGCAAGTGTGCGTACGCACAAGTCCCAGTGCATGACTTCATTAAAAATTCATGTGGCTCGCGATTTTGAAGATTTTTGGCCCATTTCTGAAGGGTCTGAAGCATATAAGGAAGGGTTAGCAAGGGGAGAAGATACCATACAATACACAATACACTTAGGCATATTTTTAGATAGTTTTAGGTAGTTTTTAGCTTAGTTTTCTCTCAATTTCCTTAGGGTTTAGTTAGGGTTTATACTATAAGTTTTCCTTTTCCAATTTTGATATTGGATTCTAGCTTATTTCCATTGTAAGTATTTCTTAATTTTCTCTTTTATTACACTACTTGTTTTACACTTTCTTATCTTTTAATTCACTTTACCATTACATATATGCTTTAGCAATTTTGAGTTCTATTTAATGAATTTGATGTTTAGTGGTTATTATATGTTTGTTGAGTTGCCATTGTTGATTTTGTTCATTGGTTGTTCATAGTTTTAAGTATTTTTATAATTTTGCCATGTTTTGAGAATATTCCCACCTTGTGTTTGATGAAATGTCAATTTTGATTATGAGGTAAATTTCTACTCCTTGGCTTGGGAAATTGAGTATATGGTATACTAGAGTCATAATATCCGATATTTAGTGATAATTCTTGGATTGTTAATTGTTCTTGTTTCCACTAACGCTAGCTTTTTACTACGGTAATTAGTAAGTTAGTTAGGATTTGTGGATTAAGAACAATTATGCTCACTTGACTTACTCTTCGATGTTAAAGGTTGACTAGGTGAGATTAATCCATTATAATTATGATAGTTGTGGTTATGATAAGGAAGGAATTCCATAACTCAACCCAAGCCAAGGCTTCCATTTATGCTTTAAACCATCCCTAAATCACTTTAAAGCTTTACTTGTTCATATTATATAGGTAGTTCTTTGATTAATTTATTAGTTCATTAGTTGTAATTTTGATTATTCTTTTATTCCTTTAATTGTGTGCTTAATTATTGAAAACCCCCAATTTCACATCCAAACTTGTGCACTTGTGGTCACTAGTTCTTTGGGAAGACGACCCGGGATTCAACTCTCGGTTAATTTGGTTTGAATTGTGACATCTCTATTCTACACTTTGGTTAAGGGTCGCCTTGTCGGTTGGGACTATACTTGCAACGCTAATCCTATTTCTTGAAGAGAATTCCTAACTGACAATCTGGCCTGCACCACTGACCCTTCAAAACAACGAGCTCTGCCTGTGCTTGCCGAAGCTTCCTATCCAAGAGGAAAGTTTGCAAAAGTGTGGGCTTGCTCTTCTGAATAATAGCAGCCGAGTAGAGGAGGGCACGGTATACTGACTTAGCCTGACTAGACAAATCACAATCTTTGAAATGCTCGTCAGTGCCAGGTAGCAAGTGCCGATTAATGAAGCCCAGAGCATCAAAGGAGTAGTCAAACACACAAGGGGTAACCACACCTATGCTGACTGGTGCACGAAATTGTGATCATCAACAATGGTGCCAAAGACTTGGAGCTCTCAAACGTGAATCACACTTTGTCACAACTTTGCACAACTAACCAGCAAGTGCACTGGGTCGTCCAAGTAATACCTTACGTGAGTAAGGGTCGATCCGACGGAAATTGTTGGTATGAAGCAAGCTATGGTCATCTTGTAAATCTCAGTCAGGCAGATTCAAATGGTTATAATGGTTTTCAAATATAAAGATAAATAAAGCATAAAATAAAGATAGATATACTTATGTAATTCATTGGTGAGAGTTTCAGATAAGTGCATAGAGATGCTTTGTTCCTGTTGAATCTCTGCTTTCCTACTGCCTTCATCCAATCCTTCATACTCCTTTCCATGGCAAGCTGTATGTTTGGGTTTCACCGGCATTAATGGCTACCTCCCATCCTCTCAGTGAAAATAGTTCAAATGCTCTATCACAGCAGAGCTAATCATCTGTCGGTTCTCTATCATGTCGGAATAGAATTCAGTGATTCTTTTGCGTCTGTCACTACGCCCAACACTCGCGAGTTTGAAACTCGTCACAGTCATCCCATCTCAGATCCTACTCGGAATACTGCAAGCAAGGTTTAGACTTTCCAGATCTTAGGAATGGCCACCAATAATTCTAGCTTATACCACGAAGATTCTGATTAAGAAATCCAAGAGATACACACTCTAGCTCTCGCTTGTAGAACAGAAGTGGTTGTCAAGCACGCGTTCATAAGGACGGATGATGATGAGTGTCACGGATCATCACATCCATCAGGTTGAAGTACGAGTGATATCTTAGAACAAGAATAAGCTTGAATTGAATAGAAGAATAATAGTAATTGCATTAATACTCGAGGAACAGTAGAGCTTCACACCTTAATCTATGGTGTGTAGAAACTCCACCGTTGAAAATACATAAGTGATAAAGGTCCAGGCATGACCGTGAGGCTAGCTCCCAAAATGTGATCAAAGGATCAAAAGATAATCCAAAGATAAGAATACAATAGTAAAAAGTCCTATTTATACTAGACTAGCTACTAGGGTTTACAGAAAAAAGTCTAAGTGCAGAAATCCACTTTCCGGGCCCACTTTGGTGTGTGCTTGGGTTGAGCTTGAGCTTTACACGTACAGAGGCTTCTCTTGGGGTTAAACGCCAAGTTGTAACGTGTTTTTGGCGTTTAACTATGGTTTGTGACGTATTTCTGGCGTTTTACTCCAGAATGCAGCATGGAGCTGGCGTTGAACGCCAAATTGCGTTGTCTAAACTCAAATAAAGTATGAAATATTATATATTGCTGAAAAGTCCTGGATGTCTACTTTCCAAAGCAATTGAGATCGTGCCATTTGGAGTTTTGTAGCTCCAGAAAATCTATTTCGAGTGCAGGGAGGTCAGAATCCAACACCATCTGTAGTCCTTTTTCAACCTCCTATCAGATTTTTGCTCAGGTCCCTCAATTTCAACCAGAAAATACCTGAAATCACAGAAAAATACACAAACTCATAGTAAAATCCAGAAATGTGAATTTTGCATAAAAACTAATAAAAACATCCCTAAAAGTAGCTAGATCTTACTAAAAACTACCTAAAAATATTGCCAAAAAGCGTATAAATTATCCGCTCATCACAACACCAAGCTTAAATTATTGCTTGTCCCCAAGCAAAAGAAAATCAAATAGGATAAAAAGAAGAGAATATACTATAAATTCCAAAATATCAATGAATATTAGTCTTAATTAGATGAGCGGGACTTGTAGCTTTTTGCTTCTGAACAGGTTTGGCATCTCACTTTATCCTTTGAAGTTTAGAATGATTGGCATCCATAGGAACTCAGAGTTCAGATAGTGTTATTTGATTCTCCTAGTTAAGTATGTTGATTCTTGAACACAGCTACTTTTATGAGTCTTGGTCGTAGCCTTAAGCACTTTGTTTTTCAGTATTACCACCGGATACATAAATGCCACAGACACATGACTGGGTGAACATTTTCAGATTGTGACTCAGCTTTGCTAAAGTCCCCAGTTAGAGGTGTCCAGAGCTCTTAAGCACACTCTTTTTGCTTTGGATCACAACTTTAACCACTTAGTCTCAAGCTTTTCACTTGGACCTTCATGCCACAAGCACATGGTTAGGGACAGCTTGATTTAGCCACTTAGGCCTGGATTTTATTTCCTTGGTCCCTCCTATCCATTGATGCTCAAAGCCTTGGATCCTTTTTACCCTTGCTTTTTGGTTTTAAGGGCTATTGGCTTTTTCTGCTTTAGAAAACAAAAGGTATTGTCACCACATCAATATAATTAAACTAATTTCAAGGATGAATTCGAAACTCATGTACTTCTTGTTCTTTTGTATTAAAAATATTTTTCATTTAAGAAAGGTGAAGGATTCATGGAATTATTCATAGCCTAAGACATAGTTACTAAATACTAATGATCATGTAACAAAGACACAAACATAGACAAACATGAAGCTCAAACACCGAAAAAAATAGAGAGATAAGAACAAGGAAGTTAAGGAATGAGTCAACCTTAGTGATGGTGGCACCTTCTCCTTGAAGGACCAATCGTGTTCTTGAGCTCCTCTATGTCTCTTCCTTGCCTTTGTTGCTCCTCCCTCATAGCTCTTTGATCTTCTCTAATTTTATTGAGAATGATGGAGTGTTCTTGGTGTTCCACCCTTAATTGGTTCATGTCATAACTCAATCCTTCTAGAGAAGTGTTGAGTTGTTCCCAATAGTTGTTTGGAGAAAAATGCATCCCTTGAGGCATCTCAGGGATTTCTTGATGATGAGCTTCCTCATGCATCTCTTAAGATCCATGAATAGACTCTCTTGTTTGCTCCATCCTCTTCTTAGTGATGGGTTTGTCCTCTTCAATGAAGATGTCTCCTTCTATGACAACTCCAGCTAAGTAGCATAGATGGCAAATGAGATAAGGAAAAACTAGCCTTGCCAAGGTGGAGGGCTTTGCGGCTACTTTGTAGAGCTCTAGAGAGATGACTTCATGAACTTCTACTTCCTCTCCAATCATGATGCTATGGATCATGATGGCCCGATCCATAGTTACTTCAGATCGGTTGCTAGTGGGAATGGTGGAGCGTTGGATGAACTCCAACCATCCTCTAGCCAAAGGCTTAAGGTCCAGTCTTCTCAATTGAACCGGCTTATCTTTTGAGTCTCTTTTCCATTGAGCTCCTTCCATACATATGTCCATGAGGACTTAGTCCAACCTTTGATCAAAGTTGACCCTTCTAGTGTAGGGGCGTGCGTATTCTTGCATCATAGGCAAGTTGAATGCCAACTTTACATTTTCCAGACTAAAATCTAGGCATTTTTCCCGAACCATTGTAAGATAATTCTTTGGATTCGGGTTCATACTTTGATCATGGTTCCTAGTGATCCATGCATTGGCATAGAACTCTTGAACTATTAAGATTCCGACTTGTTGAATGGGGTTGGTAAGAACTTCCCAACCTCTTCTTTAGATCTCATGTCGGATCTCCAGATACTTATTTTTCTTGAGCATGAAAGGGACCTCATGGATCACCTTCTTCTTGGCCACAACTTCATAGAAGTGATCTTGATGGGCTTTTGAGATGAATCTTTCCATCTTCCATGACTCAGAGGTGGAAGTAATTGCTTTCCCTTTCCTCTTTCTTGAGGTTTCTCTGGCCTTAGGTGCCATCAATGGTTATAGGAAAACAAAAAAATAAGCTATAATTTTACCACACCAAACTTAGAATGTTGCTCGTCCTTGAGTAAAAGAAGAAAGAATAGATGATGAAAAAGAAGAGATGGAGGAGAGGGAGAGTGGTGTAGGTTTCGGCCAAAGGGTAGAAGAGAGGGTGGTGTTGTGTGAAAATGAAGAAGTGTGGAGGGATTTATATAGTGGAGGGAGAGGGGTTTATGGTTCAGTCATGTAGGGTGGGTTTGGGTGGGAAAGAGATTTTGAATTTGAAGGTAGGTGGGGTATATGGGAAAGAGAGGATGGATGTGAGTGGTGAAGAGGTGATGGGGAAGAGTGATTGAGGTAATTGGTGAATGATGTTTGGAGAAGAGTGTTATGAAAAGGTGTGAGAGAGAGGGAAAAAGTAGGTGGGGATCCTGTGGGGTCTACAAATCCTGAGGTGATCCTATGGGGTCCATAGATCCTGAGGTGTCAAGGATTTCTCATCCTTGCACCCTTTAGGCGTGTAAAATGCCCTCTGTATGCAATCTTGGCGTTTAACGCCAGGCTGCTGCCTGTTTCTGGCGTTGAACGCCAGCTCTATGCTTGTTTCTGGCGTTAAACGCCACTTTGCTGCTTGTTTATGGTGTTTAACGCCAACTTTCCTCAAGGTGCAATCCTGGCATTTAAACGCCAGACTGCTGCTTATTTCTGGCATTCAACACCAGCTTCATGCTCTATTCTGGCGTTAAACGCCAGCCAGATGCTCCTTACTAGCGTTTAAATGCCAGTAAGCTCTTCCTCCAGGGTGTGCTTTTTCTTCTACTATTTTTTATTCTGTTTTTAATTTTTGCAATGTTTTTGTGACTCCACATGATCATAAACCTAATAAAACATAAAAGAACAATAGAAATATAGATAAATAAAAATTGGGTTGCCTCCCAATAAGCGCTTCTTTAATGTCAATAGCTTGACAGTGAGCCCTCATGGAGCTTCACAGATGTTCAGAGCATTGTTGGGGCCTCCCAACACCAAATTTAGAGTTTGAATGTGGGGGTTCAATACCAAACTTAGAGTTTGGATGTGGCCTCCCAACACCAAACTTAGAGTTTGATTGTGGGGGCTTTGCTTGACTTTGTATTGAGAGAAGCTTATCGTGCTTCTTTTCCATGGTTGCAGAGGAAGATCCTTGAGCTTTAAACACAAGGTAGTCCCCATTCAATTAAAGGACTAACTCTCCTCTGTCAACATCAATCACAGCTCCTGCTGTGGCTAGGAAGGGTCTTCCAAGAATGATGGATTCATTCTCATCCTTCCCAGTGTCTAAGATTATAAAATCAGTAAGGATGTAAAGGCCTTTAACCTTTACCAACACGTCCTCTACCAATCCATAAGCTTGTTTTATTGACTTGTCTGCCATCTCTAATGAGATTCTTGCAGCTTGTACCTCAAAGATCCCCAGTTTCTCCATTACAGAGAGTGGCATAAGATTTATACCTGACCCCAGGTCACACAGAGCCTTCTCAAAGGTCATGGTGCCTATGGTACAGGGTATTAAGAATTTACCAGGATCTTATTTCTTTTGACGTAAAGTTTGCTAAACCCATGCATTTAGTTCACTAATGAGCAAGGGAGGTTCATCTTCCCAAGTCTTATTACCAAACAACTTGGCATTCAGCTTCATGATGGCTCCTAGATATTGAGCAACTTGCTCTTCAGTTACATCTTCATCCTCTTCAGAGGAAGAATAGTTCTCAGAGCTCATGAATGACAGAAGGAAGTTTAATGAAATCTCTATGGTCTCTATATGAGCCTTAGATTCCTTTAGGTCCTCAATAGGAAACTCCTTTCTGTCTGAAGGATGTCCCATGAGGTCTTCCTCATTGGGATTCACGTCCTCCCCTTCCTCTTTGGATTCGGCCATTTTGATTATATCAATGGCCTTGCACTCTCTTTTTGGATTCTCTTCTGTATTGCTTGGGAGAGCACTAGGAGGAGTTTCAGTGATTTTCTTACTCATCTGACCCACTTGTGCCTCCAAGTTTCTAATGGAGGACCTTGTTTCATTCATGAAACTTAAAGTGGCCTTAGATAGATTAGAGACTATGTTTGCTAAGCTAGAGGGGCTCTGCTCAGAATTCTCTGTCTGTTACTGAGAAGATGATGGAAAATGCTTGCTATTGCTAAACCTGTTTCTTCCACCATTATTAAAGCCTTATTGAGGCTTTTGTTGATCCTTCCATGAGAAATTTGGATGATTTCTCCATGAGGGATTATAGGTGTTTCCATAGGCTTCACCCATGTAATTCACCTCTGCCATTACAGGGTTCTCATGATCATAAGCTTCTTCTTCAGAAGATGCTTCTTTAGTACTGTTGGATGCATTTTGCCATCCATTCAGACTCTGAGAAATTATGTTGACTTACTGAGTCAACATTTTGTTCTGAGCCAATATGGCATTCAAAACATTAATTTCAAGAACTCTCCTCTTCTGAGGCATCCCATTACTCACAGGATTTCTCTTAGAGGTGTACATAAATTGGTTATTCGCAACCATGTCAATGAGTTCTTGAGCTTTTGCAGGCATTTTCTTTAGGTGAATGGATCCACCTGCAAAATCGTCCAGTGACATCTTAGAGAACTCAGATAGACCATCATAGAATATGTCCAAAATGGTCCACTCTGAAAGCATGTCAGAAGGACACTTTTTGGTCAACTGCTTGTATCTTTCCCAAGCTTTATAGAGGGATTCACCATCTTTTTGCTTGAAGGTCTGAACATCCACTCTAAGCTTGCTCAGCTTTTGAGGAGGAAAGAACTTGGCCAAGAAGGCCGTGACCAACTTATCCCAAGAGTCCAGGCTATCTTTAGGTTGTGAGTCCAACCATGTTCTAGCTTTGTCTCTTACAGCAAAAGGGAAAAGCATGATCCTGTAGACTTCAGGATTTATTCCATTAGTCTTAACAGTATCACAGATCTGCAAGAACTCAGTTAAAAACTGATAGGGATCTTCTGATGGAAGTCCATAAAACTTGCAGTTCTGTTGCATTAGAGCAACTAGATGAGACTTCAGCTCAAAATTATTTGCTCCAATGGTAGGGATTGATATGCTTCTTCCATAAAAATTGGAAGTAGGTGTAGTATAATCATCAAGCATCCTCCTTGCGCCTCCACCATTGTTATTGGGTTCGGCCATGTCTCTTTCTTTTTCAAGATTCTCTGTAAGGTTTTCTTTGGCTTGTTGTGCTTTAACTTCTCTTAGTTTCTTCTTCAGAGTCCTTTCAGGTTCAGGATCTGCTTCAACAAGAATGTCCTTGTCCTTGCTCCTGCTCATATGAAAAAGAAAAAAACAGAAAAGGAAGAGAAATCATCTATGTCACAGTATAGAGATTCCTTTATGTGAGTAGAAGAAGAAAAGAATAGAAGAAGGAGGAAAAAAATTCGAACACAGAAGAGAAGAGAGGGTTCGAATTTTAAGATGAAGAGAAGTGTTAGTAAATGAATAAATAAATAGAAGAAGATGAGAGGAAGAGAATTTTGAAAATTGTTTTTGAAAAATAGTTAGTGATTTTCGAAAATTGAGAGAAGAAATACAATTAAAATTAAAATTTGAAACAATTAGTTAATTAAAAGAATTTTTAAAAAGAGGAAGGAATTTTCGAAAAATAGAGAGAGAAAAGTAGTTAGGTAGTTTTGAAAAAGATAAGCAACAAACAAAAAGTCAACTAGTTAGTTGAAAAAGATTTGAAAATCAATTTTGAAAAGATAAGAAGTTAGAAAAGATTTTGAAATTGATTTTGAAAAAGATATGATTTAAAAAAATATTTTGAAAAGATATGATTGAAAAAGATATTTTGGAAAAGATTTGATTTTTAAAATTAAAATTTGATTACTTGATTAACAAGAAACTAAAAGATATGATTCTAGAATTTAAAGATCGAACCTTTCTTAACAAGAAAGTAACAAACTTCAAATTTTTGAATCAATCACATTAGTTGTTAGTAAAGTTTTCGAAATTTTGAAATGAAATTAAGAAAAAGATTTTGAAAATCAATTTTTAAAAAAAATGAAAAAGATTTGATTTTTGAAAATTTTTTTGAAAAGATAGGATTTTTAAAAATTGAAATCTTGACTTGACTAACAAGAAATAACTTATTTTAAAAAATTTTTGACTAAGTCAACCCAAAGATTTCAAAATTTATGAGAGAAATAAGGAAAAGATATTTTTTATTTTTGAAATTTTTAATGATGAGAGAGAAAAACACAAAAATGACTCACAATATGAAAATTATGAATCAAAACACATGATGCATGTAAGAACACTATGAATGTCAAGATGAACACCAAGAACAATTTGAAGATCAAGATGAACATCAAGACTTATTTTTGAAAAATTTTCAAGAAAAGAAAAATATGCAAGACACCAAACTTAGAAATTTTGAATGCTTAGACACTATGAATGCAAAAATGCATATGAAAAACAACAAAAGACACAAAACAAGAAAATTTAAAGATCAAACAAGAAGACTTATCAAGAACAACTTGAAGATCATGAAGAACACCATGCATGAGTTTTTCAAAAAAAAATTCATAAAGTTTTTTTAAAAACATGCAAATTGACACCAAACTTAAAAATTGACACTAGACTTAAACAAGAAACACAAAATTTTTGGTTTTTATGATTTTATTAATTTTTTTGGATTTTTCGAAAATTTCTTTTTGGAAAAACGAAAACAAATAAAAAAAATTTTAAAGATTTTTGAAAACTTTTGGAAAACAAAATAAGAAGAAAATTACCTAATATGAGCAACAAGATGAACCGTCAGTTGTCCAAACTCAAACAATTCCCGGCAACGGCGCCAAAAACTTGGTGCACGAAATTGTGATCATCAACAATGGCGCCAAAGACTTGGAGCTCTCAAACGTGAATCACACTTTGTCACAACTTCGTCAGGCTGATTCAAATGGTTATAATGGTTTTCGAATATAAAGATAAATAAAGCATAAAATAAAGATAGAGATACTTATGTAATTTATTGGTGAGAGTTTCAGAAAAGTGCATAGAGATGCTTTGTTCCTGTTGAATCTCTGCTTTCCTACTGCCTTCTTCCAATCCTTCATACTCCTTTCCATGGCAAGCTGTATGTTCGGGTTTCACCGGTGTCAATGGCTACCTCTCGTCCTCTCAGTAAAAATGGTCCAAATGCTCTATCACATCACGGCTAATCATCTGTCGGTTCTCGATCATGTCGAAATAGAATCCAGTGATTCTTTTGCGTCTGTCACTACGCCCAACACTTGCGAGTTTGAAGCTCGTCATAGTCATCCCATCTCAGATCCTACTCGGAATACTGTAGATAAGGTTTAGACTTTCCAGATCTTAGGAATGGCCGCCAATAATTCTAGCTTATACCACGAAGATTCTGATTAAGGAATCCAAAAGATACACACTCTAGCTCTCGCTTGTAAAACAGAAGTGGTTGTCAGGCACGCGTTCATAAGGATGGATGATGATGAGTGTCACGGATCATCACATCTATCAGGTTGAAGTACGAGTGATATCTTAGAACAAGAATAAGCTTGAATTGAATAGAAGAATAATAGTAATTGCATTAATACTCGAGGAACAGTAGAGCTCCACACCTTAATCTATGGTGTGTAGAAACTCTACCGTTGAAAATACATAAGTGATAAAGGTCCAGACATGACCGTGAGGCCAGCCCCCAAAATGTGATCAAAGGATCAAAAGATAATCCAAAGATAAGAATACAATAGTAAAAAGTCCTATTTATACTAGACTAGCTACTAGGGTTTACAGAAAAAAGTCTAAGTGCAGAAATCTACTTCCGGGGCCCACTTTGGTGTGTGCTTGGGCTGAACTTCAGCTTTACACGTACAGAGGCTTCTCTTGGGGTTAAACGCCAAGTTGTAACATGTTTTTGGCGTTTAACTCTGGTTTGTGACGTGTTTCTGGCGTTTTACTCCAGAATGCAGCATGGAGCTGGCGTTGAACACCAGTTTGCGTCATCTAAACTCGAATAAAGTATGGACTATTATATATTTCTGGAAAGCCCTGGATGTCTACTTTCCAACGCAATTAAGAGTGCGCCATTTGAAGTTTTTTAGCTTCAAAAAATTCATTTCGAGTGCAGGGAGGTCAGAAGCCAAAAGCATCTGTAGTCCTTTTTCAGCCTCCTATCAGATTTTTGCTTAGGTCCCTCAATTTTAGGCAAAAAATACCTGAAATCACAGAAAAACACAAAAAATCATAGTAAAGTCCAAAAATGTGAATTTTGCATAAAAACTAATAAAAATATCCTTAAAAGTAGCTAGATCTTACTAAAAACTACCTAAAAACAATGCCAAAAAGCGTATAAATTATCTGCTCATCACTGACCCCCTCACCCCCCCTCGGCCCTCTAGCGCTTCCTATCAGATTCAGGAATCAGAATCTCCCGAACATGGTCATCCTCGATGGCCCCTTCTGGATTATCTCTTACGAGACTGTTTGGGAACTAGGAATGGAAGCAGTTAGAGGGGCCAATTGAGAAAATCCCTCAACCCCCTTTCGACTCATGAACAAAGGCAGCCTTCAGTTACTGCAAGGTCGTTAGCCTGTCATCCATTCCAACTACAAAAGGATAAATCAATCGAATTAAAAATTCCAAGTTAAGAGAATGGAAATAGACACATAAGCTTAAAACAGACAAAGAAACTACCGACATAAGATTTGCCCGCCTTGGGATCCCCCATCACATCACAAGGATTAAGAGGCCTATCCTTAAAAAGTGCCAAAAAGATGTTGGCAATATCCTTATTTTCAGGAGACAACCCCTTGTAGGTCACCCTCGTGAGATAGGAAGCCCTGACCTTGAAATTCTAATATGTGAAAATTCGGTGCTCCCCTCCGGCGACAACCAAAAAAGTTGACAACCCTCAGCAGAATGAACCTTGAAGTACTCCGCCTTAAAGCTGTGAAATGAATCTTTGAACAAATCAAAGATTCGGCAGTTCGTTTGAGCACGGAAAGAGATGTACCCCTTCCGATGTTTTCCCTCCCTATGCGGAACAGTACACAAGAAGAAAAATAAAAAGACTTCAACATGAGCCGGTATCTCCAAAAAATCACACACCAAATCGAAGGTTCAAATGGTTGCCCTGCTTTTCAGATGCAGTTGAGATGGCGTCACAGAAACCCGGTTTAGAAGAGCCATCCGTAATTAAAAAAAGGAAACCAAACTCCTAACTTAGTAAACAAAGGTTTGTTTATCCAAATCCAGTCCGGGATCCGAGGGGAATTCAAACTAAGGTAGCAAACCCTCTCCTTCTCATCCGCAAGCACCAGCTCATATTGACCCGCCGCCTCACCACCTTCCAACAGTGCCCCTTCATCCTAGAGCCTTTGGAGGTCTCCCACATCCAATCGGGAAGGCGTACCCGAGACGTCGGACGTCACTAAATGATAACGGTTTGGTACACCCCTTGTTGAGAAAACAAGACCCAGATTCCCCTGAATGCCCTTCCGCCGCACCATACCTATATTCAACTAGGTGCACCACTGTCAGCTCACTACCTAGAAACACATAAATAAGAAAAATTCATATCTATATCAGAAACTACAATCAAACAGCTACCAAGTCCCACAAAATCTCTGAAACTACACTAAACGCAATGGCTTAAAAAACATGGAAATGGGAAGCACAAAACAGAACATCAACAAAGGGAACGCATAAAAAGAGGGCACTAACGTGCATGGAAAGATGAAAAAGATGAAAAGCATAATGCAGCAATTGGACTGAACGGCAGCACCAACAGCAGAGGATGAAGAGGATGGCGCAAACAAGGAAGTCATACAAATAGTAAAAAATGAGTAGTTACAACAAAGAAAGCGAGGAAATAAACCCCCCAAAACATTAACAAGTAAACCAAAAGACAATGGGCAAAAGGGAAATATGCAAACCCCCCTCTCTCCCATTAAGCATCATAATGATGCCTTGGGAACTGCAACGGACAAAATCCCATCACCAAAGAGAGCAATGGACAAATGACAAAGCAAGCAAGCACGCCAATATCACGAAATCCTAATCTTGTCCGAAGACAAAGAGTGACGCTCTGCTCACAAATCCCCAGAGCCACGGAGAAACGAGCCTACCCAACGATGAGACTAAGCAAGTATACTCTCCTGCTCCAGGGGAAATTGTTTTGGACCCACTCCCTAGGTTCCCAAACGGCCTCGATACAACCTGGTTCTCTGGGTCCAGGCCCAACCACAGCCCAAATCGGCCAAGAGATCTCCAATCTCTAACTAACATTTAAATTTGAATACTTTCCTTATCTTAGCCAAAAAGATAAGATAAGATAATAGCACAAAATATATAAAAGGAGCTAGGGCTCCCTTAAGTACGTTACACACTTATAACCCTCACATATACCTCTCAAATTCATTCTGACTTGAGCGTCGGAGTGTCTTTGCAGGTACCACCCCCAACCGCTCTAGAAGTCCAATTCCGTTACCACCAAGGCCAATAGATCCCTGATCCTCATCTCAATCCGTACCGGCAAAGTCTTGTATATTTGTTAATGCAGTCATCACTATAACAAAAATATCCTTTTTTTTAATTTTTTTGGTGGCTTTCTTGACTAATAAGTTATTTTTTAAAAAATTATGAGTGAAACCTCACCCAGCCCCTAACAATTTCACGAAATTCCTTTTCGCCCCTTAACGAAAGCATAATCCCATCACGACCCCTATCTATTACTTCTATCAGACATTCTGACCCTTCCGTCAAAGTCCCCGTCAATAGGAGAGTAGAACCCCAACGTGGTCCCTAATCATCACCAATATCTACCACCATTCTTTGCATTCTCTCTTTCTCCTCTCTTCTATTTTTGACCACCATCATCACCAATATCGACTATTATTCTCTGTTTTTACTACACCACTTCACTACCATCATTCTTCTTTTTTTGACTGAACCAAAACCATGAAGCCATATCTCTCCCCCTACTTCTCTATTCACCATCAGCAATCCCGCGCCGTCACGGCTACCCTCTCTCCCTTTTTCTTTTCCTTATCCTTACAATCCTTTTCTCACAAGCTTGCTCTTGTCTCTATTTGGTTTCACACTAAATTCTAAATCTGCATCCCAAGTAGAGAACCTTACATCAAACAAATTAAAACACTGATGCATCCCATAATGACTAAATCACTCTTTCACATAAAAAATCAATATTTTAATTAAATATCTATACTCAATCATCAAAATCCAGAAAAAGACAACTCATAAGACTATATCCTAAATCAAATTCAAGTTTTTAAGCAAATAAAATTAATCAATTGAAAGGAGATGGCAGTGAATTGGTGCAAAGAAGGAGGAGTAGGAGGAAGTGACAGTGGGTTGGTACAGCGTGAATAGAGAATGGTAGTAGATGTTGGTAATGACGGTGGCCAAAAATGATGTTGAGGAGAAGGAAAGAGGAGAGTTGGCCTGGTGGTGTTCTAGTTCGCATAGAGGAGTAGAGGAGAAAAGAAAAGAAGAAGAGGGGGACAATTTGTCCATTAAATTATTTACTTAATGGCCCATGTAGGCAAGATCCATTAACTCTAGACAAAACATTAATGGAGGGGGTAGAAGGTCTCACGGAGTTAGTGTGTTTGGATTACCGTTTACAAATGGAGGTTTGAATGAAATTAATTTTGTAAAAGTGATTTTGATCAAAAGTGAGTTAGTATTAATGTGGTTTACGTTTGGTAATTTTTATTTAAAATGGATTATAGTAAACTAAATATTGTTTGGATTACATTATTCAAAATCACTTTTAAATAGAAAAGTACAGAAAATGACATGAAATTAAATAATTATTTTATGCTATCTTATAATTTTATTTTAAATATTAATATTTTTTTAGCATTCTCAGTATTCTTTAGTACTCTAATAGAATTAATAGGATCATAGTACAAAGTAAAAAAATATTCCATACAAAAAAGAAATAAAATAACAGTAAAAGAACTCATATAAAAAAAATAGAAGTTTTATAAAAAATAATAATATGCATAAAAAAATATTAAAAAAATATTATAAAAAAATAATAAACATATGAATAATAAATGACATATTGGTACATAGAACATAAAGTTCAATCCAACGTGAAAAGTTGAACGGAAAAGCTAGAATTTTTAGCTTTTAGTAAACGTGGGTTGAAGACAGAAATCACTTCTATGTTTACAGAATACAAACATTGCCAAACATGAAGATGAAGCATTCAAAGAACTCAAATGAGCTTCTCTCTTCTCCAACACAAATTCAAACACACCCTTAATCGTTAGGGGGTGCAATGGAATTATACTTTTGTTAAGGGGCGGAAAGAGATTTTGTGAATTTACTAGGGACCGGGGTGAGATTTCACTAAAAAATGATCTAAACACGTAAATATAATTAAATAGTTATCAACAATGCTAGGGAACCAAGAGCATATCAGTCAAAAACCAGCCAAATGTGTCTGGGCTTGAACCCGAAAACCCAATACACTTTAGCACCATCCAAAATTGACCCAGGGTAATCCAAAATCACACTCCCCAAAAACCCTACCCTTGCTTTCACAATTTTACCACAAAGAAGTTTGAAAATCATCTACACTCGCGCCACGCCTCCGGAAACATCGCGCAGCCCTCTTCCATCTCTTCTCCAGACATTGCGACGCCGCTCCTAGCGGCTCCGCCCATCGCGCCTCCACACACGGTACTAGAGCGCAACCCTCTTCCCTCTCTTCTTTGGACGCTGCGACGTCGCTCTTCCCATCACACCTCCACACACGGAACCAGAGCAACGCCACTCTGCTGTTGCATGCGGGTTTTACCGGCGCCACTGAAGCTTCCTGGTGCAGCTGCGCCGTCCGCCAGTGGACCTCCACTTCTGCAGCCTGAAATCCTCCCTTCATTTCACTAATTGGCAAGTATGGTAGATGTTTACTCTGATTTTCTATGGCAAGTATGGTTTTGTTGTAGTGGTTCCGGTGAATTTTAATTGAATGGATGTCTTTTCCAGGTTGTATTGCTCAGATAATCTTGGTGCATCACTGGTTCTTGTTAAAAAATAGCAGCTGCATGTTTTCCTATTTTCGGAGTTTTGCAAAAGGCTGATCACATGTAAGTATGTTTTTTTATTCCTAATTGAATTTGGGTGGATACTGATTATATTAAGGTTGAGCGAAAAAGTTTGATTTTCTGATTAAGATTTGTACGAGGTTTCACACGAAATCTGTTGGAGTTTGTTAAGTTACTAAGAACATGAAATTATAACTTTGATAAATTGTGATTTGTAATAAAAAATTAGTTTCAGCAACTATGGTTATAAGATTAGTTATTCACTATTTTCTCATCATAGGTATGCACGTGTTGCAAGTCTATATATTGTTACCGTCATAATGTGTTAACGATTATAATCAATTACTGCAAATTAATTTTGTACTTGAATTGCACATAAGAGCTGATGGAGGTACTCTATAGTTGTTCTATTCTAGTTTTATTTCTTGATGATTTTGAAGAGTAAAAAAGATATCCCCCTAGTTTAATTTATCTAAAACTCTTCGAAAACATCCCAATCAAAAGGTAAACTTCACCTATTTTTTATTGCTTTATTTCTTTGCTGGTTCTGCATTGTTATGGCATGAAGTTGCTAGGGAGTTGTTACTTTGTACCCCTAAATGAAAAACCTTTCAAAGAAGTTATGTTAACTAAGGGGTTTTTATAGACTAATAGGTTATTGTTGCATATTTGCTAATTGGTTCTACTTTAAAAAGGTTTTTAAGGAACTGTCACTGGGGTGTTAATGATGAAATAATACAAAAAATTTATTGAAATAAATAGACAAAAGTAGTAAAAAAAATTGGAGGTTGATTTTCTCATCCAATTATTCTATTTTGCTTTTCCAAATTGGTCCACTTATTAATGCTGTAAGTTTTGGCAAGCAATAAGTATTCCTTGAAGTAATTAGCAGCGAGTCCTCATGTACAAATATAGTTGCCAATCACTACCGTGCTCTTGGTTAAGCAGTGTTTTTTCTATTTGAATTCACAGGGGGTAAGAGACGTACTTCACTGGTAATTATGATATTTTTTCTAATTGAACTTGGGTATGAACTAAATTTATCAACTTCCAGCAAGAAAATTCGATTTTTTGGTTAAGATTTGTTGGTGGTTTTACAACACCTATTGGAGTTTGTTAGTTACGTAGAACATAAATTTAAAATGGTTTATTCTTGTTTTGTAATTGATGAGCGGATAATTTATACGCTTTTTGGCATTGTTTTTAGTATGTTTTTGGTATAATCTAGTTAGTTTTTAGTATATTTTTATTAGTTTTTAGCTAAAATTCACTTTTCTGGACTTTACTATGAGTTTGTGTGTTTTTCTGTGATTTCAGGTATTTTCTGGCTGAAATTGAGGGTCCTGAGCAAAAATCTGATTCCGAGACCAAAAAGGACTGCAGATGCTGTTGGATTCTGACCTCCCTGCACTCGAAGTGGATTTTCTGGAGCTACAGAAGCCCAATTGGCGCGCTCTCAACGAGATTGGAAAGTAGACATCCTGGGATTTCCAGCAATATATGATAGTCCATACTTTGCCCAAGATTTGATGGCCCAAACCGGCGTGGCAAATCAGCCTCAGAAATTCCAGCGTTAAACGCCGGAACTGGCACAAAACTTGGAGTTAAACGCCCAAACTAGCATGAAAGCTGGCGTTTAATTCCAGAAAAGGTCTCTACACGAAAATGCTTCATTGCTCAACCCAAGAACACACCAAGTGGGCCCGGAAGTGGATTTTTAAGTCATTTACTCATCTATGTACACCCTAGGTTACTAGTTTACTATTAATAGGATCTTTTGACATTGTATCAGGACCTTTTTGATGACCTTATGACATTTTTACATGTTTTCTTCCACAGCATGAGTCTCTAAACCCCATGGTTGGGGGTGAGGAGCTCTGCTGTGTCTTGATGGATTAATGCAAATTACTACTGTTTCTCATTCAATCATGCTTGCTTCCATTCTAAGATAATACTTGTTCTTAACCCGGATGAATGTGATGATCCGTGACAATCATCATCATTCTCAACTATGAACATGTGCCTGACAACCACCTCCGTTCTACCTTAGATTAAGTAGTTATCTCTTGGATTCTTTAACC
>NC_029780.3:94924531-94925292 GCF_000817695.3 Arachis duranensis
ACTTTTGTTTTTCTTTTAATTTTCGAATTTGCATGTTCTTAGTCCCTTTTTGATTCATAAAAATTCTAAGTTTGGTGTCCTCTTTGTGTTTTTCCCTTAAAAATTTTCGAAAAATTAGTGTTTGATTTTCTAAAAATTTTTAAGTTTGGTGTCTTTTGTGTTTTTCTCTTTCCTCTTTTCAAAAATCAAATCTTTTTCATAAAAATTTTTCAATCATATATTTCTAATTGCTGTTTTCAAAATCTTTTTAATTAACTAATTGATTCAGTTTTCAATTTGCTTTGATTTTATTTTCTTTTTGATTTTCGAATTTTTACTTTAATTTTCTTTTGTTTTATTTTATTTTTTTCGTTTAATTCAAAAAAAAAAACAAAATATACCTATTTGCAATCCATTATGGATCTAAGTGGGATTGATCAGTCCAAAAGGACTCTGGGGTCATATGCTAACCCCATTACAGCTGCATATGGGAGTAGCATATGTACACCTCCCATCAAAGCAAGCAGCTTTGAGCTAAATCCTCAACTTATTATCATAGTGCAGCAAAATTGCCAATATTCCGGTCTTCCACAGGAAGAACCCACTGAGTTTCTGGCACAGTTCTTACAAATTGCTGACACAGTACATGATAAAGAGGTGGATCAGGATGTCTACAGACTATTACTGTTTCCATTTGCTGTAAAAGATCAAGCTAAAAGGTGGTTAAATAACCAACCTACAGCAAGCATAAAAACATGGAAACAGTTATCAGACAAATTCCT
>NC_029780.3:94925760-94926365 GCF_000817695.3 Arachis duranensis
GCCTGGGAGAGGTATAGAGGTATGCTAAGGAAATGTCCCTCTGAAATGTTCTCAGAGTGGGTACAGTTAGACATCTTTTACTATGGGCTTACAGAAAAAGCTCAGATGTCTCTAGACCACTCAGCTGGTGGATCTATACACATGAGGAAGACAATTGAAGAAGCTCAAGAGCTTATAGACATTGTTGCTAGAAACCAATATTTGTACTCTAGCAATGAGTTCTCTCCAAAAGAGGAAGTCATGGCAGTAGTCACTGACCCCAGTCCTCAAGAACAGATAATTGAGCTTAATCAACAATTGCTCCTGATGACAGAACAGTTAGCAGACTTTAAAGAAATGCTCCATGAAACTAAAGTCGCTAACAAGAGCATAGAACTGCAGTTGAAGCAAGCAAAACAGCAAATATCCAAACAGATAACAGAGGAATGTCAAGCAGTTCAACTGAGGAGTGGGAAGACACTGAATAACACTGCTCAGAAAAGCAAAAAGCCAAACAAGGAACAATTGACAGAGGAAAACCAAACCACTGTGCAAAATCCCTCTGAGGACAGTAAGAGCCCAGAGAGGAATACTATTGGCGTTCAAACGCCAGAAAGGGAAGGAAA
>NC_029780.3:94927412-94927712 GCF_000817695.3 Arachis duranensis
AGGATGAGCCTCCCAAACCTGAACTCAAACCACTACCACCATCCCTGAAATATGCATTTCTGGGAGGGGGTGAAACTTTTCCAGTGATTATAAGCTCTGCTTTAAATCCACAGGAAGAGAAAGCACTGATTCAAGTGCTAAGGACACACAAGACAGCTCTTGGGTGGTCCATAAGTGATCTTAAGGGCATTAGCCCAGCTAGATGCATGCACAAGATCTTATTGGAGGATAATGCCAAACTAGTGGTCCAACCACAGAGGAGGCTAAATCCAGCCATGAAGGAGGTGGTGCAGAAAGAGG
>NC_029780.3:94932676-94933469 GCF_000817695.3 Arachis duranensis
ATCACAAAAGAACAAGAAGTACAGGATTTCAAATTCATCTTTGAAACTAGTTGAATTAGTTTGATGTGGTGACAATACTTTTTGTTTTCTGAATGAATGCTTGAACAGTGCATATGTCTTTTGAACTTGTTGTTTTGAGAATGTTAAAAAAAATTTGTTGGCTCTTGAAAGAATGAAGGAAAAAGAGAGCTGTTATTGAGGATCTAAAAAATCATCAGATTGATTCTTGAAGCAAGAAAAAGCAGTGATTCAAAAAAAAAATTGCGAAAAAAAAAGAGAGAGAAAGGAAAAGAAAAAGAAGGAAATAAAGTTGTGATCCAAGGCAAAAAGAGTGTGCTTAAGAACCCTGGACACCTCTAATTGGGGACTCTAGCAAAGTTGGGTCACAATCTGAAAAGGTTCACCTAATTATGTGTCTGTGGCATGTATGTATCCGGTGGTAATACTGGAAGATAGAGTGCTTTGGGCCACAGCCAAGACTCATAAAATAGTTATGTTCAAGAATCATTATACTTAACTAGGAGAATCAATAACACTATCTGAAATATGAGTTCTTATAGATGCCAATCATTCTGAACTTCAAAGGATAGAGTGAGATGCCAAAACTGTTCGGAGGCAAAAAGCTACTAGTCCCGCTCATCTAATTGGAGCTATGTTTCCTTGATATTTTGGAGTCTATAGTATATTCTCTTCTTTTTATCCTATTTTGATTTTCAGTTGCTTGGGGACAAGCAACAATTTAAGTTTGGTGTTGTGATGAGCGGATAATTTATACGCTTTTTGGCATTGTTTT
>NC_029780.3:94934059-94976243 GCF_000817695.3 Arachis duranensis
GGAAGGTCTAAACCTTGTCTGTGGTATTCTGAGTAGGATTCAATGATTGAATGACTGTGACGTGCTTCAAACTCCTAGCAGGCGGGGCGTTAGTGACAGACGCAAAAGAATCGCTGGATTCTATTCCGGCCTGACCGAGAACCGACAGATGATTAGCCATGCTGTGACAGAGCATAGGAACATTTTCACTGAGAGGATGGGAGGTAGCCATTGACAACGGTGAAACCCTACATACAGCTTGCCATGGAAGGAGCCTTGCGTGTTTGATGAAGAAGACAGTAGGAAAGCAGAGATTCAGAAGATGGAGCATCTCCAAAACCTCAACCTATTCTCCATTACTGCAAAACAAGTAACCTTTTCATGTTCTTTTTTTCTTTCACAATCAATCCTGATAATTTCTGATATCCTGACTAAGATTTACAAGATAACCATAGCTTGCTTCAAGCCGACAATCTCCGTGGGATCGATTCTTGCTCACGCAAGGTATTACTTGGACGACCCAGTGCACTTGCTGGTTAGTTGTGCGGAGTTGCAAAAGTGTGATTGCAATTTCGTGCACCAGTAATCTATGCTTAGCTCTAGGAACTATGGTTGTAGTCGATGTGGTTTACCTTTGCTATTTTGTTGGATGTTGTTGAATTGCTATAACTAGCGAATGGATGATTCTGTAATTAGAAAGCAAAACATGTTGTTATTGGGAATTTGGTTTTGCTATATTGACTTTGATTGGTGATTGATTGTTGCTGTTTTCTTAATTGTGTTTTGGATTCTGGATGGTGAAAATATAGTAAATGTTGGCTGATTTGTGTCGAACTAGGTTTTGGTACTTACTCATGATTCAAGCGTCAATTTATCAGGAACTCTGAATTTGTTTCTATAACCCGTGGTGTAGCTTAATGCTTGTTCATTCATGTTTCCTATATGCAGATTTTAGGGGCTGTTTCTTATGAGACCGCAGCAGGATTAATTTGCAGAAACCCCAACCATCTAAGCCTTACTACATCTATGGTTTCCTTGTGATAGAGTTATATAGCTTAATATGGAATTTTCTGGCTTAAACTCGTTTTGTGTGAGCTTGATAAATTCTGTTTCACTGTAGATTTATGATTTCATGTTACTGGTTTTGTCAAGTTGATGGTGACAATCAATCCAAAACCTCTGAGTGGATGGTGCTTATATTAGACATTAGAATGTTTCTTTTCTTTGTAAATTGGATGGTTCTAGATCTGTTTTCTGATTTATCATGTTTAAGGCATTTGAACTTGTTAGTACTTCATTGAAGAGTGAGTGACTCATGTTTTATTAGATACTCCTCAGCAGGTTTCATATATTCGGTATTTCAGGATTCTCAAGCAATAAGTTTCCAAGTTAGTGATGTCACTAGTTCATTAAACAATGCATTGCATATTTATAATATTGAGTCAACTCTGATCGGTGTATATAACCCTTTTGTTCATGCCTATGCTTAAGTCGCAATTATATTCCATTAACTAGCGTGGTGTTAACTAAATGGAGGCATTATTTATTTTTTTTATTATTGTTTTCTATTGCTGAAATTGTGAAGTTGCTGAAAATTAAAGCATTGCACGGCCTTTGGTTGTGATCAGTCTACATAAAGTATGATTTTAAGTGGATGGTGTCTCTGGTAGGCACTCGGATGTTTCTTCTCGTTGTAAAATGGATGGTTTGGTATATGATTTCTTTATTTCATGTGTTAAGCATTATCGACTGCGTGCACTTCATTGAGATGTGAATGCCTATTGTTTTTTTTATACTCTTCAACCATTTTCAGGGCGGATTTAAACCATTTGTTTTTACAAATAAATATTTAATACCAATTCTTAGCATACTTTAATAATATCTCAAATAAATATTTCACCGTACCCGAATTTTACAAATAAATGAGCTGTTTGAACTTAAAAAATATCTATATTATACAAATTTGTTTCATTATAAATACTAACCAAAACTTTAGCCCAACCTGATATATTGAATATTAGATTGGTTTGAATCTATATGGTTAACGAGTTGATCACATAAGGAACTAATACATTTGATAGGTTCACAAATCACAAAACATCTTTATATAGTAACATGCGAAGATTTTCAGTAAAATCTTATGATTATAAATATAGAAATGATAATTGAACTTTAAGAAAGTGTACAATCATCACTCTACTTTTTTTCTTTTATATCATTATATGGTCTGATACCATTTCAGGACTCATATAATACTTACTAATATAGTTATATTATATTGAAAGCATATTTCGAATTGATGTAACCTACCCTAAGAAAGTAGATGAAAAGTAAAATCAAAGCATATCCTCATCAAAACCTTGTCAAGGCATAAATACTACCAAAAAGAGCACGTATTCTTTCTTAGTCAATAATACAAAATTAATACAGTGAAAAATCTAATGTGACTTAAAAAACATCTAATTAGCATGAATTAGAAACATTCACATAGCACATTCAAACATCGTGTCTCGAGTCCAACTCATCCTTTCTAGTCGCAAAGATATCGGTAATTTCGTCGACCTTCAATTAAAGACACAGTGAAAAACCATTATCAAGTTAAGATCATTTCTTACTATATAATGAATGAGTCCAATAAAAACCATAAAAAATATTACAAAACAAATCTAGGAGTGAAGCATACTTTAATGATGGCAATTCTTATGATTCGAACATGTTGGGTAAGTATTTAGTAGCAATTTTAAGCATACTTTGCTCAACTAAATATATCACTGTACCATCATTTTCAAATGAATATACTTTTTGAACTGAAAAAACATCTAATTAGCATGAATAATAAACATTCAAATAACACATTGTTATAAAATTTCTTACAACGTAGGAGCAGCTTATGCAACATACCTTCGACCCCTCTTGCTCTTGAATAACTACTTCACCCACATTGAATTGTTCATCGTCTTGGGTTGGATTGATCAATGTACTAATCGATCCGCCTTCCGAGGTTGAAAACACCATGAAAGATGCTCTCTTCCGGAAGTGTTGCACCGCACCCTTCTCTTGGATGGTTGATTGGAGGAGGTTGGCGTCGCTGATGTGATCAAGAGCGAACCATGCACCGTAACCGCCGATAGGGAGATAGGGTGAATAATTAGGAGCGTAGACTTCACTTGAGAATGGAGCGATACTTCTCTGGTCCGATGGAGGAGGTTGGCGCCGTTGATGTTACCAAGAGCGAATCATGCACCATAGCCGCCAAGAGGGATATATGATGAAGAATCGGGAGCCTTGTCTTCGCCTGAGAAGGGATCGCCATCTTGGATGGTCGGATGGATGAGATCGGCGCCGTCAATGATATGAAGAGAGAACCATGCACTGTAGCCACCAAAGGGAATAGAGGGTGAAGAATCGGGCTTGATTTCTACTCCATGATTCCACGAGCATTTTTTGGAACATATTACTCAAAAGCTGATTTTAATGAAACAACAATTAATAACAAATATTGTAAATTAAAAAAATTAAATTAATTGTATTGTTTTGTTTTTGTCTGATTATCTCTTAGTTTCATATACTTTTCTAATAGTTATTAATAAAATTTAGCTAATATGTATATTAAGAACACATGATAAATTTATTATTAGTAAAAGATTTTAAATTTTTTTATTTAATAAATATAAAATAAATATATTAAAAACTTATTTTCTTTTGTTATTTATAATTTTAACACATATTTTTAGAATACAAGATAGATAAATCTTTATTAATAATTATAAAGATTAAACAAAAGAAAAGACAAAACCAAGGAGCATTTGAATTAAGAGAAGAATCCCGAGAAGAAAAGTCAGAAAGAGGGGAAAGAAAAGGGAAAAAAAAAAGGCGTGTTTAATTATTACCAGGAGCAGTTTACTTTAAGTTTCGTTTATTAATGGTTCAAATTCAAAATTTGAAAAGAAGATGAACAGAACACAACACTACACTACAGAACACAAGCATTATTAACTCCGTGAGGAAACGGCGTGTGACCGACGAGACCTCACACACACACACACACACTCCTCCGCGTACATATAAAACCCACGCGACAGCAACACCCCCCACTACTTCCATTATCTCTTCTCCTTCTTCTCCAATCTCCTCTCTCTCTCTCTTCTTCCTACCATCCTCAGATCCCTACTCCAAATGTGAGTTACTCACGCGCTTTCTTTCCATGCATAACTCTTTCTCAACACTATTTCTTGCTATAATTGCAATTACTATTTTTTTTAATTGGGTGATGTTCAATTTTTGTTTTTCATTTATTTATTTTAACTTGGTAGTTGGCCCTATGGATTGATTTTTATAATGGGGTTCTGTTTCTTTAGTTGATGGGAAAAAAATTGTAATGGAGTTGAGGTGGAAGTGGAAGAACAAAAGCAATCTCTTTGCATGTTCAAGCTTGAAACCCATTTCCTGTTTTTCCGTATAAATAGTTGATATAGTTCAAAGTTCCGATTTTTATTTCTATTTATGTACATTTTGTATCAGAGATTTTGCATTGTTGGTCCTGGATCTCCAGTTATTGCAAACAATATGATGCATTTATTTGGATTTGCACTTTTTGGTTCACATTTTGCATTTGGGTGATTGGGATTTAATTATAGAGGCCCTCCCTCTTCACGTGTGTGTTTTATGGAATTGTCGGTGGAAATTAATAAACATGCTTATACTTTAGTTACCTTGGTTCTCTCCCTTACCTATGGCGTACTAAATATTTTGTTCCACGTGTACTAAGTTGGTTCTAAAGAAATACTTCTAATTTAATTTAATTTAATTGCTAGAAAGAGTAAATTTAGGAACTATGGGTTATACTTCTGAAATTTAACTAGCTACCTTGCTCAGTTGCTCACTTGAATATGCTATTTCTTTTGGATATAGTTGAGTTGTTGGAGTAGTCTTAATCATTGATTAAGCATACATGCCAACCTATTTGTTTGCTTTCCTTCTATGTCTTTTAGTATTTTTCTTTTGTGTGGCTTTGCTTCTTTATGAAAATTTTGGATTAGGTAGACAATTTCATGTATTGCCTATGATTTTTTTGATAAACAATTCTCATATGCTTCCATGCTTTTGCAATTTGTCATGATGCATGAGTCATGGCTTTAGCTTTTTAATTATTTTTTTGTCCCTTGATTCACTTTTTGGTTGAACAAAACTACTATGGTTTGCAGAACATATTCTCTTACCAACTATCTTATATGTTAGTGTAAGAATAAACTGTGGTTGTTGTAGTGTCAAGTCCTTGCATTCATGACATTTGAGTTAAACAGAGTTGTTACAAGGCAAAATCATCTATGGTTTCTATGTTTACCCTTCCTCATTATTTTTTTTTTGAATTTATGATGTACATTGTACAATCTTTCTTTCACTCAACATAATCTTAATATTATTAACTATTCTGTGCTTTGGCTAATTATTATTAGCAGCATTTCAATGAATTAGCATTTTATAGTTGAGTTTCTGACCCTTCTTTTCATTCCCAGTGAAATGGCTATAGAAGATACAGAGATTTGTGTCATCAAGGAGCCCGATCGTGTTGTAGTCTATTCGGATGGCATTTCCCATGACTCAGGTCATGAAGCCCTAACCGATAATATTACTGAGTCATATGAGCATATCAACGAGAGTAATGAACATCATAGCTCCGAGGAGAGCACGAAGGAATATGAGGTGAAGGAATGTACGACAGAAGTTCCTGTTAAGATCCCTGATGTCTCTAATGCTAAAATATCTGATGGGAAGTTAACTTCAGGTTTTGAGGGTGTCCATAGGGAGAAAAGTTTAAAAGCAAACAAAACAAAGGGTAATCATAAGCCCCGAGATAATGTGATGGGAAATCTTCATAGCAAGTGTACAGGTAGTGTTCAAATCAAGGCCACGGTTCCACAGCCATTTTCCCTAGCCACTGAGAAGCGTGCTGTAGTTGGAATGCGTCCGAATTTCGGAGAAGATAACAAGAGCAGTAACCAGAGAAAATCTGTAAATAAAAGAAATATTCTGTCTCCCAATGTATTTAAACAGAATCAGGTATATTCACTTGTTGAATTGGTATCCTATTTCAATTATTTTGATTTATTAACTAAGTAGTGGATGAGTTACATTTTAAAGGAACTGTTTTTGTTGCTAAAATATTTCATCAGGGACAACAGCTGCAAATTTTGTTACATAATTTTCTTGCATATCCAGTGAAAGTTTCAATAGCATTGACTCTGCTTCAAAAGTTGCAAATTTAATGAAGTTGAATTTGAATCATCTTTTTCATTAGTTAACATGTTGTCAACGTTTTATGCTTAATTTGATCTCTTTGGATGTTGCAGTTGAAATCACCTGTAGTTCTGAGAAAACCATTGGAACCAGATAACAAGAAGCATCCTGAAGAGGACGATTCTTGTTCAGTTGCTTCTATGTATCCTCCTAAACCTTGCAATGCCGTTTTTTTTTCCTGGCAATGGTTCTTCTGTTTCCTTTTATAATTCGAAATTGATATTACTCCTTGACCATGTAAAGAACTTCTGCTTCTGCACGATCAATCAAGGCGAGGACAACTGTTGCTTCTGCGCCAATGTTTCGGTCAACTGAACGTGCAGAAAAAAGGAAGGAGGTAAGGACCTGTATATTGGTTAGGCTTTGTTTGTGATTGGTTTGTAAATTCATTATTGCTTCATGTTCCTTTTTATTGTGTTATAGTTCAATTCAAGATTAGAGGAAAAACTCCAAGCAATGGAAGCTGAGAAGAACAAAAATGAAGAAAGGACCAAGGTACAACACTATCAAGTTTCCTCAAAACCCATACATAAATTGTGATTTTGTTATTATGTTTAAACCTTGTAAGCTTATAGCTGATTTTTCTCATTGACTCTTTCATCAATTTTAAACATTGAAGGAAGAGAAGGAGGAAGCTATCAGGAAGCTGAGGAAGAGTTTAATGTTTAAAGCAAGCCCTATGCCAAGTTTTTACCATGAGGGGCCTCCACCTAAGGCTGAATTGAAGAAGGTAAGCATGTAGTGCCCTCGAATTTTTAACATAGTATCATGTTTTGAGATTCAGATTTTATCAAGTGGTCAAAGGAGATCTCCATGTAAAGAGTCTCACTTTAGACATACTTTAGACATGATATGGTTCAATGGAGTCATTTTATTCCATATAGCCGATCCCACCTAATGGGATAAGGCTTTATTGTTGTTGTAAATGTGCTTGACAACACATGCATTTTTGAAGATCAAGTTGTACTTGTATAGATGTATTTTTATCGAATTGTGAGCCTGACATGAGTGTCTCGACCAGATGCCACCAACACGTGCAAAATCTCCAAAACTGGGTCGGCGGAAGAGCAACAATGGTAAGGTTAATAGTTCCGAAGGGGATAAGGTCAAAGAAGCCACTGCTCGGAGAAGGCACCAGGCACCATCAAGCGACAATGATGCTAGTACAGACAATGTCGATGATAGAACTTGCATGAAGGATGAAAAAGGCATTTGTGAACTCGAAAACAATGGCAATCATATTGAGGAAATTAATGTGAGCAGAGTAACTGAACAAGTGGAAGACTTGGATATCAGTAACCAATCAAGTTTTCAGTAAGATTGGTTTTCCACCTTTTTTTTTTCTCCAAGTTATGAGGATATGGGGTCTTGTTTCTTGCAACTGTCAAGCATGTTTACTTTATTTCCTTTAACTTATGTAAGCACTTGCTGTTGTGCTTTTGTGTATGTAATGTAAGTAGCTGGAAATATTTATTCTGTAATTTATCTCGACTTCTCTTGCAGAAGTAAGTTCTGTCACTCATATGAGCTATTTAAGAACTTGTTTGGTCAGCATGAAATCCATGTCAGATTGTCTGGAGTTGTTTTTAAATAATGTTGTGCAAAGAACAGATTATTTATGCCACATTATTGTATTCTTGTGTTTTCTACTTGTTCTCTTATTAGCAAAACTGAGGTGTTCTTATTGGATGCCAATATTTATCAACTGTTCTAGTTGCCATTAGTACTAGTAAGTCCAATAACATTGTATAGACATGAAACCATGACAAAATTTATTTTCATTATTATTTCTTTGAGAAAGTTTTAGGTTTAGTCTACTCAATTCCAAAAGATGAAGCCATTTATGTTGCATCTCTTTTTGTATATAAGTTGGTCTTTGACTCAATTTTTTTTTAATCCTTAATGGGTCCTGCAAGAAAAATAAAAAAAGAATTTTAAACTTTTAATACCAATAATAAGATTAATTAGCTAAGACAAAAAAATATTAATTAGCTAAAATATGAATTTAATTTTAATTGATATAATTATTTTTACAAAAGTTATGGCATATGTACTTTTTAATTGATAGAAAAAATTGATAACTAATTCTATATAATATATATCAAAGATAGTTTTTTTCTTGTATAATTCAAAAATAAAAAAAGAGTTACATGACTTTCTTTAATTCATTTGTAAACTATTATTTTATGAGAAATTTTTGGGAATTAGCAACTTTTAATAATTTTGGTCATTATTTAGGCAGCACAAATATTAAATTATTTTAACAAATAAATTTTATTACTTTTTGTATGCAAATTCTAAAAAATATAAGTACAAATTGTATTGATTTATGTGTATACAATTCTAGTAAATATAAATACAAATTATATATTTTTTGTGTGTAAAACATCTGTAAATATAGATATAAATTATTGTTAACAAAAAATAATAATATTTGTTAGCAATTATATAGCATTGCTCATATTCTAATTCAACTTATCATTTTTCTATCCATAATTCTGTATCGCTTTTAATTACTTGCAAATTTATTTATTCATATATTTATAATATGTCATATATATANTTTCTATTAATCTGTTAAACACTTCTAAATTCTAATAGTATCTAATTTATATACTTGATACATGTATTAAAATGACTAAAAAATACAAACAAAAAGAAAATTTATAAGAAGAGTTTAATTATGCAATGTTTATATTATTGTAGTGAAATTGACTTGATTTTTTTTTAATTTGTAATTAAGTGAAATAATTATATGAGTGAAAAATTTTGGAATAAAAAATTGGAGAGTTATGTAATTATAATGTATATTATCTTTGCTTAGACCAAAAAGCACAATTCAACTCCCTTATAATATTTTTTAGTCGTATGTAAATTAATTAAAAAATATTTTAATTTTTTAAATTAAATTCAAAATTCTAATTTCTATTACAATTAAGAAACTTTAATCCTAAAAATAGTTACATTAGAATATAAAAAATTAAATATGAAGATCATAAACTCATTTTGAATCAATACTTTGTTATTGATTTTATTTAATTAATAAATATTACATATACTAGTAATATGCACAATTTAGATACTATGATAATAATTAATACAAACAATTTAAAATGGGTTAAAATTTTTTTTTAAAAGTTATAAAAAGAGAAAATATACATTTTATAAATAAAAAAGAGAAAAATATCATTTTAGTATCTTTTAGAGAAGAAAAATAAATTTTTTTCTTAAATTTTATCAACAATAATATATAATTATAATTATAGATAAGTTTGGATTAATATTATGACTAATTTATTACCAATATATTTATTCTACTCATTAATGATGAAAGATTGTTTCTAACTAAAAATTAAAAACTCGTTTTTGATAAAAACATTATATGTTCATTGTCAAGTTGATATAAAATTAGAAATTTTTAAGTTAAAATACTTATTTAATGCTAATTGAATGTGCAAAAGTATTAGAACCTCACTTAGTTAAATACTAATCAAATTAACTTATAGATAACATAAAAATGCCCTCACATTTAAAAGAATTTTTTTTCTTGTCGAATATTAATGTTGTTATTATTATTGTTGTTGTTATTGAAAGATTAAGTTGTAATAAAGGATGTTATTGTTATTATTTTTAATGACCCAATAAAGATTGATGACCGAATTTTCAATTCAATCAACTAAATCAAATTAGATTTACCAATTCGACTAACAAAATTAAACTGAGTTTAATAACTATTCTAAAAACAATTTTTACTAATTTTTTTTATCTAAGAACTTAACTTCATTAAACAAAAAATATGAAGGTCATCTTGATTTTTTGAAAATATAATTTTTTTTCTTTTTGATAAACAAAAAAAAAAAAGCGATTGCACATTAGGATAGATTTTTTTTAAAAAACAAAATATTAAAAAAAATTTTACTTTTATCTTATTTTTAAAAAAAATATTATTATTCATGTCTGGCCCAAAGCGCAGAACCTGGCCAAAATAGAAATGCCCTAAAAAGCATCCACCTATAACCGATCTCCTAACAAGTCGGATCGAGACGTCGTGTCATCTAATCCACACTTCTAAGGAAGTTGTAACTACCTTTTAATATCTCTCGCCCACTTCTAGAAGAGAGATCTCAACAATCCTAAGATAAAGAGGCGGTTATTCCCACCAGGTGAAACTACTTTAACGGTGGTTATTGATTCACTGACCCCTCAGGTATCTTGAAGTTCTAATACACTTAAACTTACTAAGACCCTTGCTTACTTAGGTAATATCCATAGGACATTTTTAGATATTTTCTAAAAATAATTAATAAATTAGTATTTAATCTTTTAAAATATTATATTAATTCTTGATAAATTAAATGTTAATCTTTTTTAAAAAGTGACAATTTAATTTTTAATCTATCATATTATATAAAAATTATATTTCTGTATTTAATGATAGTGTTGATGTTTTGGACAGTATTTTTTTAATTTATTTATTTTAACTCATTAAATATAATTTATTACAATAACTTAATTATATCAATTAATTAATTTGAGTAAATATTTAAATATCAATGTAATTTATTATAATTTATATCAATCAATTAAGTATACTGCACTAATTGTAATTTATTATATTAGTTAATTGGTTTATTAATTTATAAAGTATATAATAAAATAAATAATTTATTATTTATTCTAATTAAATTCAATAAATTTAAATTAATTTAGTTAATTTTTTTGTTAATCTTACTTATTCCAGTTTAAATGCACATGTGCATTGCTTATATTAAGATTTTTTTATAAAGACTTACTTATTTAAATTTAAAGAAAAATAATTTATTAAAAAAAATTATAAATATTTATACGAACACCTAAAAATTTTTTTTTCTACAAAGAAAAACCTTTTAATTTGGAATAAAATTATTTTTTTAATAAATTATAACTTCTGCAAATTAAAATTTTAGCTTGTCCAAAATATGATAGTCTTATATAAATTTCACAATGACATACAATTATCATGTTTAATATTTGATGAGTGTATATATTTTATGTCATTATTAGTCCTACACTACGGTTAGTATGGATAGGATATGGTAGAATTTGGACTCTATCATAATCCACACGCGAATTGAAAATTTTATTAAAATTTTATCATTTTACTCGCGGATTGAAATTTCTCAATTCTAATTCTATTCGCATCCTAAAGTTCTAAATCTTATCTGCAGAAATATCAAATTTTTTTAAAACAAATATAAAATTCAATCATTTCAAATTTTATACATATTAATAAATAAAAAATAAAAAATTAATGCTTTAAATTAGATCTCTACCTTCTACCATATCCGCAACGGGTCGAGTAGCCTATCCTATCCGATCGGATTGGGTTGGGTTGGGTAGCCACGAATAAAATATGTATTACCATGTCATTTGAGATATAATTCGTTGGCCGCTTTTTGTTTAATTGTTGAATATTTAAAAATAAATAAAATTATTAGACACTTTTTAAAAGTGTTATTATTTTACATTACACCACATCTTTATGCAAGTTTAATTTTTTATTTTAAATAAATTTTTTAAATGTCGGTCAAATCTTTTATTTATTAATATTTCATTTTAATTTGTTCAAAATTCCTACGGTTCATATTTTCTTTTGATTTATATATTTGATATTGTTTTAAAATTTGTTATTTTAAAAAGTTATTTTTTTCCTTAAAATTTCCATTATATACATCTTTTTCTTCACATATTTTATTATTATTTTTTTTTAATTTATATTTTCTTCTCAAATTAAAAATCCTAACATGTCTAGATGTGACAGAAATATCATAAAAATTATTATATTTGAAAAAAAATGCTATAGTAGTAATTAAAATTTGCAACCAAGCAATTCTTTTTAAAATTAGAGTACAACAAACATTTTATGAATCCTTTGCATTTTATGAACCTTTTATATTTAAATTTTATTTCTTTGAACTAATCCTAAAAAAGATACTAAGCTAATATAAATAATAAATAAAATCTAATAATATTTAGCCTGCAAATGAAACAACTTTTTTTATTTCTTTGGCTAAAGCCTATAAATATAGCTATTAAATAATTCTCATGTTTACTATTATTTTTTGTTAGTATTGTTCTCATATTTATTTATTCAACCTAATTTCATTTATTTTTTTAGTGGACCCAAAAATACCTTATTTTCATTCATTTTTAAAATTATCAATTCAGACTAGCCATTTAAACAAAAAAGATCTCTTACTGCTCAGAACCCCAACAGCAATCACTACTGTTGCGTGGAAGAGGCTTGGCTTAGCCACAACCAAATGACCCCATTCAAAAATTTGAGACAAAACTTCTTAGGAGACAGTAAACCCACGTGTCAATACGACAATGAAAGTGAGAGAATATCTGTACCAATTTGCATCTTTACCATAGTACTCCCCTTATATAAAATACAAGTTGGAATACAAATATACAACAACAAACAACAACATAGTCTGGTTCCATTAAGTGGGGTTGACTACATGGATCAAACAATACCATTGAGTTCTATATATATTATGTCTATAGAAAGATTTTTTACATGTAAATCTCGTTTGATCATCTCATGGATGGTCTTTCTAGATCTTTCTCCGCCTTTCATCCCTTACCCATCTTTCATGTCATCTACCCTCCTGATTGAGTACTATGTCGGTCTTCTTTTCACATATCCAAATCATTTGAGACGGGATTTTATTATCTTTTCTGTAATAGGTGCTACTCCAGCTCTCTCTCTCTTATATCTTCGTTGTTTATTCTATCCAATCGCATATGACTACTCATCAATCTCAACATCTTCTTCTCTGCTACACTTAACTTATGTTCGTGCTCCCATTTGGCCGCACAACACTCTGTACCATTAAACATAGCTGGTCTAATAGCAGTGCGATAGAATTTACTTTTAAGTTTTGAAAGTATTATTTTGTCACATGAAACCAGATGCACTTCACTATTTTGACCAACTTGTTTGGATCCTATGATTTACATCCTGTTCAATCTCTCCATTATCCTGTATGATACATCCAAGATACTTAAAACTTTTAACTTTTCGTAGGATATTTTCTCCAATCTTCACTTCTATATTAGTGTTTTTCCTTTGGCGACCGAATTTACATTCCATATATTCCGTCTTGCTATAGTTTATGTGCAGACCATACACTTATAAAGCTTCTCTCCATAAATCCAACTTCTTATTTAAGCCTTTCTTTGACTCTCACATAAGGATGATATCATCGGAAAAACATGCACAATGACACAGGCTTTTGGATATGCTCTGTGAGTACTTCCAAGACTAATGTGAAAAGGTTTGGACTTAAAGATGATCCTTGGTGTAATCCTATACTAATAAGAAATTTCTCGTCACACCACCTTGAATCTTCACACTACTTGTAGCCCCATCATACATGTTTTTAATTGCACGAATATATGCAATTCTTATTCTCTTCCTTTCCAAAACCTTTCATAAGACCTCTATTGACACCCTATCGTACACTTTTTTTTAAATCAATAAACACCATATGTAGATCCTTTTTATTACTACGATACATCTCCATCATCCTTCTTAACATGTATATAATTTCAGTGGTGAATCTGTCTGGCATAAAACCAAATTGGTTCTCTGTTAATTGTGTCTCTTGTCCCAGCATTCGTTCTTTCACCCTTTTCTATAACTTCATGGTATGGCTTATGAGATTGATCCATCTATAATTTTCACAACTCTATATATCCCCTTATTCTTGTAGATAAGTACCAAGGTGTTTTTTCTCCATTCATTTGACATCTTCTTTAACCTTAAAATCTCATTAAAAAGTTTGGTTAACCAACTGATGCCTTTTTCTCCAAGGTCCTTCCAAACTTCAATCGGAATATTATCGGGTCCTACTTTACTGCCATTTTTCTTCTGTTTTAGAGCCTCTTTTAGTTCGAAATCTTGAATCCTTCAATAGTAGTTGAAGTTTTGATATTTTTCCCTCGTACATAACCGACCAAGACTCGGAAGAGTCTTCTGTCCTTCATTAACTAACTCATAGAAGTAGCTCTTCCACCTTCCATTGATCTTCTCATCTTGAGCCAAAACCTCTCTGTCTTTATCCTTTATGCACTTAACTTGATCAAAGTCTCTCGTTCTTCTTTCACGACTCTTTGCGATTCTATATATACATTTTTTTTCTTCCTTCGTACCTAAAGACTGGTAGAGACACTCATATGCTCTTGTTCTTACTTTACTTATAGCTACTTTTGTCTCTTTCTTAGACACTTTATATTTTTTCCAATTATTTGTCTTGCGGCACAAAGACCACTCTTTAAAGCACTCTCTTTTTACTTTTATCTTTTCTTGTACACTCACATTCCACCACCAGACTCTTTGTCTCTTGATCTTATTCCTCTAAATTCACCAAAACTTTCTTTTGCTGTTCTTATAATAACTTCTACCATTTTCCTCCAAATCTCTTCCACGCTTCCATCCCCTCCCCACTTTAAATTTTTTCCTACCTGTCTTAGGAAGTTTCTTTGTTCCTCACCTTTCATCTGCCATTACCTCGTCCTTGGGTTTTTCGTATGATGTCTTTTCCTTAACTTTTGTTCAACGCGAAAATCCATGACGAACATCCTATGTTGTGTTGTAAACTCTCTCCTAGAATAATTTTATAATCAATGCAAAATTTATAGTCGATTCTCCTTAACAAGAAGTCGATTTGAGAGCTTGTCATGTCAATCCTATAGGTTGTTATAAGATGTTCGTCTCTTTTTTAAAATATGTATTTGCGGTGAGAAGGTCAAAAGTTGAAGAAAAGTACAAAATAGTTTTACCTTCGATATTAACCACTCCGAAACTATGGCCTCTGTAAATACTTCCATACCCATTCACTTTTCTTCCAACATGACCATTTAAATCTCCTCATAAGAAAATCTTATTTCTCGAAAGTATGTTTTTGATCAAACTCTCTAGATCCTCCCAAAATCTTATCTTGTGTTGCTCATCCGAATCCACTTGCGGTGCATAAACGCTAATCACATGAAAAGTACCTCTTTTCACCACAAATTTGATAGAAATGATCCGATCATCCACTCTCTTGACATCCACTACATCATTCTTCCACTGCTTATCCACAATAATACATACTACATTTTATTATTCACTTTTCCTGTATACAAAAGTTTGAACCCGGAGGTATCCAACTCTATAGCCTTCGCGCCGACCCATTTTGTTTCTTGTAGGCACATGATGCTAATCGTCCTCCTTGTCATGGTATCCTCCACCTCTATGAATTTTTCTGTTAAAGTGCCTATGTTTCATGTCCCAAATCTCAACCTTTTGTTGCTCCAATCTTTACCTTTATCTTTTTCTTTGTGAACTAGCTTATTTACCCTTATCCGTTCACGAAAACGCAGAAATCTTTACTCATTTAACACTACACCCGGGCACCAATGCAGCGACTATTGCTCATTTGACACTGTACGCAAGCCATACAGCGCGTTACTTCCGAATAACGACCTAATTTTAGCATAATAACGTCTTTGATCTATATCATAAAGATTCGACTAAATTTTTTTATACCGCATGTATAGCATATGCAGTATTTAAAATATAAATATACATTAAAAATAAATTAAATCATGCATATATTTATATACAAATATATTAAGAATTAATTTTAGAAATAACATTTTTATATTTATTAGTATGACTTTCCTCGCAATAAGTTAGGTTCTTTCCATTATTTGGAAGTGTTTTTGGGCGGTGCAGCATCTATTATCAATTTAATTTCTTTTCACTAACAATTTAGTCTCTTAACGTGACATCAATTTAATAACGAATAGAACACATAAAATTATTAATTTCATTAGTCATTAATAGGGAGTGAAAATTGACCGAGTCAACCGAACTTTATTTTTGATGAGTTTAGACTATGTTATAAATAAATGGTTTAAGTTTATATTTAATATATTTTATAAATTTTTTTAAAATTTATACCTAATCTGTTTGAAGTTGCACAAGTCTACGAGCCTATTTAAAAAGCATGTTTTTATAAATTACAGTTCAAAATAATAAACTTAAAAAAAAACTAAATTGACATTAAATGTATTTTAAAATTATAATTCATAATTTGTAAAGTATAATTCATTTATATTTTAATCGTTAGTTACATATATTACTATACTTACAATTTATAAACTTTCTTTTTGAACAAAAAAACTACAATTTTAACTAGTCTTCGATTATTGATTCTTTTTAGTTTTATTTTGTATTTAACTTAAGTGAATAGTTGAAGTTTAAACTAAAAATAATTTATTTTTTTAAATATTTTGATGAATAATGTCACATGTAATTTTTTGGAATTAAACTAATATCACAGCTTATATATTATTGTGCATAACAAAGGCTAAAAATCATACATATTACACATGAATAAACTATCATTTCTAATAATAAAATTTTAAAACGCTTATAAATTTAACCATCAATAAATAAAACTAGTTTTGTATCAACAGAAAATAATTTTTATGTGATAAAATTATCCAAAAGTTAATCTTATTTATGTATAAATTTGTCAATATTATAAATTTTTATGAATAAAAATAATAATTTTTTTTATTTTCTACAAAATTAACTCTACTTATTCATAGATAAATTTATCAATATTTTAAATTTTCAAAAAAAAAAAATGATAGTTTACTCCATTACACATGATGATATGTAGAACAACTCTTACCCATGCATGACATGAAAATCTTTTCAACTAAAAGTAAACTCTAGAATAGTTCTAAAACTATTTTAAAATGTTCTTTTTAATGTCCACTTACCAATACTGACTTTATTTAAAGAGGACAAACCGTATTTCTTTCTATTTCCCCCCCTTTTTTTGAAGTGGGAAGCAAAAGAAAACTCTTTTCTAAAACACCTATACATACATCAAGATAGATATGTTTGTAACTTTATACTGTGCTATTTTCATACATACTTTTGGTCATTGCTTAAGTCACTCTGACAGCATCATCTCTATCTAAGCATGAAACTCCATCATACAATTAGAAAAATCCATGTTTAGAAGTTAAAAAGAGTAATTAATGCAAATACAAATACAATGTACAACATAACCACATTAGTCACCATTGATATCTAAATAATTTGAGTTGGCGAAAATATTGTTGTTTTTCAAATAAACTATTTTGTTACTACGGTTCTGATTGGACTTAGTGGGGATTGTTTGGTAAGAAATTGGCAAGGCAGGTATGACTTAGGGGGACTGGGCATTGTATGATCTTTAACAAATGCTAAAAGAGGTTGTTTACTTTCGTGTCACTAATGTACTAAAATGTTTCTATCTCTTGATTTGAAACCACTCTTTACCATCAATAAGCAAATGTATGTGGTGCTGTTAAATCTTTACTTTTGATCTTGTTCCCGAGACATAATCACAATTAATTGTTTATTATCATCAACTTAAGAAGCAACAGTTTGGACTAATAATTCAGTGTTTGAACAAGATTACATTACCATATAATGAAGTTTATTTTTTTGAAAATAATTATTCATCACAGTAAATATTGAAAGTAATTATTTTTATTAATATAGTAATATATAATGGGATGCTTATATAAATATATCCAAAAATATCATGTTATTTCCAATTTTTTGAACATAAAACTGTTCAAGTTTAATCAAAAGAGTTCAAGTACGTGTCTCTCCAATAATATGGTTCAACACATTATCGTTAATTCACTAATTAATATATCCACAAATTTGTTTATGCAACAAAATTCAACCATCATCAGATTTATCATTAGACTTTTCTGTACCAAAAACTTGTTGATAAAAATTCTTGACATAAAGTAAAATTTTCATCTTTAACTTCCATAAATCATAATTAGAACCATTAAGAGTGATCATCCTATTAGTATTAATATTAGCCTCCATTGTTAAGAGAGTCAACCCTAGAAAAATACTAACAAGCTCTTATGCTAGTATCAAAGAGTCCAGCAGTAGTAACAACACAAATATCCAACACAAAAATAATACGAAAGTACTCACAAAATAATATGGCAGCAACAATGAGCAAGCAAATATATCAAGTAAAGCAACAACAAAAACACACCGAGATTTTAACGTGGAAAACCCTCAATGTGAGAGGTAAAATCACGAGTCGTCCATATCAATGAAATAACTTCACTATAATCAAATATGAGGTACAAGAGAGTCTCAAATAAAACATAAATCATATATACAATCGGCCAAAACACCAAAGCACCAAATCTTACAAATGAGTAACAAAAAGATGAAAAATACCTAAAATTAGAGCTGTTGTTCAATTCGAAGTTGATTTCTCCCACTATAGATATATAATCAATATCTTCACCGTCCATAATGAAGCACAAGATGAGATAAACTTTCAGTCCAAATTTTGGGTCGATCCAACAATGAGCAAATGAGAAATTGCTATTTGAAATTTTTTATTCTGTATAAAAACATAAATTTTGTTTTTCCTTTTCTCACTCGCTTTGTGGATGCTCTCTCTATATCTCAATTGCACCAAAAAAAATCTAATTAGAAGAGTGACACAAGGGTGCAAGAAGACACCCAAAAAAATTGAGTTTGGGTCTCACAAAGAAGAGAAAAAGCCCAATAAATCTCTGCTTTCTCAACTAGGTGGTGGCTCTCGCCATCCCGACGATCAAACATTATGTTTCAAACTTATTTCTTGGCAATGCTTTTGTCATCGTATCAACACCATTATCATCAGTGTAAACTTTCTCAAGTTCCAACAAATTGAAATTCAACACATCCTGTATTCAATGATACCTAACATAAATATTTTTAAATCTTGCATGAAAAGTAGAATTCTTAGTAAGATAAATAGCACTTTGACTATCACACAACAACACATAATAGTCTTGCTTGAAACCAAGCTCTCCAAAAAACTTCTTCATCCATAACAACTCTTTACATGCTTCAGTTACTGTAATAAACTCTATCTCTGTAGTAGAAAGTGCAACACACTTCTATAGCCTTGACTGCCATGAAATAGCTCTTCTTGCACTTGACCTAATAACATGAAGTAGACTTTCGAGAATCAACATCTCCTGCCATGTCTGTATTATTAAAGCCAACTAGCAAGATTTCTCACCATCAAAACTCAAACTTAAGTTAGTTGTACCTTTGAGATATCTCAAAATTCATTTAACAGCATTCCAATATTCTTTACCTAGATTAGAGAGAAAACGACTCACAATACCAACCGCATGAGCAATGTTTGGTCTAGTACACACCATAGCATACATCAAACTTCCAATATCTGAAGTATAAGGAATCTCATCCATTGCTTGTTTCTCCTCGTAGTTAGACACTGCTTGATACTCAACTTAAAATGAGGAGCAAAAAAACTAGCAACACTTTTAGCATCATTCATGCTAAACCTTTGATACATCTTTTTTATGTACTTCTCTTGTGACAAATAAAGTTTTTTGAAATCTCTATAACTGACGGAGGATAAATGTCAGTAAAGAATTTCTCAATAAAATCGTGTTGTAAGTGTAGATTTAAATCGACAATTAAACCTCAATCAACGTTTGATTTGTTTGTCACTTAAGCAAATCCAATAAAATTAACCGAAGTATTTAAATCTCAGGTCGTCTCTCAAAGGAATTGCAGGAAAGTGTAGTTTATTATTGGCTATGAGGTATATTTTGGGATTTTTGTAATAAGAAACAAGAAAATAAAATGGCAAGAAAATAAGCTCTTAGCAAAGAAAGAGAATTAGAAGTCCTATCCTCATTATCGTCGTCAATTGTGATGGTAAATGTAAATTGCCTTCACTTAGTTAACCTCTAACCAATGAAGAAAAGCCAAGTGCATACAATCAACTTGAGTTCACAAGTCCTAGTCAACTCATAGTGAGAGACTAGATTTAGTGAATTTCAAGCTAACCGGCAATCTTCAATTACCAATCAACAAGAGACTTTGACAATTCAAAAGTCTCCAAATCATCAACCCAAATCAAGAAAACAAAAATCTATTTTAAAATCCGACCAAACATTTTATCAAATACTTGGAAGGTACAAAATAAAAATATGGAAAACTAACAAGAAATAGTAAAACCCAAGATTGACAATTGTAAGAAAACAATAACACAAATTAAAGAAAGCATTAATAACATAAAAATATAAATTGTATTAATAAAGATCAAGAGTAGCAAGAGTGTATAACATAAAGGCAACAAAGTGAAGGAAATAACAAGTAGAATTAAAGGACAAAGGTGCAGGAACAATGGGTTGCAAGGAAATGTAAATAAAAACAAGAATTAAATTTAAATCTAAAAAAAAATTGAAAGAAGAAACTCTAAAACCTAAAGTGTGTAAAAATGAATGAATGATTCGAATGATCTTTCCAGCTTCACTTTACAGCCTCTTGTCTTTATTTTTGGGCTTGAAACTGGGTCAAAAGTAGTCCAGAAATCGCCTCCAGCATATTCCCTTTACTGAGGCACGTGACAATTACCACGCGTGCGCGTCATTCAGACTATGGCTTGGTCACGCGTACGCGTCAGTAATGCGTACGCGTCGGGACCAGCTTCTCAAAACATCAATTTCTTGTGTTCCTTTCTTTTTTGCATGCTTCCTTTCCATCCTCTAAGTCATTTCTGGCCTATAAACTCTGAAAACACTTAACACACATATCACGACATCGAATGGTAATAAGAAATGATTAAAAATTAGTGATTTTAAAGCCTAGGAAGCATGTTTTCAATCATAGCACAAAATTAGGAAGGAAACTTAAAAACATGCAATTTACATGAATAAGTGGGAGAATAATTGACAAAATCCACTCAATTTAATCTAAAATATACCATAAAATAGTGGTTTATCAATAACAAGTAATAGTCATGTCCAAAATCTGTTTGGCATGACCCAAGTCCTTCATAGCAAAGAACTTGCTCAACTGTCTCTTCAACTCATTAATTCTCAAAATATTCTTACTCACAATCAAAATATCATCTATATAAAGCAAGAAAATGATAAAATTACTATAAGAAAAATTTTACACAAATACATAATGATCTGAAGTTGTCTTGTGTTAACCATGCTCTCCCATAACAAATTCAAACTTCTTGTACCACTGTTTTAGAGCCTTTTTCAACCCATAAAGACTCTTCTTAAACTTGCACACAAGGCCTTATTTTTCTTTAACAACAAAATCCTTCGGTTGCTCTATATAGATTTTCTTATCCGAATCACCATAAAAAAAGTCATCTTCACATTCATTTTCTCAATATAGCAAGAATGGATGACATCCTCACAATGGGAGAAAAAATCTCCTAAAAAATAACACCTTTTCTCTGGTTAAAGCTTCTAATAACCAATCTATCTTTATACCGAGACTTAGAATTGTGTTATTCATTCTTGATTTTGAATATCCATTTGTTCTTTAAAACTCTCATACCCTTAAATAGCTTCAAAAATTCATAGGTGTCATTCTCAAGCAAAGATTTCATTTCTTTTTACATAACTTCAAGCCATTAAGATTTGCTTTCATCTTCAATAATCTCTCTGTAACATTCAAGTTCTCCCCATCAGTCAACAACACAAACTCATATGCAAAATACCTTAACGAAAGCTTCCGCTCTCTTGTAGATCTTCTGAGTGATTTGTAGGAATTTTTAAAGCTGTTTCTCATAATGATTATCATCACCAACTTCATCAAGTGTCAGATCAATTGCTCCATCTTCACTTGCACCTATATCATGCTCATTATGTTGAGGTTCAGTTCTATCATCTTCTACCATAGACATAGAGGAAGTAATATCCAAGTCAGAAAAATCATCGTTAGACTAAACCATTGGCTTGTCAACATTATCAATATCCTTCAATGTTTGGTCTTCAATAAAGACAACATCTCTACTTCGAATCACTTTCTTGTTAACAGGATTGTAAAACTATAACCAAATCCATCCATGTCATAGCCAATAAAAATACAATGCTTAGTCTTTACATCAAATTTGGATCTCTTATCTTTGGAAATATGAACAAATGCTTTGCATCCAAAGACTCTTAAGTGATCATAAGAAACATCTTTACCTAACCATACCTTCTCTGACACTTTAAATTGCAAAGGAACACATGGTGTCCAGTTTAAGATATGAACAACAGTGTTCAAAGCCTCTTCCTAAAAGAATTTTTCCAATTTAGACTATGACAATAAGTACCTAACTCTTTCAACCAGTGCTCTATTCATCTTTTTAGCCAAGATATTCAATCGAGGAGTCTTCGGATGAGTCTTCTAATGTTTTATACCATACCTTTTATAATAAGCATCAAATGGACATGTGTACTCACCACCATTTTTAGTACGAATTCATTTCAATTTCTTTTCAGTTTCTCTTTTAACAGAATCTTGAAATTGCTTGAACACATTCAAAACTTGGTCTTTAGTCTTCAAGGTGTAAAACCATAATTTCCTAGAATGATCATTAATAAAGGTTACAAAATAGATAGACCTTCCAAATGTTCTTATCTTCATCGACCCACATACATTAGAATGCACCAAGTTAAGTATCTCTGACTCCCTTGAAGATGGATAACTCTTAAAAGAAACCCTGTAATATTTTTCAGCAAAGCAACAGTTGTACTTTTGTAAAGCAACCTTGTAACTAGATAAAAATATTCTTCTTGGATAACATATTCATGCTTTTCTCCCTTATATGACATGATCTCTTATGTCATAAGTCAGTTCCATTAACAAACTCAGCAGCATTAACAACAACTTTTACAATCTTTGCTTGAGTTAAATAAAGAGTAGAGTGTCGTGCACCTCTAGCAACAACCATAGAACCCTTGGTGAGCTTCTAGCTATCACGAGAGAATGAGTTATCCTAGTCTTCATCACACAATTTGCCAATAGAAAGTAAGTTCAACCGAATATCTAGAACATGCTTCACACGCTTCAAAATTAACTTGGTGCCATTGGAGATTTTCAAGCAAACTTGTCTAACATCGGCACATTTTGTAACATCTTGAATGAGCCATTTTTACATCACCAAAATTATCAGGAATATAAGATGTAAACAAATCCCTCATATATGTAACATGAAAAGAATCACCGCTATCAATTACTCACCTCAACTAGAAAAAAAATCATCATGAGTTACCAGGAACTCATGCATACTAGTGAGGGGGCACTTGCCCCCACTCTCATTTCATATTTTTCAACAATATATATATATATATATACCATTTTATCTCTCTATCATTTTAACTATTAGTTAACCTAATTAAATTTAGTCTTCTTCTATTCTCAAATCCCAACCGTCACTCATTTATTCTTTTAAATCCTCTTCTTTGTTTCATATTTTAAACCTTCTTTTCTATTCCTTATCTAGTGGTCATTTTTTCTTCATCAAAAGGTAAATTTTTAATTCTCTATTTTGTTTTATATAGCTCTCTACGACTCTATTTATTTTTCAATTTCATTATTTTTCTTTTTGATATTTTCAATTGCAAATTTTAATTCAAACAATTATAATTTAGGTATTAATCTAATTTTATTTTATTCTCAATTTAGTGATCTTATTATTTATTTGTTTATCTTTCGTTCTATTCAATTATATGTAATTATGTTGCATATAAATTTTTAAAGTAAATTGATCAATTGACTAATTTAAAATATATATTTTTTATTTTTAGAAATAATAATAAAAAATATCAAAAGAAAGTTACCACTAGAATCTGAAGTCTCTCCATTAGTCTCTTCTAATAAAAAGAAGTTCTTAGAATTGAAGCGAAAAAAGTTAGTGACTAATGAAATTTTTGGTTTTTTTTTTGTATTTGAATAATGAATGTGCATTTTTATATTTTTAAATTTAAATTAATATATTTTTTGATAGTAATATGTATTATTTTTGTCCCCCCAACATAAATTTTCTAGTCCGTCACGTCACTGTGAGTTACATTGACCTTGTCACTATTGCTACCATAATTTTTATTTATACTCTTGTCTTTATTTGTCTTGACTTTTTCCTTTTTTAGCTATCAACAAAATTTTTTTATATGTCTCTTTTGACCACACTCAATATTCTTATATCTTTCTCGAGACTTACTTCTATTTTGATCTCTACTTATAAGACCTCGATTTTTGTTTCTCCCCCTAGACTTATTTAGTTGATGCAACTTGTGACTTTCTTCTCATTTTTTCCATTTAAAACACTGCTTTTGGCAAGATCCATATAGATTACACCATTAGAAGTAGAATTGGACAATGAAATTTTGAGAATTTTTCACAAATCTGGTAAGAAGATAAGAAGTAACAATTTTTGAACCTCTTCATCAAACTTGATACCTGTGGAAGATAAATGATTCATTATTTCTTGAAAGTTATTCAAGTGATCGTCATTGATGTTCCATCTATATATTTCAAGGTCAATAACTACTTGATAAAAAAATATATTGTTATTCCCAATTTTTTGAGACATACAACTTTTCAAGTTTAATCTAAAGAGTCCGAGCATATGTCTCTCCAATAATATGGTTCAACGTATTATCGTCAACCTACTGGCTAATATATCCACAAACTTGTCTTTGTAATAAAGTCCAATCATCATTAGATTTGTCATTAGACTTCTCTGTACTAAAAATTGGTTGATGAAAATTCTTGACATAAAGTAAGTCTTTCGTCTTTGACTTCCACAAATCATAATGAGGACTATTAAGAGTGATCATCCTACTAGTATTAGTATTAGCTTCCATTGTTCACAGATTCAAGCTCAGAAAAATATCAACAAGTTGTGATGCTAGTGTGAAAGAGCCTAATAGCAAAAACAACACAAATATCCAATACAAGAACAATATGAAAACTCATAAAATAATATGAAAGCAACAACGAACAAGCAAATATATCAAATAAAGCAACAACAAGAACACACCGAGATTTTAACGCAGAAAACTCTTCAATGTGAGAGATAAAAACTACGAGTCGTCCAGACCAATAAAATAACTTCCATATAATCAAATATGAAGTACAAGAGAGTCTCAAATAAAGTATAAATTGTGCATACAATCAGCTAAAACACTAAAACACCAAAACTTAAAAATGAGTAACAAGAAGATGAAAAATATATACCCATAATCAGAGCTGTTATTTAAAGTTGATTTCTCCTACTATAGACCTCCGGTCAACATCTTTATTGTCCAAAATGAAGAACAAGATGAGATAAACATGCAGTCCAAATTTCAAGCCGATCCAACAGTAAACGAATAAAAAACTAGTGTTTGAAATATGCTGTTTTACATAAAAATGAAAATTCTATTTTTCCTCTTTTCACTCACTTTGTGAATGCTCTCCCTCACTCTCAATTGTCTCAAAAAGTCTGATTAGAATAGTGACATAACGTGCAAGAAGACATTTAAAAAAAAAATAGGTTTAAATCTCGAAAAAAAAAAGAAAAAAATTCAAAAAAAGCCTTATTATAAGCAAAAGGTGGCACACAGTAATTTATGCGTAAAAATTTTTTATATGGAAGCAAAATTAGTGTTTTCGGTTAAAATGAATTATATGAAAGAAAAATTACTTGTTTATAAATTTACTATTTTTGTAATTTGTGAAAGAAAAAAAATGCATACTAACACAAGACATAATTCATAGGTTGCAAAAAGTAACCATTAGTCTCAAAAGCTTTTTGCACGTTGTGAAAAATTTTTCATTGGTCATTCATGCTTTTCACAAGTTGTAAAATACTGCTGCAACTACAAACACATAAATTCCACCAATGACCAGTATTAATATATTACACCAATTTTCTTTTCACATAGAAATTAATTTATTTTCATTTATCATGGTATATATATTTACATGGAGTATATGAACTAAAATGAGTTAATACTCAAATTGGTCCTGAAATTATATTTTCATCTCAATTTAATTTCTAAAGTTTTAATTTATTTAATTTAGTCTCTCAACTTAATATTCATAATTTGTATTAGTCACTAACCTTGATTTATCATAAAATCATTAACGGCATGCTGAAATGAAATGATAATTATCGCGCTAAATGTTTTAACAACTATCTAAAATGATAATTGAAAATTTTTACCTCAATTTACTCTTTTTAGAGCATTTAAACCCCTAATTATAATTTCATTTAAGGATTTTAAAAGCATTTCTTAGTAAATAAATTTAAGAAAAATTTTAATTGTCACACCAGAAAATCGTTAGAAAATTCAGCATAGTAGCCGTGTCTAATTTAGTAAGTTATTAACGGTTCTGTCATAAAAACAAGATCAAGGATTAACAATTAACATGAGTCATAGATGTCAAATTCAAAAATCAAATTGAGTAAATTAAAATTTTGAGAATTAAATTAAAGTATAAATATAATTTTAGAGATTAATTTAAGTATTAACTTAAATTAAATAACATCTTGATAAATTATTTAACTTTAGATATGTTAATTTGTAATCTCAAATTGTGTAAAAGCTTGGCAAGATGGAACACCACGTTTTCTGACCACACATACACCCATATGTACGTGTATATAAGGCCCTATGAAAGAACACTGCATGGCCAAATCAAAATCAAACAGTCCTAGCTCCCTGCAACTCTTCTCAAATAATCAATGTATTTTATATTTCGAGTTGAGGGGAATGTCGTTTGGTTCGAGACCATTCTTTTGATGAAGCATAGGTCACTACGCACTCGAAAAAAGAATGATTTCGGACCAGGCTTCATTCCCCCTAACTCAAAATGATGTCTTAGCTTCCATGACCTTTAATTCGCAAGCTACCAGCATTCATCATTTCTTTCTGTTTGGCTCCAAGAGAATTACTAATTGCCGGTAATAATATGTGTAAGTCCAATGGTCTTCTGTCTTAATCTTTCATTCATTTGTTTCTTCAAAACTTTCAACAGAAAACGAAAAGGAAAAAGAATCTGCTTTACTCTTCAATCTGTTTTTGTCTAGCAAACTATTATTGATTTGTAGCTAGCCATTATAGTCCTTTGTTTATACTTAATTAGTCCCCATACAAATTAATATAATCAATCTGCGCTTTGTTTTCATCTTATCCAATGTGCATATTGGAGAACAATGAAGTTGAATGAAAGAATGAAACATTACACTGACTATATCATATTTGATTTGCAATATAGCTAGGTTGTGCTGAAACCTTGATTGCCTAACCTTTTGTTTTTGTTTTGTTTTGTTTTTTATTTTATTTTTTCTACTCCTCTCTTCACCAAATACGTTGGAAAAACAGAGTTGTAGGTGTGAAATTGTGACTAATAAAAAAGAGAAAAAAAGAATTGATGTGTACGTATACAAAAGTTATAGCTTATCTTTTTAAAGTTGATTTTTTGTCAATTGGCTTTGCTTGTGAGGAGCTGCAAAGAATATAAGTTTTGGACCTTTAATTTCACTTTATTATTTTTTGTTTTTGTAAGTGCACTTTAATTATGAATTTGTTGCAATAATATTGCAAGAGAATAGTAGGGTAGAATGGAACTTCTTTCTTTTGGAATTTGGATTACCAATGAAACAAACTCATCAAAGTGAAGCTTTGAATTTGACCCTTTTTGCATTGTTTCAAGCTTAAGACACTGCCATCATCATAGCCAATCCCATCCTTTCTTTTAATGCTACTGCGGGTCATAGATTGTGCATAGCCCTCTAATGCCATAGGATCTGAGTATTGGATCTTGTTTATATATTAGAACTTGTGTATGCCCTGTATATTCCTCATTCCATCTGATCGAGTTTATTAATAACACCTTTGATGATATCGGAAATGCTATGCAAAATAATGTTAGTTCTAATATTTTCGCATGGCAAGAACTTATAATTACTAAATTCGAAATAGTGTAGAGATTTAATTAAAAACTTTTAAATTAGTCAGAAATTTAATTATAAATTTAGTAAAAAAATAGAGTCTTTCACATAATTTAACTTATAGTTAACTTAATATCAATAAATTTATATATATTACATCTATAGTTACATACTTATTATATTTAATATTATTATTCAAATATTCTAACAATAATTAAGAAATACAAAACAAGATAACGTAGAACTAATTTTTTATTGTCTTTCAATTATTTTTGTGATGATAATTATACGAACAAATTAAATCTGTTAATTAGATGATAATAGCACTTAATTTCATCAAGTAGATATATAACAATAATAGCAAATTTTAAATTTTTGATATTTGAAAGGCATCTCCCTCTCCCTATTATTAATAGAAGGAGATTAATATTCTTTCGTGCATAATTAAATTTATCCTTTCAATTGATATTGTGTACTTATGTTTTGTTTATAGGATTCTAATCTATTCTCTATGTATAATAAACGATTTGACTAGTGTTTCTTTCTCTATATCGTCATTCTTATGAGAAAAATTAATAATGATAAATGATCTCCAAGAAATAATACAAATAATAAAGAGCTAACTAAGTATAAAATAATGAACTCTATATAGCTAAGACTTTCTATCATGGATCGTCTTTGCTACTACAATCCGTACAAATGATTAGTGAAATAACAACATTTACATTGGCACACAAATATAGTTTGTACTTTTAGGATGAGATAATAGGAGTCAAAAGAGAAGAGAGACATATTGATGAATATGTTATCACTAACACAAAGATAAAGTTAATTGATTATTCCAATGATCGATAAAGCCTATTTGAATTCCCTTCTTAACATATATACTTGTTATACATAGACTTTTTTCCCGTGTTTGTTAGAATTAATTTAACGATTTTGCAATTCTATAAAGCATGCATTCAACAAGAATATCCAAAAGAACTTTGAAAAGTTTACTCAAAAAGAGTGAAAGAGATTTTGTTGGCAATCACTGTCACGTAACTTTTGCTATCACAAGTATACAACAAGCTAATTAAACTCAAAATATACCTTCAGTAATGGCAGATCATATATTCATGATTCTAAAATACCCATGTAACATGTCCAACTAGTTAAGTTGAATGATTTTTAATTGGTAATTTATTCAAATAATTTAGAGCTTTAAAAGCGAAAAAAAGAAATTAGGAGAAACACTCAAAAACCAGTATAATTTATTATTTTTTGTCAGTATTTTTAATTATTAATCTAATTTTTTTAGTCTAATAATTTAATAATATATTTTTAACCCATATTTTTAAATATTACTAACTAACTGCTGGCTAAAAAATAATAATTTTTGTTAATCTTTTAGTATTTCTTACAAATTAATAGGGAAAATGACTAAAACACGCGTATCATAGTACTCTTTAAAAAATTATGGCTTAAATAAGTTTGTTATCTCTAACAAACATCTTTTTATTTCTATAAAAAATATTTTTTGGTCTTGGCCATGTAAATTTAAAAATCTTCTATTATAATTTTTAATGTTAGTTTATTTCGTTAAAGATTAATATGACAGATAAAATTTTTAACGTTTCAACTTATTTCATTAGTCTTTAACGAAGCCAATTGTCAAATTGAGGAGGGGAACTAAAATAAATTTTAAATTTTACTAAAACAAAAAATGATAAAAAGTTAAGAAACCAAATAAACATAAATGTTTTATAAAACTTTAAAATTTATTTAAGCAAAAATGATTAGACCAATGAATTATAACAATTTAATTTTGATGTACTGTTAATTTTAAAATAATTAGTACATTAAAATTAAATTCAAATTATAATAACGGTTAACTTCATCAGATATATAGTATACAAAAATTACAAAAATTTGGATGCCTCATTTCAATAATACATTAATACACCTTGTCTCTAACCTCAGAAAAGGAGAGGGAAAAAAGAGAAGACATACATATATGTTTAGGTTTTGTTTTGTTTTTATTAAAAATAGGAAGATTTAAACTTATAACTTTTAAATAAAAATAAAAAAATATATTATTTGAGTTATAATTTATTAACATGTTTAGATTTTTATTGTGTGATTAATTAACTTATTATGGATGCATGATTAATTTCCTTCAAATTATATATGCATTATCGTCAACAATAATAGTATGCAGTTGCTTATCTATACGAGTAGACATGTTACATCTCGTGAAAAGACTTAAAGCTAAGGCACAACTCATTAAATGCATGTCTGAAATAAATATAGCGTTGATCTATATCCATTATGGAAAAAAGTTTGATAATAGAAAATTTTCAACCATAATTAATCAAAATTTTTTATAATTTATTTTATTTATATTAATTAATTAATAATAATTTTACTTTTTTATTTTATTTTTTTATCATTTTATGTATCCAATTTTTATTAACTTTATTTATTAATAATATTAATTATAATATCATATTTTTTATTATGTATTTTTATAACTAATNAATAATAATAAGAATAGACAGTAATAATAATATATATTAATTGAGTTAATTGTACTTGATTCTTTATTTTTTTAAGGCATTTAATATCAATCAATAAATACAAAAAAATCATATTTTTTATTTACGTTAAGGCATTTAATTGCACTTAATTCTTTGTAATATATACATTCCATTAATTCGATTACGATCATTCAAAAATCATGACTCAAATACCATTGCAAGCACAACAGTGTAGAAGTTAAAGAATTTTACAAGAAATCGTGTTTATCGTTGCAAATAGTATGACATTTGAACTCGACCTTAATACAGTACCTATGGTAGAAGGTGCTGATGAAGAATTTGAACAACAGACTCACCCGATAAAGTTGTTGTCAGTCAACCAATTTTCGAGAATATAGAAAACCGCAATAACTTTGATGAAATATGGTAATAAACTGATTTAATTTGTTTTGTATACTTTTATGTGCATTTATAATTATATTATACTAACTAAGTTCATACACATAACATTCATATGTTCGTATACATAACATCCATAATTACATACAACTAACATCTAAAAATTAAATTCATGTTTATTACATATTACATTCATACACATATTATTTTTTAGTTCTTGCATAAGTAACTATAAAGTTAACACAGATGTTTTTAAATTTTATCATAATTGAATTTAAAAAATATCAAATTCTTAAATTAATTTATTCAATTGATAAATTTACTCATAATATCCATAAATTCATACACATAACATCCATAATTTGTACTTATAAGATTCATAATTTTATACCTATGATATTTATAATTAATAAATTTTTATAATTAATATTATCAAATTTTTAAACTATACGTCTTATTGTATTTTTCAAATTATCTCATATGTGCACTAATAAATCATAATTTTAATTATTTTGATATTTTTATTTAATATTCATATGTATGCTTATTTATTGATTTTAATATGACGAGTTAATAATTATTTTTAATTTTTTTTATTTTTTGTTTATATTTTATATTTTATATTTTATTTTTTAGTAGTCTATATATAAAATATAAGTTGTATAGTAGAAGTTGTAAACAATTTTTAATTTAATTTTTATAATTTTTGCAGAGAATTATTGCATTTTAATGGATATTAATGTGATTGAAAAATATTAAGAATTTGATTTAAAAAAACTGAAATTAATTTTAAAAATAACATTAATAACTTCAAATATGCAGTAAAATAATAAATAATAAAAAAATAAATAATAAAAAAATATATATTACTTACTTATTAAAAAATTAAAAATTTTTGTGTCATATTTATTTTTATATTATAATTATTATTTGACTACTTAGCATCACGCATTGATCATATACAATATAAGCATAGAGCGCTAATAATTTCATTATCAAAATGAAGATGATATGAACTATTGAACTTATATTATTTTGAGCGGTGGATTACAAATTTTATATGTATACAAATTCTTCGCTACTAAACTACTAGTCGACAACTCGTGTGCAAAATAATGAAACATCTTTTAGAACTAGAAGTAACTAATGGAAGATGATACGGGTGCAAAAAAATGGTTTTTATTTTATTATGTTTGAATTTATGTAAAATTTATAAAAAAAACTTAAATGAACAAGTTATTTTTTAATTAAATTCGACTATTTTTTTATGTGATTCTTTATTTTTGATTAATTATTTTTTATTAAGTCAATTAGTTATTAAATTAACTTGACTTAATTACTAAAATAATTTAGTAACATAACAGCACCAACTAACATTTTATATAGATTGTATTTCTTTTAATCATATAAATTTTACTATCATATGAAATTATTCATCTAAAAATTTAAACAAATAAAAAAATATATGAATGATTACTCTCATCGGTTTATTCTCACCGACGACACAAAAAGCATTTTGTGAGAATCAATTTTCAACAACTATCATAAGGATATTCAGAGAGCGACGAGCAATAAGTGCGTTAAGGCCACTTGATCGAGCTCCGTTCTTATTACCATGGAACATAAAATTACATCAGAATCTTAATTTTTTCGATGAATAATACGTTAGACTAAGGGTTTCTTTGGGCATAATTCTCAAAAAATTTTTTAAATAATATTTTTTAAAAGATTTTTTATAAAAACAAAAATAATTTATGTTTGGATATCTAATATAAAAAAAAAATTTTATTTACCAATTATGTTTAAATAAAATAAGATAAAAGTACTTTTTTGTTTATTTATAATGTGAAAAACATCTTTTTTTAGAAATGTTTTTTTAAAAAAGATGTAAATTGTAACTTTTCAAAAAAGATTTTTTTATTTTTCTAATACTTTTTGTTTTACTATTAGAAATTTGTCAAATACATTAAAAAATTAAAAGAAAAAATTTTTCATTAAAAAAGATATTTTTTATTGATTTAATGGTACTCAAACAAATACTAAGTTAAATTCACTCGTCAATTTACTTGCCAGGAATTTACACCTAAAAGAATATTATAAAATGTTGAATTTTTCTATCATAATAATATATTTTTGTGGTGAAGATTCTCCAAAATCTTATAGTTCATTTATTTCATATATTAATTATTTATATTTTTAAAAAATAATTATATTTTTATTATGTCTCTGTTATATGAATTTTTTTTAGATTTGTGTAAATTTATATATATATTTATCGAAGTTGTTGGCATAAAATCATTTGTCTCATAAAATTTAACGAGTTAAAAAATATATAAATAACAGAATAAAGTAATAAAAGATCCGTTTCAAATGGTAAAAAATAGAACTCAGTAAACATATTCAATATTAAGTTGGACGATTTTATAATTTAAATCTTGTTATCCTTTTATGTTTTGCTTACATAATTTTCAGTTTGTTATCAAATTTCGATTTTCTCAACTTGATAGTGGATGTGGGTGCGTGTTTATGTAAATGAAATGCGAAACAATTTATGCCTACATTTAAAACGTGTGCACCAAAGTAAATGGTTTCTTGATTAGTCACAAGTTGAAATATTAACGAGTTGTAAGTTTGGTTGAGGTATGTTTGAAAATTTGGCTATGCATGAGAGAATAAAATTGAAGGAGACAAGGCAGACAGTGATGATGATTAGCGATTTAGCGTGACTGACTGTGACTTGACGGAATTGAGACTGAAATCTGCCAACCATAAAGAATCCAATCCAATGTAATCCAATTTGATCTGAAATAATCCATTGAATAATAATAAAATAATATGAAACTCCAAATAACTGGGTTGCTAGTGGATTTGCCTGTGTCTACGTGGAACATCCTTATCCTCGTTTCTTTGAAGCTTCCAATTCTCCTGTGACAGCTACTCTTATACCACCAGCATCTTCAACCACCCCTGTCACAATAGAAACTGCAACTTCACCTTCAATTCTTCTTCTCCATACACTCTTGCTTTTCTAATAATTGTCATCATATCTCATAGTCAAGAGAGGTATGTTTCATTCAATTTTCATTTCTGCTTTATTAGTACCTTTCCATCAGTTTACAACTTGCATGTTAGATTCATACATATCAATGCTTTATTTTTTTAGATTAAGTTTAATTTATTGTTTGTATTTTCTAATTATTTATATGCTTTTCTTAGCTTCCTTAACTTAAAATTCTGCAATGATAGACGGTTAATTATCTTATTCGTTTTGCGTGGGAATGTGTGCCATGTTAATTTCTGTCGCTTAGGAAATTATCAGTATATTATTATTATTATTATTATTATTATTATTATTATTATTATTATTATTATTATTATTATTCAGAACCATTGTCTTATTATGCTAATCAGCTTGAGGTCTTTGAGCATAGTTTTCACTAATCATGTGTACTGCTTAAAAAGAAATAAATCTGATGGTTCAATCCCGTGCAAAATTTATTGCAACAGAAAAAACTAACTTTTCCTAACTAACATTAACAAACTCAATTAACATAATTCAAGTATACAACTGCACAATTCAATTAGCACATGTTGAATTCTGATGAAATGTATTAAAAGAGTGGTTTGCTGAATCACTTGAATTTCATGAGGCAAAGATGGAAAATAACATGCAAGAATTTCAATTTTCAACCGCTATAAAGAGAATTATAGTTCTGACCTGTAACGTCATTTTAGGACATTTGTTTCTGAAGATGAGTACAGAAAGCAAGACAGTGAAAGCAGAGAATGATTTTAAACTAGTTGTGAACTACTCTAAGCACTGTGTTTGGAAAGACCTGAAGAAAGATTCATCAGGTGCAGGTGCAAATGCAGCTTCTAGAGTAAACATGTCACTATCTGCACTTGACCCTTTATCTGAGATAGTTTGGTCTCCAAACACAGGTTTCAGTTTAAATTGTGTTGATTCAAGTTTCGCTAACAGAAATAGCAATCTTTACCAAGATGTTAGACCAAGCAGCATGGTCTTTGCTCTTCTACATGGTGGAATTTCTAACACTGACTTACCTATAGATGATGTTTTTGTAAATCCTATAACGGTTATATGCGCGAAAAGCGACGTTACTTCGGCCGATGATCCTTCTAGAGTCATCACTCCAGAATGTCAAGCACCTAAGGAGAATGATACAGGTCAAATCTATATTTGAAATGTTAGCCTGCGTTTGTTTCTTCCTAAATATTTTTGTGAAAGAAAACGAGAGTAAATTAAACTTTCATAATTTGTTTCTTTTTATATATAGTTTATCACCAAATAAAATTAAAAAAAATACTGATTTTATATTTTGTTGTTAGTGTCCTGTTTTTTTATGTTTTCGAAACCAAACGCATCCTTAAGTCTTTTGTTGATGTCTAAAATATCTAATGAATCCTGATTTTTGTTTAGATGAGGTTGACGAAAGGCCGGTTGACAAGTTCTTAACTCAAGATGATAATAAACCAAACCCAAGCATGGAAGAAAATCCCTCTCCAAGAAAACTTTGCAATGGTGGAATGGGTCTTGCTTCTAAAGCTCCAATTGAGAAACTTGAATCAACAGCAGATAATGATTTACAAACATTGAATAATTGCGCAGCATTGTTTCTAACAGGTAAAAAGAGATGCAAACTTCAACAAGAGTTAACAACTGGGGGTAAAAGAGTCAAGAAGCAAACTCAAGAGAGTTCATGTTCGAGATCCATGGAAATTCCAGAAACTTCAGATCCCAGATCCAGAACCAGGCAGAATAGCTCATTCATGAACTTGGTTTCAAACATGATGAAAGGATTCTCACAATCAGCTTCAAATCCTGATCACCATCTTCTCTGGGATCATGATCAGATTCAGAATCATAATCCTGAGCCGAAAAGTACAGGACTCAAATCCGATTTCAAGTGCATGTCTTGTCCCATAAAATCTCATCAAGGCCTAGATGTTACTCCAATATCATGTTGTGCAGAGAACAATAACAGTCTTTACAAACAGTATTTGCAATCAAGAGAGTTTGAGGTAAAGATTAGGCCTGTGAATTTTCACAGCAGCCATGAAAACAGGACAAATAAAGAAGGAAAAGCAATAAATTCATTTCCTACCATACAGGATCAGAATAACAATGAGAGTGCTGAATCCTACGCACCTTCGGAGAGGAAGGTAACAGATAATTTCTTGAACAAAATTGATACTTTTGGAGGTGTATGGATGAATCGATTCTTGCCAAAATCAAGTGCTCAATTGATAACTTTTGATAACTCTGTACTTCCAAATTCACATAAACACTTTTCTTATCTAAAAGAAACCAAAGAACAATGTGTTGATGATGACCACTTCCTCAAGAAAGAGGCTTCCGTTGATGACACACCAAAGGTTGGGTTCAATCCCATTACACCTTTCCCTGGATTCAAAGATTCAGAACCAATGGCGGCCATGTTCGCGAGGAGATTAGGCGCAATTAGACACATAACAAGAGACGCCACATATAACTTGCCACACAGGTAAACATGAAACAATGTTTGCTTATTAGTTTTATGGGACAAGAGTTCACCATCTTCTGTTAGCTTATTTGATCTTTTGATACTTCACATGAGAAACCAAATAATAATATGAACATCCGTTGAGAAGGTTTCAGAAATTGATTTTCATTCCTGCATATTTTAGGCATCAAAATTAACACTAATGTTTGGAGCTGCAAGTAATTGGCATTGTCAACTCCTTTGAGAAGGTTTCAGAAAACCGCACCAGCAAAAGATCCAATCACTGACAACACTTGATTCATCTTCTTTCTGCATCCTTATCCTGAGGGAAAAGCAGGTTCATTCTCAAGTTGTACATTGCTTTTTGTCTATAGTCTCAAACATTTCATACGTTTACACACAATTATCTATAAATGCTTTGTTCAGGCCATTGAATAATCCACCACATGTAATTTTATAGACAGACTTCTCTCATATTTTGGTTACGTCGATACCATTGTATTTTATAAGATGTGATGCTAACATCCATTACACGTATTGCTCTCCTCTTTAGGGAGGTTAATCACATTATGGAATGTCATATGTAATATTAAAAATTTATCCAAACATTTACTTATGTATGTGCACAATTAGCATCACCAAGTTATATCTGTTATAACGAACAACCTAGCATACACAGATGAAATTGGTTAGTTAGGAAGTTAGAAGTTAGTTAGCTCGCTGTCCAGCTGGCAGACCCAGAGATTTATCACACGTGCACTCTTTCAGTCTTCCCATATATATTTGTAGCACCTGTAACTAACTTGCTTAGCTTGCACATTCATTCTCCCAAATTCTGTTAAGAGGAAGGATAGGGAGCTGAGTATTTATACCATGTGTACTATGATTGTTCGATATCAGATGTTTATTATGCCTGATATCTATATGGTTATTTTTACCCTGAAATTAGTAGTATTTTATCTTGAATGTTCATTTTTTAACTTATATTGGGCTAAATAAATAACCCATTATACACATTATACAAATACTCCATTAGCTCTTTAGCGGATTCATTATGTTATTCAATTATTTTTCTCTCTCTGCTTTAAGTTTCTTGTTAGCCACGCTTCTATTCTCTCTGTTCTTCGCGTCTGTTCCTTCATAATATGAGAGATTTTATGACTCGTATGGGAAGAAATTTTCTTTGATTCTAAATTAACACTAATCCTAAAAAGAAGCTACAGAATTTGGCTAATTTTTTTTTTTTAAAATCAACAAATATGATGTCAATAAGTTGAGTTTTTTTTTCTTTTTTTTAACGTGGAGATAAAAAATGTGAGGAGCCTGTTTCGTAATGAAATTTTATAAAATTTGACCCTGTGATTTTTTTTTCATCATTTTTGTGATACACCCTTATTTTTGTGATACAATAAAACACACCTTCTTTTTCAATATTAAAAATAAAAAGTGACAAAATCTAAGAGACGACGAAGACAAAGACTCAGATTGGAGGAAAAATAAAATAAAAGAAAGAAAAGCAACTAAGAGAGATGACAAAAATCGTTGAAGTTGTTAAGTTCTGTTAAGTTGGTGTTATTTGACTGGATAAATATTACCTTAAAATTTAATAGATTTAATTTGTTTAAGAAATTCGTAAAAATGTAACTTTTATACTAGATGTGATTTTGAGAAATTGAAAAGAAAATTATAACTACATTATAAACTAGAAAAATCTAGGAAATCAATATTAATTTAGCCAATTAATTTAAAATTCAATTAACAATTTAAAAAATGAATACCAAAAAAAATATCCAACACTAAAAACAATAAAAACATAAGTAAAAAATGAAATAAAGTAATACCAATTTAGAGTAATTTAGAATTTAATATTTAAAAATTTAAAATTTAGAAAATTAAAATTTAGGTTTATCGGAAGCAGATGTAGTGCAGTGGCCGGCAAATAGTGTGGTGACCAGTCAACGGTGTTGGTGGGTGGCTAGTGGTAGTAGATAAATTTATGATGTTAAAAAGAAAAAGAAATTGATTAAAAAAAAAGATAATTTAAAAAATAAATGAGTTAATGAATGGTTTTTTTTTTTTTAATCAAGTAGGTTGGATAATTTCTAATCCTAAATATCACAACATACTTATATTACACACTTATCTACATAATATTTAAAGGTTTATATTCAACACTTAATATACTAATTAAGATTTGAACCCAAACACAATATATTAAGAAGCATATGATCAAGTGGATGGTTTAAACATAGGCCAAGAATTATTTATTTTGCTTAAGTTATCTGTTTTTGTCGGCTTTCTTATAGCGTTGTAGTGACTAATATTTTTGTCATGTACCCGCTTGATCCAATCAAGCTTCTGTTTGTTTTTTTTTGGGGGATAGGATCCATCAAGTTTAAAATGTAAGCTTATTGCCAAAATTTTAACTATGGCAAAAAATAGTGGAAAAAAAATTGATTATAATGTCTAAAGTTAAAAATTATCCAATTCATCTGAGAAAAATAAAAAACTTACACTTCAGACTTTAAGAGAATGTTAGAATGTTCGTGGTTAGTTCTGCGCCAAAGGGTGCAAGTCCTCTAGGAAATTTCCATTGGCAATACTTTGTGTCATGTGAAAAATTTTTCAGTCAAACGTGTCTTGCTCTATTACATGAAATCAGAATCAATACTCAAATATGTATCCTTATGATAACGTATGTGATGTTGCCTGGTAGGTAGGAGCTGATGATCATATTTATAAGAGATTTATCGAAGTAAAAAAGTGTTTTATTATCCCTTTTTGGTTGAGAATGCATACTACCTAAAAATAGTATTTGCCTTTTCCCCTTAATTAGGATCATGTCAAATATTGTGTTCTCCAGAATTCTGCCAACCAAGTCAATTAAGTGGTCCTTTTTTCTTGTGAAATGATTGTTCTTGGCTACTACTTTGTTTTCTTATGATTTTTAAAACTAATTTTAAGTAAATCTAGTAATAATCTAATTATTAATATTTAATAGATTGATACTATGTAGATAAGTTTGTTTCCTCTTTAAAAATTTAGGTTTAATCTATAAAGTAAAACACGGCACTTCGCTTAATTGTCGTGTCTGTGTGTCGGGCACATTTCAGATACTATACAATAAAAGATAAAAAAATTTTCTTTGGACACACTTAGACACATCTAAATACCATCACGTATCAACGTATCCAGTCTTATTCGTAACATGTATTCTTAAATTTTTTTAGAAATAATATATATCATTATTTATTAAAACAAAAAATATTTTAAACACTTTATATAATTAAAAGAAAACATTTAAAAATAATAAAAAAATTAATAATTTATATTTTATATATATGTAGTGTTTCCGACTTATAAGATATAAGATTTTAAAATTTACGTATTCGCATATTTTGTATCGTATTTATTCTGTGTGACTGTGTCCATATCCATACATCATAGGGTTTAATTCTTTAGAATATTCAAATTGAATTAATCGTGTCTCTGACAAGAGAATCAATAATCTACCCCTAAAGATTATCCAACTTCTATTTTGGAACTCTACTTTGTTAAGTTCACTTTAATCTCTTCTTTTTCTCGCTTATCATAGAGGATGACATCCATGAGTGGTGGTGCACCACCTCAAAAGGTGGCCCGAAGACTTCAAGACTTCAACGAAAGGAGATCTAATTTGATCAAAATAAAAAGCATAAAACGAAAGATCAAACAAAGTGGAAATGCTTACTTGTTCAAAAACTTAATAAGTCTATTCTATATATCTTTGGTATACAACCTTTTGCCGATCTTTTGTTTACTTGTTCAATTAGTTTTGAACGCGCAAAAGAAAATTAGTCAATCACAACAGAATCAGATTTTATCAATTTTAATTGTTGTACCTTTCAAATTATTAATGGAACACTTTCATGTGATAAGCTTGTTTAAGGAAAATCTCGGGAGGCAAGATTATCAATCTATATGTTAATATATAGTAGTCACTCTACCCTAAAGATGTTGTGTTAATAAAGTCATTGTCTTTAACGAATGTAACTAAACTAAACCTAATTATTATTGAAGTCTTTTTTTTTTGGGAACAAATAAGCATTTTTATTTAAAAAATAACATGCAAAACCTAACAAAAAATAACATTCAAAACATAAAAAAAACCATCCAAAATTTAAAGAGAACATCTAAAACTTAAACAAAAAAATATCCAAACATTTTAAAATAAAACCTTTAAAATCTAATAAAAAATTTTTAAAATCTAAAAAAAAACATCTAAAATTTAACAAAAAGAATATCTAAAATATAATAAAAAGACCATCCATAATCATAACAATCAGAGGAAGGAGAAATAGCTAATTTTAATACGATGGCAGAGGTAGTCATGCAAAAGAGTGTTGTCGTTGAGGAAGAAATTGTGAGAGAAGAAAAAAAAAGGTGAAAGTTTTAGTAGTTTTTTTTTATTGTGAGGAAAAGAATAAAAATGAGTTTTAGAATATGGGCAATACTACGGTGACCTATTGAAATGTGTTGGAGAAAGGAGAAGGGAACACGTGAAATGTTAGTTCTTCCATGTCCGGCAAGTGCTGTGGCATTAGTAGAGTGATATGAAATGTAGGTAAGACAGTAGTTTATTAATTGGAGATAGCTTTGCATATAATAATAATAATTCTTGAGTTTATTTTTTTGAATAAAAAATGGTGTTGGCTTCAAAATTTTATGGGACTTATCATGATAATAAATAAAACAATAAAAAGGCCAATGTTATTATGTAAATGGCCAAAAATTTTTACAAGTATAAATTTAAAGTGTTAAAATAAGATTAAATTTTATTTATAATAAGGTGAATTTTAGTATACAGATCAAAAAGTCATACAAATTTAAAGATTTGTTTACACCACACTTTCTAAAATCACACTTTAAACCGTAACTCTTCACAAAGAAAAGCGTCACCTAATGGAAAAAAGTAAATTAGAAGATTTAAGAGAAGAAATAATTAAGTTATCAAAATTAATATATCAAAAATTAATGATTTTAACTAATGTTAACTGTAATGACACCGAATTCTTAAAATCAATACAAAATGATTTTTCTCAAAATCTTTATTTTACTATAAGTTTTATTGAAGGACTTCAAAAACCTGAAAAAACTTATTTTTCACACGGGATTTCTAAGAAATGTTACCATGGAAATGATTCCCCACATCTTTATCATACTTTTAACCCACAATTAAATTCTATAGTAGATATGCTTGAAGAAATATTAGTATCCATAAAATTTCAAAGAAATAAGGAAAAAGAGAATCTTAAAGAAGAAAAATTTCAAAATATAATCAACATAACAGATTTAAAAGTAAAACCACCACTAAAATTATGAATATTGAGAAAAAATTAGAAGAAGTTACAATGCTTTTTAAACAATTAAAAATGGCTCAAGAAAATAATATTATGGAACAAGGATTTCAAATAGAAGAAGAATTAGTAAATTCTAAAAATATAGAAAATGAAGAACACATCCTAGATTATTCAAGTGACGAAGAACCAGCAGTTCCAATACAAGTAAAAAAATGAAGCTGGAACATCTAAAGATAATCAATCTCAATTTAAATGGGAAACATGTTTTGATAATTATGCTTTTAAAAAAGGGTTTATAAATAAAGATTCAAAATATA
>NC_029780.3:94976469-94980575 GCF_000817695.3 Arachis duranensis
ACTCAAAAAAGATTTGCAAATATAATTAGAATTTGCTGTCAGGATAATGAAGAAATACCCCAAAAATATGGTTTTAATAAAAATTTTCAAAGAAAAAGAAAATATCAATTTAGAAAAAGAAAATACTATCCAAATTGGAGAAAAAAGAGGTATTTTAGAACAAGAAATAACAATAAAAATAAAAGGCAAAAAAATAACTATTGCCCAAATAAAAAAGAAAATTGTAAGTGTTGGTATTGCCAAGAAAAAGGACACTATGCAAATGAATGTCTAAAAAAGAAGGATAAAAAGAATCTTACTAAACAAATAGAAATTGCTAAGTCTTGTTTCATGGAACCATTAGAGAAATCTGATGATAACTTAGACTATATTTTTGAATATGTCTGAGAAACAGACTCAGAGATTGAGTAATAATGCCACGTTTATTACTATAAAAATAACAGAAAAGTTTATAAATGCTTTCATAGATTCTGGAACAACACAATGCTTTGCTAGTTCAAATATAAAACTTGATTGGAAGAAATTAAAGAAACCATTAAGAGTTAGAATAACTGACAAATCAATACATAAAATTGACGAAAAAGCAGAGATGGCTGAAATTTTTATTCAAAATTATAGGTTCATTGTTCCATCTATATATATGTTAGATTCTGGAATGGATTTCATCATAGGAAATAACTTTTTAAAGTTATATCATCCATTCATTCAAGAATTAACATATATAGTTTTAAAAGCTCCACACGATTCTTCAATAAATCAAAAATCAAAACGTATAAAAACCCTATTCCGCAGGAGATAGAGAAGAGTTCTCATTAGAATGTAGAGATCTTTTGGAAAAAGGAATTATAAGATTAAGTAAAAGTCCTCATGCGGTTCCTGCCTTTTATGTTGAAAACAATAATGAAATTAAAAGGGGAAAACAAAGAATGGTTATTAACTATAAGAAGATGAATTAAGCAACTATTAGTGATGCTCATAAACTTCCAAGAAAAGATTCTATTTTAGAAAAAATCAAAGGAGCAACTTGGTTTTCATCTCTTGATGCAAAATCAGGATATTGGCAACTTCATTTAGACGAAGAAACAAAGAAATTAACTGCTTTTACTTGCCCAACAAAAGAATCAACAAGTGTGTTGCTCTATGAATGGAATATATTACCATTCGGATTAAAACAAGCCCCAGGTATTTATCAAAGATTTATGGAAGAAAATCTAAAAGAGTTAAATGAATTTGTTTTAGTGTACATTGATGATATACTAGTTTTTACAAAACAAGATAAGGAAGATCATCTTCAAAAATTATTAATAGTTTTAGAAAGATGTAAAGAAAAAGGATTAATTCTTAGCAAAAAGAAAGCAAGAATAGCAAAACAAGAAATAGAGTTTCTTGGATTAATTCTATCCACCCAAGGAAAGCTAAAACTTCAGCCAAATGTCCTAGAAAAGGTAAATTTATTTCCTAATAAAATAGAAGATAGAAAACAATTACAAAGATTTTTAGGGTGTATAAATTATATTTCTGATCAGGGATTTTTAAAGAATATAATAGAATACACTAAAAGTTTATTTCTAAAAATAAGTACTAAAAAAGAATGGAAATGGGATGAAAAAGATAGTATGCAAATTCAAAGAATTAAAGAATTATGTGAAAAACTTCCAGAACTTTATATTCCAGAAGAAAATGACTACTTAATAGTAGAAACAGATGCCTCAGACATAACCTGGTCAGGATGTCTAAAAGCTAAGAAAGCTATAAAAAGCTTGGAACGAGAAAAAGAATCACTAGATTCTAAATATTCTCCAAAGAAATTACTTTGCAGGTATATTTCAGGGACTTTCACTCCAACAGAACAGAGATATACCACTCATGAAAAGGAAACTCTAGCAGCAATTAAATCTCTTAAGAAATGGAAAATTGATTTACTACCCAGAGAATTTACATTAAGGACAGATTCAAGTTACCTAATAGGTTTTATACGATATAATTTAAAAGTTGATTATAATCATGGATGATTGGTAAGATGGAAATTATTTTTGTTACAATATCCAATAAAAATTGAATATATTAAGGGTGACAAAAATGTTATTGCAGATACATTAACGAGAGAATGGAGTTCGTCTACAACACATTAGATCAAGAAATTAAAAAATATGAACAAGAACTCGAAAAATGCAAGCATTGTCAGCAAATAAGGACACAGATCCAATCCCTCAAGAAGGCCATTGAAGCAATGAAATCAACACAACAAGCAAAACCAACAGAGTTCAGCCAGCTAAGCCTGGTGGACAAATCAGGTGAAGAAAAAATTTCAGAAAATAAAACAATTGCTGAAATCATTAAAAAATCCACCCAAGATAAAAAATATTATGTAATTTATAATGGCCCCATGAAAGGAGTATATGATGCCTGGGAAAAAGCAGCACCATTCACACATCAATCAAGGATAATTCATAAAGGAAGGTTTCTAACACTGGAAGAGGCAAAGGAATCCTTCAGGGAATATGAAGCTCTCCATCCAGAGCAAACCCTAAAAAGAGTAGATAAAGCTCCAATTCAAACCCAGAGAACAGGGATAATAAGAAACATTCCTACAAGGGCTGAAATCAAGAAAAAGAAAAGGGTCTGTAGATCAAATCTCAGAGAAACCCTTAACATAGTCCTGAATTGGACTGAAGAAAAAAGGGCAATTTTGGGATATTATCCTATTGCCAAAGAACAGCTAACAAAACTAGTTATATTTCCAGATGCTTCCCCATCGGATACCTATCAGTTTTTCCAGTATGGATTGATTGATACAATTTTAATTTTTAATGATCTAAAAATTATTGGTGAGTTTCCTGCAGGATTTGTTGATGCAGTAAAGAGATTTAAAAATATGATTGACAATGTAAATCCAAGGGATATATCCCTAAAATTTACGAATAGCCAACCTATTTTTAATGAAAAAGAAGAAGAATGCTTGGTTCCAGCACATCAAGTAATCTTCATGTCCGTCTTCCCAGGAAATTTTCAACCAATTGATCAAGTTCAAGATTTAACAATCTACAGTCATGAAGGAAGACTACTTAACAATTTACAGTCATGAAGGAAGACTAGCCAGCACACTAGCAAGGGTCTTCGAAAGAACTCAAAAGATAACAAGGGAATCTCACACAAGAATCAATTATAAAAGCAAAAATACTCTGCTTGTGTCCAGTAAAAGAAATGAAATTGAAGAAAGAGAGATGAGACTCTTGGTAGAGTTTGAATCTGCATTCTACAATCTATCCGGGCTCTTAGAAAAACTCCCTGAAGGGATAAAAAGGAATCTCTGCTATTTGATAAAAAACAGAGAAGACCACAAGTGCCAGCTGTGTGTCTCAAAAATATCTGAAGAAAGCAATAATGAAATAGGATCCACCCACATGATAAAAGAAGAAGACAGCTCATCCACTCACATAAAAGTGAAAGAGGAGGACAACACATCTGAAGCATCTCTCAACATTATTGCATAATGACGTAAGCGCTTAGGTCATAGAGCACCAACAATGTAGCTGGTGCAAGAGAACAAACAATGACGTAAGCAATGACGTCATAAGAAGGGTAAGGATGGGAATTGTCCATCAAACCCAACTATTATAAATAGATTGCTTAGGCAATTGTAGAAGGCATCAAACAATAGAAAGCAGGAGGCTAAGAGTACTCATATGCTAGGAGAGAAAGGAGGAAGCTGCTGAGACGATTCTATAGTTTGAAGAAGAATTCCCTTAGGAAAAACCAATTCTAAACTCCCTTCTGGAGTTAGTATCTACAATCTCCCCACTGGAGATAAAAACATCTTATGTAAAATATACTAAATAAAGGAAGTTTTTCTCCAGAAAGGTACGCCTTTATCCTAATCTCTTAGTTATGAATTATTTAGAAAGCTTAGAATTAACAGAAGAATCTGATTATTATAGATTAACTGCTTTATTAGATAATGAAAAACAGACTATTCTAAAAACAGAATTAAATCTCAAATCAAATGAAAATTTTAATAAACAAAATCTTTTAAAAGAAGTTTTTAATAGAAAAAATATAATATACTATGAAAAAATTCAACTTGAAGCCCCTATAAAGATAAAATC
>NC_029780.3:94980856-94982624 GCF_000817695.3 Arachis duranensis
AAAATTAGTTTCATCGAATTTTCAAATAAGAGAATCTAAAATTAATAGCCCTTTAAGTTTATCCAAGTTAAAGATTAAAGAAGAAGATTCTGAAATAAAAGAATTAACAAAAAAGGTCGAAAAATTAAATGAAACCCTAAACATTAAATTATGACAATAAATAAAGAAAAAATATATGTAACTTATCAAGACAAGAAACAAGAGCTCTTTGAAAGAGAACATCGGTTGAATTATTTACAGTTTTCTGAAATAAATCAAAGAGCATTTGAAGCTCTAAAAATAATTTATGACAAGTTAAAAAGAGAACTCGAAGAACTAGAAAAATTAATAGAATCTCTAGAAAATAGTGATGAATCGATGATAGAATTTGCAGAAATTTTAAGATAAATAATGAAGTATACAAAGATTGAAAGACCAGAAAATAAAATAAATAGGAAAAGGGCGAAAAAAAACCAGAAAATAAAATAAAAAGGAAAAGGGCGAAAAAATTAAAAAGGAGTATAAAAGGGAATTAAATAATCTTCAGATTGAAATTGATGACCTTATAATAAAAAGGATAGAAATAAGAATAAATATAAACAAGTTGGAGTTAAACTTAAAAAATTTATAAATGCCTGGAAAACCATATTATGACTTAAAAGAACTAAAACTGTTAAAAGAAAAAATGGAAAATGAAGTTAAAAAATTAAAAAGATATTTAGAAACAACAGAAAGTGTAGAAATAAAAGAAGTTTTTGAGGATTTAAGAAATTATATTAAAGAAAAAGACAAATGTAAAACCCGGTTAATTAACGGCTAATTAACCCATAAATGAGAATTTATTCTAGAAAGCCCAAAATGTGATTTTTGTGGCTAAATATGATAGAGGAGATTGAGACGAGAATTTCGGTACCAATTTTATAGAAATCGGACCAAGATTGGACCGAACGGGCCAAACCGGGCCAATTGGACCTAAAGTGGGCCCTTGGCCCAACATAACTAAAGCAAAACCCTAGTTTTCAGCACTCTCTCTCCTCATTAGCCACACACACACGCTGAAAAAGAGAGGAAATGGGGGAAGAACACTCTCTCAAACCTCTATCTCTCACTTGATCTTCAAACCACCATAACTTTTGATTTAGAGCTCCGATTGCCGCTCCGTTTGCGGCCACGCGTTCACCGCGGAGAGCTCTACAAAACCCATACAATCAATCTTGAGGTAAGCCACGTGTTGCTGTTCGAAATTCTAGCCCTTATTTTCGAGTTTCATGGGTGAAATGTTGAGATTTTGGGTTCTTTGACGTTATAGGACCCAACTCTCTTGAAGGAGAAGGTTAATCTTATCTCCTTAGACCTTGGGTGTGGTAAGATTCTCAACCCTAGTATAATTTGTGATTTTATGATGTTTGGGTTTTGAGATGTTGTGTATGGGTATGATGGTTGTGGCTTAGGTTGTGTGTGTGTGGATATTGGAGCTTGATTGGTGATTTTGAAAAGCTTGGAAAAGGTTTGGTGGTGAAAAATCTGTTCTTGGAGGTGTTGAGGCCTTGAGAGCTTGTGGATAGGTGATTTGGAAGTGCTCCGGTCGAGCTTGGGAAAATCGGCTAAGGTATGGTTTCGGTTTCCCGTATCTAATATGTAATGTGGTAGGAAATACTTAGGCTAGAGGCCCTAAGATAGGCATTGAATGGTTGAAGTTGATTAATAATTGAGATATATGATGTGGTCATATATGTGATGATGATTAATGATGCCTTGGTGGTATGATGTATGAGAAATATGCATGTTG
>NC_029780.3:94983072-94983974 GCF_000817695.3 Arachis duranensis
CCACGCGTTAGCGTGCATGACGCTTGCGCGTCGATGAAGTTTTTGAGGCCATCCACGCGTGCGCGTGGAGTGCGCGTACGCGCGGACCTGTTTTCATCCCAAAGTTGATTTTTGAGTTTTAAAAGCCAAATTTCATACTTCTGAGCCTCCGATTTCACCACTTATATCTTAAATCATTATGATAAGCCTAGCTATGAGAGAAGGAGCTAGTGGATGTGGTAACTTGCGAGTGAAGCAAGGGAAAATGATTGATCAAGGAGGATCATTAATGATCATGTGAGATGTGGAGGATGGTGGTGGAAGTGCTTGTATGCCATTGGCCGAAGGGCCGTAATTGTTTATGAATGGGCTGGTTCTGGATTGAACCGTGAGCCGGGATAGCTGTGTATGCTATGGATATTGGCTGGTTATGGATTTAACCGTGAGCCGGATGGCTGATATGGATGTTGATCCATGGATGAGAATTCATGCATGTTTATGCTGAATTATTGATAATTGTGATTTGCACTTCCACTATCTGTGATACGAGTTTCCCTGGGTAGTAGCAGTGGCTAGCCACCACGTGCTCCAGGTTGAGACTTGATACTCTGTTGACCCTATGTCGTAAGTGTGGCCGGGCACTGTGAAAGACCCGGATGAGCTCGCCCCCGTAAATATTCACCAGTGAGGGTGATGGATATAGATCATGATTATGATCTAGTTTATGACGAGTATAACTCGAGTTGGGGATGCATGACAGAGGGACAGTCCAATGGTTAGCTACCAGGACTTGTCGGGTTGGCTCTATAACCGACAGATGATATCATCAGCCCACTAGGAACAGGCATTCATCATATGCATACTATATGAATTGTTCGAGATTGCCTATTTGACTGCATATTACTTGCTAATTGTCTAAATGC
>NC_029780.3:94984844-94985037 GCF_000817695.3 Arachis duranensis
ATTGGTTATCCTTGTTCGTTACGTTATCGATCGGAGTGTTGCGCTTTAAGGTTGCGGTTTTTGTTTACCCCTTTTTCTACAAAGGCTCCTAGTTATAATCAATCATTCATAGTACTATACGTACTAAATTTTTATTTTAGAGGTCGTAATACCTTGCCATCTCTGAATTATGACTTAAGCATAAGACTCTGTA
>NC_029780.3:94985249-94985547 GCF_000817695.3 Arachis duranensis
ATATTGAGACTGATCAACTTAATATCGATTGTTTGGTGTGTATAGGAACCAGATGGCGCCTCGTGGACGCGGTAGAGGTAGTGCGAGAGGTCGTACGAATGCTCGTGCGTCGGAGAATAACCCTTACGACCCGGTGAACTTTATGACTGCGTTGGAGAACATGGCTGCTGCTATGCAAGCCACTGCTGAGGCTCTTGGTCAACAGATGAACAACCACGGTAATGATGGAGGTGGAGTTCAGGGCCCAATGACACTGGCAAACTTTTTGAAGGTTAATCCACCTAAGTTCAAGGGAACT
>NC_029780.3:94985941-94987089 GCF_000817695.3 Arachis duranensis
AGTAAACAAGTGTAGGGTTGCTGAGGAGTGTGTGAAAAGGGCAACTGCTGAGAAAGGGATTCACAGAGGATCATTCCCACAGAACCGAGGGAAGAGCTTTGCACCTAGAGGTCCGTCTTTCAAGAGGGGAAGCTCTTTCAGAAGGCCCAACAACAACAACAATTTCCAAGGAAAGAAGTATGGGAAGCAGCCTCAGAATGATCAAGCTTGTACTAGGTGTGGAAGTCACCATCCGGGAGCACCATGCAAGACCGGATGGGGCTTGTGCTACAATTGTGGGAAAGCGGGGCATAAAGTCGCAAACTGCCCGGAGAAGCAGAAACAAGGTGCTGTGAAAGCACAGCAGACTGGTCGAGTGTTCACCACTTCAGCTGTAGGAGCTGAGGGATCTGAGACACTCATTAGAGGTAACTGTGAAATAGCTGATCAAACCTTAAATGCTTTATTTGATTCGGGAGCATCACATTATTCATTGCATTTGAGAAAGCCCATGAGTTAGGACTGAAGATTGTAACCTTAGGTTATGACCTAAAAGTATATAATGCTACCCATGAAGCCATGGTGACTAGGCTAGGATGCCCGGAAGTTTCCTTTAGGTTCAAGTAGCGTGATTTTATTCATAATTTAATCTGCTTACCGATGATTGGTCTTGATCTTATCTTGGGATTGGACTGGTTATCTAAGAACCATGTTCTGCTAGATTGTTCTACAAAGTCGGTGTACTTTATGCCGGAGGATACTGAAGGGCCGGTCGTGGTGCATAATTATTACTTGAATTCGATGATGGTGAACTGTTCCGGAACCGAATGTCAGGGTATCATGTTGTTAACAGCGGGTGTTTCGGGTGATGATCAAAGGTTGGAACAGATTCCGGTTGTGTGTGAGTTTCTGGAAGTGTTTCCTGATGATATTGATGAGTTTCCACCTAACCGAGAGGTTGAGTTTGCTATTGAATTGGTGCCCGGAGCGGGACCAATCTTAAGTGCTCCTTATAGGATGTCACCGTTAGAGATGAACGAGCTAAAGTCTCAGTTAGAGGATTTGTTGGAAAAGAATTTTATACGCCCAAGTGTATCTCCGTGGGGTGCTCCAGTGTTACTGGTGAAGAAGAAGGATGGGAGTATGCGGCTCTGTGTGGATTACAGGCA
>NC_029780.3:94987581-94988115 GCF_000817695.3 Arachis duranensis
GCAAAGACACTCCGTTTGTTTGGACTCCTGAGTGCGAGGAGAGCTTTCAGACATTGAAGAGAAAGTTGACCACTGCACCTGAGTTAGTGTTACCCGAGCCGAATGAGCCATTTGAGGTGTATTGTGATGCCTCCTTGAAGGGTCTAGGGTGCGTGCTGATGCAGCATCGTAATGTGGTGGCGTATGCCTCACGACAGTTGAGACCTCATGAAGTTAGTTACCCTACGCACGATTTGGAACTCGCTGCGGTTGTGTTTGCATTGAAGGTGTATAGGCATTACCTCTATGGGGTTAAGTTCCAAGTTTTCTTTGATCATAAGAGCTTGAAGTATCTCTTTGATCAGAAAGAGCTCAATATGAGGCAGAGAAGGTGGATGGAATTGTTGAAAGACTACAACTTTGAGTTGCATTACCATCCGGGAAAGGCGAATGTAGTGGCAGATGCGTTGAGTCGGAAGTCGTTATATGCGGCTTGGATGATGCTTCAAGAGGAGAAGTTGCTCAAGGGATTCGAGAGTCTGAAAATTGGTGCTC
>NC_029780.3:94992433-95013365 GCF_000817695.3 Arachis duranensis
CTCCATTAAATAATACAAACTGTGATTACTCCTCTTATGGGAGATTTTGGAGAATAGGTTTTAGGTATTTGTGTCCCTTTGGGGTTTTCCTTATTTTATCATATGTATATATTGTTATGCTTGGACCGGTTATCTTCGCAGCCGGATCTTGAGTCTTGATATTCCTGTTTTTGACACTCCTTTGTATATATATAATCTCGCGTTGGTTATCCTTGTTCGTTACGTTATCGATCGGAGTGTTGCGCTTTAAGGTTGCGGTTTTTGTTTACCCCTTTTTCTACAAAGGCTCCTAGTTATAATCAATCATTCATACTACTATACGTACTAAATTTTTATTTTAGAGGTCGTAATACCTTGCCATCTCTGAATTATGACTTAAGCATAAGACTCTGTATGGTAGGGTGTTACAACAAACAGATAAAAGATTTTATATACAATAATCCATGCAAAAAAGAATATTATAAATTAAAACAAGATTGAAAAATCAGAATTATAAATACTAGTAATACGGTCAATACTTTTTATTATGAATTGGCAAATTATTCGAAGAGTTAATAGAAATTTCGAAAAAGAAATTAAAAGAAAAGACGACTTTAAAAATTGGTATCAGAGCCAAGTTAACGATTAAGGGTAACACTTTCTCTTTAAACAACACTTTTAATGACACGCTTTTTCAGCCACAAAAAGACAAAAATCTGTACAGACACATCTGTACACTAGATGGCCCCTTTATAATAATGGGATCGACATTGATGAACAAATTATTATTGATGGGCCCACCATTTAAATTGTTACAGAAAAATGTCAAAAAATACTGATACCATGGATCATGTAGTAGTTGTAGGGTTAGTACTCATCTAAATTCAGTTTTCTAGGTGTTGATGGCAGCATGTTGTTATCCATATTGTGTGACACCGCTACAGTCTTCAGTAGCATGTAATAGTGTTGTTTCTGTACGGTAATTTGAGTCGAGGTATAACTCCTTCTAGTGTTGAGGTATAACTTCTTCTTTTGTATGGAGTTTTCTGTCCTAAGAGTACAGACGCCGAGTTATACTTCAGCCGTCGAAAAACACCAGATGAGGTTGGGACTGCAAAGAGACTCCAACGTTCTAGTTAGTAAGAGAAGAAGATGAATATAAAGTTATTCAAAATGAATAACGTACCTCTTTGCATAGTTGAAGTTTTGTATTTATAGAATTATTGTGTTGCAGACGGTTACTCAATGAGCCTAATATTGTGGAGTTGTAGAGGATGTTAGCCTATTGTGGTAACTGCTATTTAGTGATGTGCTTGTTAGGAGAGCAAAGCACGTACTCCACGTATTCTTGATGTAACACGTGCTTAGTTTTGAATAGATTCTGATTTATAGTTTTACCGGATTATAGCCAACGGATCATAGCCCCCAAACTTGACTGAACGTTTTTAATTAAACAGGTTGAGCTTTCGTCCTATAAATCGGAATTGTGATTATAGCAGCCCCAAAACTCAACTTGTTAGATTAAAAAGAAAGAAAAAAAAGAAAAATTAGTAGTGAAAAAGTTATATTAAAAGACTGTGAACGATCAAATTGATAAAATAGATAAACAAATAAATAAAGATAGATAAAAAAGATTAGAAAGTGAGATATTTATGTTTATCTTTAAATCAGTTATGCAATGAGTGGTAACCCACAAACTTAGTCAGTTAGTCAAACATTTATTGAAAAACTAATTGAATGGTAAGAGTTGTTCGATCAATATGATTGTGTGAGGGATACTTTTTCAAGAACAATTTTTCGTGGCATGCATATAGTATTTGATTGACACGAACTGAAATGTTCGAAATTATGTATTTGTTGATGGAATTGATTGTATAATCTGAGAATATAATGATCAATTGTCTTGAGAATTTTTTTAACCCACAATAACTTATTGACAGATTTCTTACTCAAAGTAATTAATTATTGAATATTGAGTATATAATAATTATGTTGCAACATAAATAAAATGCGTTGAAAGTAAACATGTATAATAACCGATCCCAAAACGGGTTCAAGATCCAACCTAACAAGTTAATAAGTGAGTTTCGCCTCTTCTTCTCCTTCCTCATTGGAAGCACGCTGATTTTAGAAAAGGAAAGTAAAGAACATGCAAACCCTTGATTCCAAAATTCAATCTCACATAATTTTCGATTTAGAGCTTCGATCGACGAGCCGTTTGTACCAATCTAAGTTTTTGAAAAAATAAATAATGTGTTATTTACAATTTATTATAATTGTTGAGAATTTTATGTTAAGAAAATTATTTTACTGAGGATAATTAAATAGAGTTTCATGAAAATTGAAGTTTAAATTAATTAGAATTTTATTATAATCTTTATTATAATTGAATATTTCACATAATTTTAGTAAATTGAAAAATAACAAAAGAACTGTGTTCGGTAGCTCGGGTACTGGATGGTTCGGGAGATCCTTCGGATGGTAAAATGGGGTTTCCGCCTGGTTTAGAGTTGCGGAGATGGAGATGGAGCAGCCGATTTCCCGAGTTCTCGGTGTGGAGAGAGGGGGTGTCACCTGCAAAGAAACTCCGACGCCCAAGTCAGTGTCGTGTATAGGTGGTAAAAGAGAAAAGTTGTGATGATGTACCTTGGGGGAGGGGTAGGACCCTACCCTTATATACCTTGTTAGTGGGGTGGGCCCTGCAAGGGAAGGCCTCTTTCCAGGAAACTTTGCTTCCCACAGCTGTCAAGCAGCTGGCAGCAAGGATGCGTGTTCAGGCCGGGGACCGGGCGATTCGTAAGCGCCGACCTGACCGTGCAGGCCGGTTAGTTGCGAGTCGGGCGCTAACTCTGCTCAGCTGGGCTGGGCTGCAACAGTAGCTCGGGTACTGGACGGTTCGGAGAGATCCTTCGGATGGTAAGTGTAAGGCCTAAAACTTTTGAAAAGCCTTATTTTAAATTGATTTCAATTTATTTATTCATTAAAGATTTTAATTTAGAAATTATTTAATTAAAGCTAATTAAATAAAGTTTTGATGATTAAATTAGAATTTCTCTTTAATTTTATAATTGTTGGATAATTTTCTATATTTGAACTATAAAATTTAGTAATTGCAAAATAGTAAGAATTTTGTATAAATTGATTTAAAGAATTGAGATTTTAGAATTTAATATATTTTAATTTTTATGAATAAAATAAATTAATTATGTTATCTCTAATTATTGAATTAGAGTCTTTATTTAAAAATAATTTATAAATTGATAAATAATTAAATAGTATTTTTACAAATATTATTAATAGATTAAAAATTAGTTCTTGATTTTCAATTACTCCTAATTTTTGTGAAATGGCTGAATTACTCCTAACCCTAATTCTCAAATTGAAAACCCTAATTCTAAATCCCTAATCAGAAATTCAATTTCCCTTTCCCAGCCGCCATTACCGCTCCCCCCTTTCTGAAACAACAACACAGCCTCACCTTCTCTCAATGTAACAAACACACACGCACACTGAGGGAACGAGAACCAGAGAGAAATAGATCAGAGAGAAGAGGGAATCTGAGAGAGAAGGAGCACGCCGGTGGAGGGAGGAGCTCGCGCCACGCTCGTGAACCGCCGCTGCCTCGCGCCATGAATCTCGTCATCCCTACCGCAGCTGTCTGCGCCGTCGTTCTTGCCACGAAGCCAGCGCCGCCGAGCCAAGTGCCATTGCGTCACTGCGGCTGTGCCATCACGGATGAGGAGAGAGGCGACAAAGGGAGAGAGAGAGTCCGTGGTGGAGAAAGAGGAAGCGCGCTCGCGAGGGATGTCGAAGCTATGCTCCGCCGCTGTGCTGCGCAAGGTCGCCGTCGTCGCCTTAAGGCTCGCCATCGTCATCCTCGGCGGGTGCCCTTGCTGCCGCTGGTGGAGTCGAAGAAAGGATTCAGGTCGCCATTAATGGGGATAGTCGGAGCTATTCTGAGGTTTTTGCCGTTGATTCTGATTCTATTCTATTTGGATTGAAGCTGTTGCTGCCTCAGTCGCCGGTGAGTCATGCACTGCCACCAGAGTCGAAGACAGCACCAGCCTTGTTCTGATTTCAATTCTCCTATTCTTGAAACTGTAACGCTTTAAACCTTGCTCTGTTTTTATCTTATTCCTTTGTTTTCTTCCTGGCTTAATTATAGGATTATGGATTACTATTCTAATCATTGTTGGTTTATCGTTCGAAAAAGGCATAATTAATGCTGAGGTCGTTGTTGTTCTTGCTCCGAAAGAACTGATGTCACCGTTGCTGCCATTGGTTCTGAATCCTATTACATTGATTCTGGTTTGCTTTTCTCCTTAGTTCTCACCTATTTGGCACGTTCTGTTTTGTCACTTTTAATTGCCATATTCTTGTTTTAATTCAATTCTGGTTTTTAATTTAATTTGAATCTTCCAGAGCTATGTTTGCTTTTGATTCTTATCCACTTCGAATCCTTATCTTGCTACAACCATCGTCACTGCCAAAAGAGATTGAAAATGCTGCTGTTTCGGTTGCGTGCTTGCTGCTGCCATAAAATTAAAGGAGAAGGGAGTTACCACGTTTAATCCATGTGAATTCAGCTAATCGAGGTAGGGGCATTTTTATTAGAACTCATTTTATTCTTAAGAGTTGTTATAAATTGATATTTAGGCTAGTAAATATTTTTTGTGATTATGGAGTCTTATGAGTTGAGCTGAAATGCCTTGAATGTATGTGATTGCTTACTTGTGTGTGGCTAGTTCTGAATATTGAGTTGATATTAAGATAGTGAATGAAAGATTAGTTTGAAAAATTTGATTCGAATGTTTATCAAGTATAATTTGAGAATTGGAAAATGACTTGATGTTAGAATCAGTTTGACTTCGGAAAATGATTTGAGATTTGTGAATGACTTGGGTTTGAAAATGTTGGAAAGAGTTATGAGAAAATGTTAGTTGACTTTGTTGGAAATGAATTGGAATCTGAAAAGGGTTATAATGTTGGAAATGAGCTTGATTTGTAGAAAAAATGAATTTAAGTTGAAAATGGTTTGAGATATTAAAATTGTCCTGATTTTGGAATTGAGTTGAAAGGAGTTTGAGAAATGGTTTTGTTGGGACCCAGAAAGGGTGGTAGAGAGTCCGAGTATTAGAGGAGATGTTGCCAAAATTTTATAAATTGGAAGTTTCATTTGAGGTAAATTAAAAAGATTTGTTTTTAAATATTAATTGTTTTAAGATTGGTTTATAATGAACGGAATGGAAAGAATGATGATGAGGATTTTCTTTGAAATATGGTTTTTGAATGAATTTGGAAATGAGATTTGGATTGAAGAATGGTTATGATATTGAGAAATGTTCAGATATGGATTGAGAACGTTGAAACATGATTTTTGAATTATTTATATGGCTTATGAATTTGAATTATCTAAGATATGAGGTTCCCTGGATTAAGTGTCGTGGCTTTCCACCACGTGTACCAGGTTGAAAACTCAATACTCTGTTGACCCTACGACGTAAGTGTGACCGGGCACTATATAAATTCCCGGGAATGTTACCCCCATTGAGCAATATTGATTATTTGAGAAAAAGCTATGCATAGACTCTTGGGGATGCACGTCGGGGGACAGTCTAAGGACAATTCAGACTTGTTGGATTGGCTGGATAACCGATAGATGAGCCTCATCAGCTATAGGACAGGCATGCATCTTATGCATTTGTATGCTTTGTTTGGGTTTGAACTTGTTTGGGTTTGCCTAATTGCTAAACTGTTCTTAACTGCTACTTGATCTATTTGCTGTAATTGCTACCTACTTGTGCTTTCCTTGTCTGTCTTGCCTGTGTTTGTCCTAGCATGCTACATTTGAGAATGAATTTTGGTGCTGAATTAGCGATTGTGTTGTTGATTGCGTGGTTGGTTTCTGACTGAGATTTTCTTTTAAGAAAGGAAGGATTTTGGATTTTTGAAAGATTAAACATTATTTTTTTGAAAAAGGTTTGGAACGTTTACCTATTGGTTTTTAAAAGATTCATAGAGCAATGATAATCACTGAGCTTGAAAATAGTTTTCTTATTAAATATCTTCTTATGACAACTTTGAAACTCCATGGTGAGACCGTGTGGTTAGGTTCTCACCCCCTACAGCTTTACCTTTTCAGGAACCGAATGAAGAAGCATTAAGAAGAGTTATACTGCATTTGGTTTATATGTTATTGTATTAATTAGATTATTTTCTTCCCTCCTCTTTGTTATTATAAGTTTGTAAGAGGGATAGGAATTGTATGTTTTATATGTATATTATATTGTGAGTTATTATGTAAGGAGTCTTGTATATGAATCTATGCCTGCTTGTATTTTTCTTAAGATAAAGTATTTATTTTCGGTTTTCAAAGAAATCAGCGATACAGTGTCGAGTCACAGGCTCCTATTTTAGTATTTAGTATGTAAAGTAGTCGTAATACTTCTTGCTATTAGAGTCGCGTAGCCAGAAGCATGACTTCTGAGAGTGAGGGTGTTACAGTAAGTTAGGGTTTCTGCCCGGTTCAGAGTTGCGGAGATGGAGCTGAAGCAGCCGATTTCCTGAGTTCTTGGTGTGGAGAGAGGGAGTGTCACCTGCAAAGACACTCCGACGCCCAAGTCAGTGTTGTGTACAGGTGGTAAAAGAAAAAAGTTGTGATGACGTACCTTGGGGGAGGGGTAGGACCTTCCCCTAACCCCTTTTCCCCTTCAACGTAAACATGCTCACACAAAACACATACACACATAGAGCCAGAGGGAAAAATGGTGAAGAAGAGGGGAAGAGAGAATAGACGATGCTGGTTGGGGGCTCATCATCGTCGCCGTCAAGCATGAAGGATGGAGAAGACAGATCCCGTGTTCGAGTGAGAAGAGGAGTTGCTGTCCGTACTACTGCCTCCATTGCTGCCAATCTGCCACTGCCGTTGCTAGGACTCATCATGGGAAGCATTGCCGTTGCCGTCATGCCCTGGTGCCGTCAATGGAAGCCACCGACGTCACCTGAGAAGAACCCAATGAGAGAGAGGGAGCTCACAGAGAGGAACGCGAAGCAGGAGCCTTCGTGTCGCGCCGTCGATCTGTCACCGTGTTGTTGGGCTGTCACCACCACCAAAGATCCGTCGCCGTGGGTTATTTTTGCCATTCAAGCCATTAATGAAGGGAGCCTTGCCGTTATATGCTAAGAGGAAGAGGAGCCACTGTCGAAAGAAGGTGCCGCTGCTGTGGGTAGAAGAAAGATGAGTCTCACAAGAATCAGGTGTAAGAAAGGGAAACAATGCTTTTGCTGCTTCTGCGTGGCCGCCGAAGCCCTCTGCTGCTGTTGGAGCTGCTGTTCGGCTGTCTTGATTGCGTTGTTAATGCGACATCGAGGTAGGGGATTTATTCTAAAATTAACTGTTTTAATTTATGAATGCCAATGAAGTTTAGTGAGTAACTGCAAATAATTTATGAATAATTTGTGTGATTGATTGATAGAAATAAGCTTGGTTTGAGGTTGTGAAATTTGGATTAAGTTTGGTATTGAGACAATGTTCTAGAGTTTCAATTAGTTTATTGAGTTTAGGTTATGGTTGTGAAGGTCACTGGATTTTGTTTTTGTGAGTGATTAATTGACAAGATTAATATTGGTTTTGATGCTGTGAATGAAATTGTTGAAAATTCTGATTTTATATGAGTATGCTGAATTGGTTGAGTTGTGGCTGTATTTTGATTATTGAGAATAAGTGTTTGCTGTTGATTTTAGTTATCTGATATATCGGAATTGCTGTGAAATTGACTTGTGACTGGTTGAAATTGGTTTTGGTGGTTATTGAAGGATTTGAACTTAAAGGATCAAACTGTTCTTAAGAACCTGATTTTGTGAATTAATATAGTAACTTTAAGAGTACATAAATAATTCTGTAATGGCTGGAATTGCGTGTGGTTAAATTCTGAATGAATTTGGACAAGTCTAGTTGATTCAGTTTAATTTTTGAAGTCGGATTGGTTGATTATGTCAAAAATTGTGAAGCATGATGGAAATGTTAATTATTGCGAATTGTGAATTTCTGATTGATTGGAAAGTTTTGCTTGATAATTGTTGAGAAAAAGGGGATGAGTTGTTAAGAAAGATGGAACCCGTAAGGATGGCTAAGTCCGAGTTTTAGGCGAGGTGTTACCGAAATTTTATAAAATTTGAGGTTTTGTTCTAAATGTTGTTTTATAAAAATTTGGATTTGGAAAATTATATTATTTGAATTTTGAATTTATTGAAAATAATAGATTTTGTTTTGAGTTTTATTTATTATATTTTGAGTTCAATTTATTTAGGAAAGGATTATATTATTTTGAGTTCGGTTTATATAGCAAAGAATTATGTTTCGATTTTAATTTAGTTAAGAAAAAGAATTTTTATAGGGTCGATTTAAATATGAAAAGACTTATCTTGTAGGGCTTGTTTGATGATGGTTAACGATTGTTTATAAAATTAAAAAGTGAGCCTTTTAAAAGGACTAAGGGTAGACCGAAGTGCTTGAAACAAATTTGATTCAAAATTTCAAAGGTAGAGATTATGAAATGATTTGGTGGTTGAGGTTTTTGGGAAACAATGTCTAAGAAAGTTAAGGAAAGTTTAAAAAATGGAAAGAAGATTTGGTTTTAAGTAATGGTTTTAAATACAGGAAAAACCCATGAACTGAGGATTCTTGTTTTGTTTGTGAATTTATCTTGGGGAAACCCACAAAATGAAGATCGTAGCTTGTTTTGTTGATCTCAAGGATAACCCACGAAGTGAGGATCTCTGTTTTGTTTGCGTATTGATCTCGGAGAAACCCACAAATTGAGGATTTCAGTTTTATTGTATGTTGATCTCAGAAAAAACCATGAACTGAGGATCTCTGTTTTATTTGTGTGTTGATCTCGGGGACGCCCACGAACTGAAGATTATTATTTCCCCTTGTGCGTATATTATGGGGTCGCACTTTGCGTCAACTGCCGGTAGTCACGAAGGAGTGATATTCTTACCACCGACACGTATGCACTAAAGACATAAAGGGAAATCATATCTGGGACTTGTTCCTAGGTAACGTCGGGCTGCAGGGTGTAAACCAACACGTGAGCTCATGGTCTACTTAGGACAGACATGCATCATATTGTTTGTGCATTTGCATTTGGTTGTGTTTGCTTGTATTACTTCTCTGTGGTTGTGCTGTTTATCTTTTTGTGACTTGTTCGTGTGTTGGTTTGGATCTCTTACTTGTGCTATTAGTTCACGGATGTATTGTGGCAAAATATTGTGATTGAAAAATGATTATGTGGCTGAGAGATGTGGAATGAAAATTTGTACCGGTTCAGAATTTAATAAAATAATTTCGTTGTGAGTATAGCCCAAACTGATATTTGATCCTCAAATAAAAGTTTAATTTTGTTTGTCACGACTGCAAACCAATAAAAATACCGATAGTATTAGATCTCGGGTCATCTCTCAAAAGAATTGCAGTGAGGTGTGCACATTATTGATTATGGTATTCAAGGGGTGGTTTGCAAATAAGGGGACAAGGAATTAAATGGCAAGAAAATAAAGAAAACAACTAAAGAAAGCAAGTAATAAAGAGAGACATTCATGTCAAGGATTGAGAATATAGGTTTTCTATCCTAGTCATTGGAAGAAGGTATAATGTTATCTTTACATGAGAGAAAGTCAAATAAGACTAGTTAATCTCAATCCAAAAGTCCTAATCAACTTACTAATAGAATTAGCAAGAGATTAGAGTCAATGGAAACAATATTAACTAACAACTCTAGATCACCAATATAAGTTGGGTATTAATAACTCAAGAGCACCTAATTTCTCTTCTCAAGTCAAGAATGCTCAAAAACTACTCTAACATCCAACCAAGCATTTTGTCAAACACTTGGAAGGCATAAAAGGAAAGCATATTAAATTGCAAGAAATATAAAATCTAACAACTACTCAATGCAAGAAATTAACAATAACAACTCAAACAAACAAGAAAAGAACATAAAACCTTAGATTGCATTAAAGGGAAGAAGAATTAACAAGAGTTCATATAACATAAAAGTAACCAAAATGAGAAATTAACAAGAAGAAATAAGAAAATCAAGACAATAGAACAAGAAAAATTAAAGGAAACTGATATATGAAGAATTTGTATGTTGGTTTAGAATCAATCAAAATAAGAATCAATTCGTAGTAGCATAGTCCAAACCAACAAATGAATTCTCATAATCAAATGTTAATACAAAGGATGTCACAATCAAAACACAAAATAACCAGGAGTTTGAAATCCTGGGTCGTCTTCTCTAGGAGTTGCAATTAAGTATGATCATCATTGGCTATTAAGAAAATGGGGGTTGGGAATGTAAGAGAGAGCAAGTAATGTAAATAGCAAGAAGGTAAATGAGCATGCAAGAATTAAAGTCAAAGTAATAAAAAGCAATGAAAATGGAAATTAAGTGCTAAAAGGGACTCTTGGTGATAATTGGGGAATTAAGAATTCCTATCCTAATTATGGACCACAAACATGGCAATAGTGTGGAATTAATCCTAATTAGTCAATCCTATTTGAGAATTAGTCAAAATGGCATAATTGATTCCAATTCCTAAGTCCTAAGTCAACACTAGTGGGTCACTTAGAGTCAATGGAAACCAAACTAATTAACAATCCTCACACAATGCAGAATGGACATCCACAACTCAAGTCCACCCAAACACCTAATTTCTCAACCAAGAGCGTGAAAACTAAACATGCAAGGAATTAAAAATCAAAGCAATAAAAGTCAAAGCAAATAAATGCAAGGAAAGAAAACTTCAAATGCAAGAAAACCTCTTGGCAAGTAATTGAGAGCTAAGGTTACCTATCCTAGACATTGACCACAAATACATGATGATTATGAAGAGCTAATCCTACTTAGTCAACCTTACATCGAGGATAAGTCAAATAGGCATAGTTGATTCCAATCCCTAAGTCCATGTCAACACTAATGGGTCACATAGAGTCAAGGGAGACCAAATCAACTAACTACCCTAATGTATCAACAAGAATGGACATCAATGACTCAAGGATCACCAAAGTCCCAATTTCAAGCCAAGAGTGGATAAAAACTAAGTGAAAACTAAGCCAAGCATTTTATTAAACACTTGGTGTGCATGAAAATAAAATAACATTAAATTGCATTAAAAATAAAATCTAAAATACCAAAAGCAAGAAAATCATAACAACAACTAAAGAAAACAATAAATGAACATAAAACATAAATTGACATTAATTGAAATTAAAATAACAAAGTATCCATAAACATAAAAATGACAAGATAAAGGAAATAACAAAGGAAATGAAGAAGAACAAAGATGCAATAATAATAAATAACAAGGAAAAGTAAATGAAAACAAGAATTAAAAGTAGAAATTGCAAGAAATTAAACTAAGAAACCCTAATTCTAGAGAGAGAGGGGAGCTTCTCACTATAGAAACTAAGAGAAAAACATGTAAAAGCTAAACCTAATTGTCCCCCTTCATCCTTCTTCAATTTGGCTTGAAATAGCTTTAGAAATGAGTTGGACTGGGTTTTGGTAGCCCAAAATTGCTCCCAGTGATTTGCAATTAATGACCTCACGTGCATGCAGTCGTGCGTACGCACAGTTGCACGAAATTTCCATTGTGCGTACGCACGACATTTTGTGCGTACACATCCTTGCACGAAGTCACCGTTATGCGTACGCATGCATCACTGTGCGTATGCACCTTTGCAGCAGCTTCCAAACTCCATTTCCTTCATTATTTCTCTCCTTTTGGATGCTCTTTCTTCACTTCTTCAACCCTAACTTGCCTTGAAAACTTGAAATCACTCGTGAAAACCATCAAGGCACCAAATAGGATCAAAGTGAATAAAATTTAGCAATAAAAAGGCCTAAAGAGAATATTTTCACTTCCAAGCATAAATTAGGAAGACATCATGAAACTATACTATTTCAATGGATAAATACAAGAAAGGTTGATGAAATCCACCCAAATAGAGCAAATAAATACCAAGAAACGTGGATTCATTACATCCTCGCACATAAACAATAGCATGTCCTCATGCTATACCAAAGGAAGACAAGAAGGGGAATCAACATTTATTCAATGTAACTATCTATATGCAATCTACCTATATGTATGTAACTATTATACCTTATACCATCTAACTATCTATATATATTTAATTAGTCCAAGTAAATCAATTTCCAAGAAAACATCTATATACAACCAAGGGCTAAAGCAATTATAACCAAATCCTATTCACAATTGAATTGAGTCATATAAAAGAATTTAAGCAAACTTGCAAGTAAAGCAATGATCATAGGTGGAAATATGGAATTGAGTGATTGAACCCTCATCGGATATGTGTATGCACTCTAATCACTCAAGTGTTTAGGGTTAATCCACTCAATTATCCTCTAATCATGCTTTCTAAAGTTTGTTCTTCATCTAACCAATCAACAAGTATTTAATGTACATATGCAAATATCATGAGGTCTTTTCAAGGTTGTAATGGGGCTAAGGTTAAAGGTAAGGATGTATATATGGCTAGGTGAGCTTGCATTTGAATCTTTGATTAGTCTAAATTATCACCTAACACACACACAACCTATAAACTTATAATATCAAACTTAGCTACCCATAATCTCACTTTTACATATACACACATACACTCATGCATCAAATTCAATTCCATCACATATGCATTGATTATTATTAAATTTCACATTGGGATAATTTTGTCCCTTTTCATTATTTCTCTTTTTCTCTTTTTTTCTTTTTTTGCTTTTTTTTTTCAAGAAGATAATATATATATATATATATATACCAACACATCAATGCATATGGTTTCTATAATATTACATGAGTATGCACCCCAAATTTTCAAGATTTTTCGACAAGAATAAAATACCTATTCATCAACCAAAGTTCCCACATTTTCTTCACACTTAAACATCACACACTCTCACTAACTTAAGCTACTCAAAGATTCAAATAAAGGGCATTTCATTATTTTTCGGTTAAGGTTAGTGATGTGGAAAAATAAAGAACAAAAGGGAATTATAAAGGCTTAAAGTGGAAAACAAAGGAAAATGAAATGGTAGGCTATTTGGGTTAAGTGAGCTATAATGAAGTGATGGCCTTAATCACATAATTACATAAATATACACTAAATAATGGATATATAGAATTAAACAAACTAAAGATGGCAATCATAAAGAAGAGCAACACACAAGAATGAAATAGGTGGTTAAATGGTATAACCACACAATAATGCAGCAACATCAAATAAACCAGTTTAGCACAAAAGTAAATCAATGAAATAGAAACATAGCATCAATAACAATTTAAACCAAACCAACAGCATCAAGCAGCATTCTTTCTTTGAGCAATGAACAAAAGTAATGGCCTAAAACACAGCACTAAATCAGCAACAATGCACAAAAAGAATTGATTCAGTCAACATTCCTTTATTGAATTCAACAATCAATTACAAGTAATGAAAATTCAAATAATTACACATAGCTCAATCCAAGAATGAAGTTCAATTTGAAATAAGGACTCAGCAGCAATGAGCATATAATGGCCCAAGGTACATCATCTAAACAGCAACAATATAGAAAAAAATAATGGACTCAATCAACATTCTTTTCTTTGAATTCCATAACCAATCAGAAGTATTCAACATGAACTTAAACAAATAAGCATCCTGAATCAAGTGATTAAGTTCAAATTAAAACACAAATTGCAGCAGCAGTAATAATTCAAACGCAGGAATTTCTCAAAATTCATGACTGCACAAACAACATTCTGGACTCATCCAAACAATGGCAATCAACAAGAACACAGCACCAATGGCAATTAACAGTGTGATGAACATGAACAAGAATACAGTAGTAGTAAACAGTCCAGTTCTAAGAGATAAATATAGGGGCAATCCATTTTCAAATACCAGCAGCAGCAAGAAAAGACCTAAATCAACTATCCAGTCCAGATTCTCTAACAACCTAAGCAACTAACATGTATTTCTAACTAACTTAATCAACAAAAATTAAACTAAGCTAACAGAAAATAGAAAATAGAACATAAAACAGAATTGAAAACAGAATAGAGAATGGAACTTGGAAGGGCAGAAACAGAATAGAGAAAGGGAAGGGACGAGAGAAGGGGAAATGAAAGCAGAGGGATGCCGGCCCAGAGGTCGTGGCTTCAATAGTGGTGATGGTGAGTGAACGGCCGGTGCAACTTAGCTGACCTGGTGGTGTGGCAGTGTGGGCGCTATTTCAATAGCAATGGCAGAGAGATGCCCAACAATGAAAACAGGGGCTTTGTCCTGTTCTAGCCTTCGAAGGCAGTGAAGAGAAATAGAGGGAACGGCTCGTGGATGGAGGGAAAGGGATGGTGACGAGTTGAGGCGCTGGTGACGTGATGGTGCTGTGGCGCTGATGGTGGAGGCTGTAGCGGCAAGGTTGGTTTGCGATAGTGGTTCGACGCCGAGATAGAGAGAAGGAAGGAGAATGTTGCAGCACTAGGGTAGCGCAAAGAGGTGGGTCTCGGCGGAAGTGAGGCATCGAAAAGGAGAAGACGAAGTGACACAAGAAGGAGAGAGGCCGAAAAGGGTGCAGCGGTGGGGTTGGGTAACAGGGCTGCAAAAACGGAAGGCGATGGTGGTTGGAAGTGAGGACCGCAATGATAAGCGGGCTGTGGATTAGGATTCGGTGGTGGCCTGAGGACAAGAGAATCAGGAATAGAGAACAAAGAAGGGATGGAAGAGTAAGGGGATGCGGACGCACCAACTGTGCGGGCGCCATGGACAGGGACCATATATTGAAGTGTGCGTACGTACGAAGTGAACTTTTTTTTAACATCACCCAACATCCTAGTATTCATAGAAACAAAAATTAACAAGAATATGCAACTATTTACATTCAACTTTAAATTTACCAATATTTTATTTTTCAAAACAAAATTTTTAAATTATTCAAATACTTGAAATATGCACAAACAAAAGCTACCAAAACTACTTCCACTATCCACAACTAATTAAAAGTTTCAAAATTGATATTCATGACAAGAATGGACATCAATGACTCATGGATCACCAAAGTCCCAATTTCAAGCCAAGAGTGGATAAAAACTAAGTAAAAACTAAGCCAAGCATTTTATTAAACACTTGGTATGCATGAAAATAAAATAACATTAAATTGCATTAAAAATAAAATTTAAAATACCAAAAGCAAGAAAATCATAACAACAACTAAAGAAAGCAATAAATGAACATAAAACATAAATTGGCATTAATTGAAATTAAAATAACAAAGTATTCGTAAACATAAAAATGACAAGATAAAGGATAACAAAGAAAATGAAGAAGAACAAAGATGCAATAACAATAAATGACAAAGAAATTAAATGAAAACAAGAATTAAAAGTAGAAATTGTAAGAAATTAAACTAAGAAACCCTAATTCTAGAGAGAGGGGGGAGCTTCTCTCTCTAGAAACTAAGAGAAAAACATGTAAAAGCTAAACCTAATTGCCCCCCTTCATCCTTCTTCAATTTGGCTTGAAATAACTTTAGAAATGAGTTGGACTGGGTTTTGGAGGCCCAAAAATAGGCTCCAACGATTTGCAATTAATGACCTCACGTGCATTCAGTCGTGCGTACGCACGATCTACGGTACGTATGCACAGTTGCGCGAAATTCCCATTGTGCGTACGCCCGACATTTTATGCGTATGCATCCTTGCACGAAGTCATTATTGTGCGTACGCACTTTTGCAACAGCTTCCAAACTCCATTTCCTTCATGATTTCTCTCCTTTTGGATGCTCTTTCTTCACTTCTTCAACCCAAACTTGCCTTGAAAATCTGAAATCACTCATCAAAACCATCAAGGCACCAAATAGAATCAAAGTGAATAAAATTTAGCAATAAAAAGGACTAAAGAGCATGTTTTCACTTTCAAGCACAAATTAGGAAGACATCATGAAACTATGCTATTTCAATGGATAAATGCAAGAAAGGTTGATGAAATTCACCCAAATAGAGCAAATAAATACAAAAAAATTTGGATTCATCAAAAACTAAATCAAAACAAGAAATAAAACCTAATCCGAAGAGAAATTATCTTAGATCTACCCTAATTCTCGAGAGAAGAGGGAGCTTCTCTCTCTAGAAACTACCTAAAGCATGATTCGTAACCTAACTAATTGCTCCCCCTTGACCCATCTTGAATTCTTCATCAAATAGCCTCAGAAATGAGTTGGATTTGGGCATGGAAAGCTCAGAAATTGCCCCCAGCGTATTCACTTTAATGAGGTCACGTGATCAGTGCCACGCGTGCGCGTGGACGACGCGTGCGTGTCGCCTTGCAAATGCCTCCTCACGTGTGCGCGTGGGTGATGCATGTGCGTCGCTAGCTGATTTCCTCCTCACATGTACGTGTGGATGACGCATGCGTGTGGCCTTGAGTCCTCCAAATGCTCATTTCTCCATGAATTCTCTACTTTGCATGCTTTTCTCTTCACTTCTTCCATTCAATACTTGCCTGATGAACCTAAAATCACTCAACAAACATATCAATGCATCAAATAGAATCAAAGTGAATTAAAATTAGCAATTTAAAGGCGTAAAAAGTATGTTTTCACTCTTAAGCACAAATTTATAAAGAATTACAAAACCATGCTATTTTATTGAATAAATGTGAGAAAAGTTGATAAAATTTCCTAAATTAAACACAAGATAAACCACAAAATTGGGCTTTATCAAGATGGTTTATATGACTAATTTTGTGATTAAAATCTATTTTGAGTTTAGAAATTTAAAGAAAAGTAATTAATTATCTACAGTAAAACTAAAAGTATTTTCAGGAATTTGATAAAAATAGTTTTATTGAGTAAAGTTAATTATTTGCATTTTATTTCATTACTTTTACAGCATTCCCATTCCCCTACTGAGAACGTGTGGGTTTGTTCCCACTCCAAAATTTCCACCTTTTCAGTGACACAGGTTCGAAGACCCAGTTTGAAGCTGCGGGTGATTATAGAACTTATTTATGAGTTAAGTTTATAAGTTGAGTTGCTTTCATAGAATTCCCTCGCCATTGTTGTTTAAGATTTTATTTTATACAGAGGAATAGGAGTTGTATTTGATTTTTTTTGAATTCTTTTGTATAATATTTATTAATAATTATGTGATTATTATTACTTGGTGATCTTTGATATATGATTTTGATAAATAGAAACAAAATGTTTTGGCTTTTTCTTAAAATTGAAATGCGATATCGAACTAAAGGCTCAATAGTAAATAGTTAATAAGGAAAATAGGTTAGTAACACCTTACTTTTGGTACGATGATGACATACTGGAAGTTGGGTCGTTACATTGTCAGCGGTCACGCGTACGTCTCAGAATTCTCTACAAAACCCACTAAACAATTTGGTAAAAAACTTGAGTTTTCTCACCGAGATCTTCTCATCTCAATTTCAAAATTTGTTGAGCTTTGGTGTTGAGATTTGTTGATTTTGATGTTTAGAATCAAGTTAACTTAGTGGGTGTGCCGGGTTTTGGCTCAATTCTTCTGTTGGTAAAGTGAGAAACGTTTAAATCTTGTCAAGTTATCTAATTAGTGAACCGTATGGTAATTTTAGTGTTATTTTGTGAGATTAGTTTGGATTGTGTATTTTGGAAATAAATTGGTGGTGTTAGAGACTTGGTATTGGACTTTGGGGAGCCAGAGACCCAATTGGTGTGACTTTGGAAGCATAGGTGTTATGGAACGGTGACAAATTGTGACGTTCCGGCTTTTACAGGGAATCGACCAAGGTATGTGTCGTGAAAACTTATGCTAGATGGTTTAGGATAGGTTGAATCATGTATTGGTGCGTATATTGTGTCAAATTATTGTAGAATAATTGGATTGATGATTTGTGGCATGAAAAGGTTGATGGTGGTGTACGTAATAATGCAAGTTTGTGATGTTTGATGATATAAATATATGTATAGAAGTTAATGATTATGTATGATGTTGTTTGGATATGGATTATTGTGTGAAATGATTATAATTATTAATTAGTGTGTTATGGAGTAAATGAGGAGTGTTGAGGTATGATTGAACTTCGTTGATGTAGATTTGGTAAGTCTTAAAGGGGTTGGAATTTTAAATGTTTTGAAAGTTGAGGTTTGAAATTTTATGAAAAATCTGATTTTTGGCCGAACTTCAGCAAGCCATAACTTGGCTTCCTGACCCTCGATTTTCCTCGAATTTATTTTATATGAAAATTAGACCCGTGAAGTTTACGCCGTTTGAAGAACAAATGAAAAATATTTTAAAACAAAAAGTTATGCGGGTTGGAAGTTCGGTGTATAAAATTAAAATTCTACAACACTTACAATTTTGGCTACCCTGCATAACTCGCGTACACGACCCTCGCACGCGACGTGGCCATTCCCTTCGGGTTTGGTGTCTCGCATATGCAAGAGGGTGACATGTACGCAAGATGGTGAAATATTGTGTGCCACGTGCATGGGCACCTACACGCGACGCGAGCCAACCTTTCAGCCCAAAAGACTTGCGTACTCGAGCAAAGGTCGTGTACGCAAGATGGGAAACATTACAATTTTGCGTACACATGACATGGTTTGCGTACGCGAGGCCCTATTTTTAGAAATTAAAATTTTTGTGTTTTACACATAATTTTTAACCTCTAAACTTCTATTTTTTTTCTCTAAGACCCTAGAATTGAGTTGTAATGGCAACGAAGGGGTTGAACTAGGGAGGGATGGTGTCTCAGAGGTGAAGAGAGGTTTCAAAATGGGAAATTTGAATTAAAAGTGTGGATAAAGCGAGTAACTAAGTAATGAGGTGTTAGCATGTTGAATGAGAAGTGAATGATGATGAGGATGAAAAATGATGAACTTGAGATTGAATTGGGATATGAATTGAAGAAATGTGAGTGTACGAGAGAGGGTATAAGGGTGGTAATGATAAACAGTGAGTGTGATTGGAGAGTGTGATGGACACTATATCCCAAGAGTGTGCTGGGTACTATATCCCTGATAGACTGTGATTGTGGCTATGATTGATTAATTGAGGAAGTGTGGAAGTGCTATATAATTGATGAATTTTTTGCCATAATGATATTGAATGAATGAATGTGAATGATTATGAATGAATATGATAATTGAAGTCTGATTGAGATTGTTGATGATGAGTATGTTGAGTTTTCTCTCTGTTGCAAGCTGTGTCGGGCACAATATCCTAAGAGTGTGGGAGAACCATAACCTGAAAAGTGTGTCGGGCACTATATTCCCTGAGTGTGATGGGCACTATATCCCGAGAGCATAGTGGGCACTATATTCCAAGAGCATAGCGGGTACTATATCCTGAGTGTGGGAACACTTTGTCTTAGGAAATGCGACTGGCACTATATCCCATGAGTGTGGTGGGCACTATATCCCAAGAGTGTGACAGACACTATATCCCAAGAGTGTGGAGACATGTCAGAGAGATGATATCCGAGTTAGCTATCGGATGTGATTGGTTCTGGCAATATATCCGACACGTGAGCTCACGGCCAGTAGGATAGACATACATCATGTGTATATGTGTGCTTTGTTTGATTGTGCATCAATTTGGCTTGCCTATATGATTATTATGCTTACTTGCTAAATTTGCTACGTGCTGTAACTGTATTCTACTTGTGTTTGCTTTATCTACATTGCTTGTATGTGCTCTGGAATCCTGAAGGAACGAAGGAAGGTGAGAAGCTAAAAGGATCAAGTTAAGTTAGAGTTAGAATAAGACCCTTCGTTGACCTACCTTATTTATGGTTAAAAAGTATAACTTTAAGTTTTAAATCTGAGAGTCGGAGTTCTAGGATCACCTTTGACTTTCTCGGGACCTTATATATTAGTTATGTGGGCATTGTTACCATGCTGAGAACCTCTGGTTCTCACTCCATACATATTTTATGGTTTTCAGTTGCAGGATGTAAGGCACCTCGCTGAGGCATATTGTGAGCTTCTGAAAGCGAAGAATTTCTGTGTTCTGGGACTCTATTTTGGTTTTGATATATATTTAGATACTCTTATATCTCCACTATATATGTATATTATGTTTTATCCCTCTTAGAGGTCAACTTAGAGAAACAAGTTCTGTAAACAGTATTTTGGGTCTTTTTGGGAGTCTCATGAATATATGTATATATGTATATATGCTCTGGCCAATTTTGACTTCGTGAGCCGAGTCAGAAGCTTTGTTACCTATATCTTTGCAAATTTTCTCCAATATATAAATATATATGTTGCTTTACTCTCATCCTATCTGGTTTACGTTTATCGCTTACGTGAGTGATGCGCTTTTCTGTTTAACGTCTTCGTTTTACTCCTCTTTTGAAAGGCTTCTAGATAAAATCCTTTTTTCACTTATATTATATATATGAGTTTACTTTTAGAAGTCGTAATACCTTACCACCTCTGTGTTATGACTTAAGCATAAGACAGTGTGTGGTAATGTGTTACAATTGTAATGAAATTAGATACCGATTTTATTTAGCTTAAAATCAAATTGAACCATAAAAACTAATTTTTAACAAATTAATTTTTATAAAAAAAATGAGTATTAATACAAATAATGATAGTTACTAAAACAAAACTTACCTATGTAGAGTTTCTTTAAAAAATTTACTTAAGACATTGATTAAAACAAGAATAATACATTGATTAAAACAGATACCGTAGCTCAAAACAAGAATCCTTGTAATCCCTAGAGTAAGATTTTATATATATGTAAGTATAATTTCATATATTAATTTATCTATTGATTAAATGATTGTGTCATAAATGTAGGAATTATATAAATACCTTAAAGAATTTAGAGAAAAATTTACTTGTCATCTTAGTTGAAACATACTGAGATACATCACCAAATAGAA